>NC_059085.1:33760571-34089321 GCF_020497125.1 Mauremys mutica
TTAACTATGCACGTACTTGGTTGTGAGGCTTGGAGAAGGGCAAGAGCTCATACCTTGTGACAGAATTTACTAATGCATCCATCTGATGCTGTGAAACACTGTAACAAATAAATAACAAGAACTTTAAACTACACTTGTAAAAATAAATTAACAAATGGAGCTGAGGGATGCAGGACCTTTGGTTTGTTGTAATGGTTTGATCACTCAAGTGCCCGAGCCTCCACCACTGATATCAGTGGAAGTTTTACCATTGATTTCAGTGGTGAAGAGTTGAGGATTGTATTTATAAAGGCATCTAAAGCAAAGACCCTTTGGGTGGGATTTTCCAAAGGGTCTCTAATCAGTTTTTGGCACCTTTGCACCATTCAGAAAGCACAAGACCAACACATGCTGCAATTTGTAAAGACAGAATTATTTTGTCAGAGGGAAACTCCAGGCTAGAACAAATGCACTAGGATCCAAGCCCAGCAGCGTCTACCCCCACCCTCCCATTTCTTCCCAGTGTAGTGGGCATGGTAGAGGGGAGAAAAGCTAGCAAGACAGGTACGGGATGTTGCATAGCTCTGCTCTACCATATCAATCCTGCACTAGTTTAGAACTCAATTAATGGACTCAAAGACAACTCAAAGCTGCCTGTCAACAGCCTTAAATGGCATCAGATTCAGAATTGGCCCCAAGGATCAAGGAGTTTGTGCTGGCTACATGAGCCCCCTTCCAGCAAAGCTGAGTTTTGCTCAGTCCGGGAGAGCGAATCTCTCTTTAACTTTCAAAACCCAGCAATCTGCAGTCATGAATTAATGAGGTTCTGTATGCAGCTTCTTTTCATTCTGAGGTTCCAAGAAGCCAGTAGCATTACTTGTCAAGTTCTTTGATGTGTTGTGCAGGCAAAATTAATGATCTTAGATTGGGTGAGCTCCTTAAGAAAGAACATTGAATCATAGAATCATAGATTATTAGGGTTGGAAGGGACCTTGGGAGATCATCTAGTCCAACTCCCTGCTCAAAGCAGGACCAATCCCCAAATGGCCCCCTCAAAGATTGAACTCACAACCAATCCTTTCCCCCTAAGTAAATAATTATCAATGAACTTCTCCAAATCCTTTGAAACCTCTATTTGAATCTCTTTATTCATGGTATATATTTATACTTAGTACATTTGTACAGTGCCTTTAATGTCAAAGTTTATTTCTTTAGAGTCTTCTCCTTTGGCATTGTAATCTGTAATTAGATTACAACTCTTTATGTTAAATTTATAATTTTAATTCAAGAGAACCTAAAACTGTCTGGACAAATTAGATACATACTTAGAATACTGGCCTTTGTCCAAGACAAACAGTGTCTGTTATTATCAACAGTGCCAATATTACCCAAATAACAAGGACGCTTTACAAAACAACATGACAAATTTTAAAAATGAAAAACAAAAATCTCCAAAGGCAAGGGGGTTTTAGCACTCATTTAAGTTAAATCTTCATGGTCGGGTTTATTTCCATAAACATCCACTTCTTGTAATTAGCTACTGGGACCACTGGGCTTAATGATTTTAATAAATATTTTGCACACTGTTAAGAGATGTAAGTGGCTGCTGTGATGATTTGAGGTTTTCTTCAGTCTAATGAAATATAAATGAAGAGTAGAAATTAATAATTGGAAGTAAATGGAGATAACTGATGGACATATTTTCTCTCTAAGGACCCCATCTAACTCTCTTGAAACAGCGTAGAAAGACTGATTGGGATTTGGACTGGATCCTAAGTATGATAATTAAGGGATTAACCTTGAAACTTTGAGCCAGCTCCAGCACCAGCCTAAAGAATGGAAGGGCAAAACAGCTGAAGACACACATTAGGAACATCTGCAGCACTTTGTCCAATTCAGAAGACACTAAGGCAATTCTCTTCCCTGTGTATAGGGCTGGAGGTATGTTGAAGGCCTGGCCAGTTGTCCCCAAACCAATTGCAATCTCACAATCAGCTTCATGACATCCTGCTGGGGACTAAACATCAGGAGCTAGATGAACTCTTAAGAACAAAGCTCTGGCTTTCTTTCAAATCCCCTTGGGAGAGCAAATATTGAGAACTCGTACACTATATCAGCAGAATTGCTAGGGGCCATGGCTAAGTAACATTTTTATTCAGTTGCAATTCATGTGCTGAAATAACCAGTACTCTTTCTAGTTCCTTTATTTAGGAATAAATGTTTCTGAGATACCTTAGGAAATTTCATCAGCTGGTTGTTACAGAGCTATTCAGGCCTACCGTCCTGGGCATAGATGGAGGGAATGAAGCATTTCCATGTAGGGTACATTTTGGTGCTAGGAATTTTTTATATTATTACAAACTACAGCTCCATACTCTCTGTGAATGAAATTCATTGCTGTGCAGAGAGCTAGTATAAGGTCTATGCCACACTTATCTTATAGTATTATCCACTCATGCCAAACATTCAAAAATCAGTCATTCAGCCCTAAAAGTCATAGGATTTTTAAAAAATAGATTTTTCTGCTTTTTCAACCTTTAGGGTTCATGTTTCCAAGCTTTTCTCCACAACTACAAGGACTAGACACTTTTTAAAATTTCATTGTTAAATGAAAAATGAAATTCTCATGTAATCACTTGACTTCAACGGAGTCAGGATTTCCCCTCCATTATCTGAGTATCTAGCATCCATCATCATGTGGTATATGAATGAGCACCTAAAGTTTGGATGGAAGGACTGACATTGGAACTAACTGACTCCTATTAGATCAGCAACAAAGTGATTTTTCTCATCCAGAGCATGAAATCTGTCTTCAGACAAAACAAAGAAAATCCCTAACAATTGTTAGAGATGCCAGCTATAACTTCTAAGATGTGAAGGTTTAAAGTCTCTGAAGAGCATTTTATTTTGATGGGTTCTTTATTTTCTTCTTCTAACATTGTTGAGTGTATTCCCGTCAACAGAACATTCAGGAGCCGAGAGTTCATGCACAGAGTAGTTCACTCATTACTTCTAAAGAAAACTAGCCATGGTTTGATAATACACATTAATAAAAAAGAAATCATAAGTGCAAACAAGGCAAGCTAAGCAGAAACATGCTTGACATTTCACAAATAAATCTTCAAAAATCAAAGCATATGAAAATATAGTCTCATGTGCTCTAGTGGAAGAATGTGGTCTCAAACCAAATGTTTATTTTTCAAATAAAAGAAAAAGAAGTAACCAGTCCATTTTATTCCAGGGTCTTCATTGTGGTCTAATTAATCAAATCAAAATGAATAAAAAATGGTACCCATTTGCCAAACAGGAAAGAGATGTCTGATGCTGATAATTAAATAAACATCTCCTCCAAACAGACAATCATTTCTAAAGAAAAAAAAACTTAGGTTTTTATTTAGTTTTGTTTTTTCCAGATTTAGAGCTTTCTGAATTTTTTCCCACAAGTTGATATTTTGGAAAGATTAAATATAAATTTACACTTAGCAATTGTATCTTACTTGTCAAAAATCAAGCCAGGGATCTCTGAAATTCTCTCTGCTTGAACCTGAGAGTCTATCAACAACTCAGTTTTGCTATGTTTTTTCTCCCCCAGCTAGGGCCCAGTCATGTGAATAGTTTGTAGGACCAATAAAGTTGTTGTTGTGCACTGCAAATACCTTTGAGATCACACAGCTCTTAACAAATAGTATCTGTCAGACTCTCCCAGAAACGGTAATGCAAGAGGTTTGCTTAGCCGTTAACACAATCCAGATGAAATTCATCCCTTCACAGAGACCCAGGCCAAGGCCTGCATCCCATTTATGTCCCATTTAAATCCTCATATTAGGGGTGAGTTTCACTCTTTTAGAGTAAGCTGAATATTTCCCATATTTCCAGTATGGGGATTGCAGTGACTGACAAATGATCATTAAATATTATTTAGTAATTAATAATACTACATTGTTTATTACTGAGACAAGTTGGGTGAGGTAATATCTTTCATTAGACTAACTTCTGTTGGTGAGAGATACAAGCTTTTGAGATTATACAGAGCTCTTATTCAGGCTTCTTCAAGCCTGCCTCTCTGACCAACAGAATTTGGTCCAGTAAAAGTAATCCTCACCCACCTTGTCCCTCTAATGTCCTGGGACCAACCTGGCTACAATATTCATCTGACCAAGTGGGTATTCACCCACAAAAGCTTATGCTCCAATACGTCTGTTAGTCTACAAGATGCCACAGGACTCTTTGTCACTATTATTATTGGCATTTTGGTAGCACCTAGAGTTCCTGATCAAGGATGAGGGTCACATGGTGCTAAGCCCGGTACGTGCATATAATGAAGAAAACATTTAACTGCACAATCTTTCCCAAAAGTATTCGCCACTTTATATTTGAAGGGGCTGTAATTAAGCAACAGGTGGATTAAGCAAAACATTTTCTGCAATTTGACTGATTAAATAACTCCTTACTTGTCTCAACATGCCAATAACCTTAGGAGTCTGTAAACATTTTATTAATTTTTGAGGTTAAAAAAACATAAAAAACAAAACCTTCACTAGACTCCAAGAGTTTTATCCAGACAAAAGTATTTTGCAGCTTCAGTGGTGTGCAAGGTCTTAAAAAATTGGCTTCATGCACAGCTGGCTGATTCAGCTTGAAATCCACCTGCCCACAGAGGCTTTTCAAAAAAAAGTGTTGGAGGCATGGAAAGGTGTTGAGTGGATCTATGGCTCGCAACACAGAACTTTACAGACTGTGTTAACTCCATCTTGTCCTGTGAATTTTTGTCAACAAGGGAGGATTTTCTTTCAGTGGGCATGGAACAAAAATCCTCCTGGTTTAAGGGGTTATTTACCACCTCCTTTCCTTCAATCCATAAAACAATCTAAAGCTCTTTGTTATTTTTATTCAATTTCCAGGACCATTGATCCCTTAGGACCTGAGCAAAGCTCATTGACATCAATTAGATTCTTTCCTTTGACTTCAAAGGGTGGTGGATTAGGCCACTTCATGTTTCCTTTCTTCGCTGTTATATATTTCCCTGAAAATATGCAGGGCGATCTGTATATCCTACTGTTGTGCCTTGACTGCTACTATGAAATCAGAGAGGCAGACATGGATGTGTATCTTTCCATGGATGGTGCCTTTTAAGACACACCTATCAAATTATCTAGCAACAATCCATGCACAGTGTTAGGACAAAGAGGAACGCCCTGGGGGATCACCCTAAATCCACTGGTAATGGCTCAATTTTTTGTCGTATTGGAGGCTTGGAGGGCTGCATTCTGAGCCACCAAAGAAAGGGAAAATGGTTTACTGCTTGTCACAGTTATAGCTGTGGAGCAAAGGAGGATTGTGGAGCTTTGCTGATGAGAAGCTGTGAAGCTAATTTTAATCTGTCTAGCCTAGAGTCTTCAGATCTGATTCATTCTTTTATATTTTTTGTGCAGAAAATGTCCCCCTTAACCACAGTGGCTCTGCTTTCTGCCCCTCCTTGCAACCTCTCTGAAGTCAGTTGTAACTAAGAGCAGAATTTGGCACACTGACTCTGTTATATCCTTGGGGCAGCCGGTGTAGGAAGCAATCACTTGAGGCCAGAGAGCAGGCAGCTAACCAAAACCTCCATTTTATTTACATATATACAGAGAGCTCCTCAGCCGGTTGAAACCGGTTGAGCTAACCCATAATAATCTAACTCAGTTGCCATAGCAACAAAACCATGACGACCAAATACACAACATATTCCTCCCCCCCTAATAAGAACATCCCCTAAATAAAACACACACTAGACTAGAGAAGGAGGGTAGACTGCCTCCATTCCCGGCTAAACCCTGGGGATTATTTTGCCCCATAACCGTGGGTTTGCCCTAGCTAAAGATCCAGCCGATGAGGAGGCCTTCTGTCTCTAGGTGGATTACGGCGAACTACTGGTGTTATTGCACCCGAAAGCACTAGGGGCTCAGGGTCCGCAGCACGAACAGGTGAGGAGGTGGTATCAGCTCGTGCTGGGCAAAGGGGTATCTCAGCCGCCGGCAGTAATGGAGGAGAACAGTCAGAAACAGGTGACTCGTGATTCAATCCCTCACCAGAAGAGGTGAAGTCAGACCCCTCAACTGCAGATGGGTCCTGAGGACTGGCATGACCTGGCAACAGCTGATCTACATGTCGCCGCCAGGTAAGATTCTCTGCAGTCCGGACTGTGTAGGAAACAGGTCCTGTTTGAGTGAGGACTGTGGCCGGAACCCATTTAGCTCTGGAAGTATAATTCCGAGCCAAAACTGGCTGTCCCGGGCTAAAGGTTCGGTCTTTTGCTCTGGGTGCCCGTCTGATGACTTGATATTGCTGCTGATGTTATTCCGAAGGGTAGACGACAGTATCGATAAAGCCCCTTATGAGTCACAATAGTCAACAGCTCTTGGGACTTTTCATCGACGTGCATCTGTAAATATGCTTGACTCAGATCAATCTTACTGAACTTTTGTCCCCCAGCCAGGCCTGCGAAGAGGTCATCGATGCGGGGAAGCGGGTATTGCTCTGCACACAACACTGGGTTGACAGTGACTTTAAAATCACCGCAAATCCGGAGAGAGCCATCTTTCTTCACGATTGGAACGATAGGAGTGGCCCATGAGCTATGGGTAACTGGTATTAGGACTCCATTGGTGACCAGGCGCTCCAGGTCTGCTTCAACTTTTGGCCTGATGGCATATGGCACAGTTCGGGCTTTCAGATATTTTGGTGGACTGCCAGGTTTAATGTTCAATGTCACAGTGATTCCCTTCATACTTCCCAAATCATCTCCAAAAACAGCAGCATGTTTCCTTAGTATAGGGGTTAGACTGGTTTCTTCTTTAGTCATCCGGTGCACTTCTGCCCAGTTCAGTTGAATCTTCCCAAGCCAAGACCTACCCATTAAGGCTGGGTAGTTACCTCTCACCACAAACAGTGGCAATTTAGCCACCTGTCCATTGAGCTCCACCTTAACATCAATAGTGCCCAGCATAGGCACAGCTTCTCCCGTATACGTCTTCAGAACAGTTTTTTTGCCTTAAGCGGAAGATGCTGTAGCTTTTCTTTATACACAGTCTCGGAGATCAGTGAGACGGCTGCACCGGTGTCCAGTTCCATGCGTATACGTTTGCCATCCAATAACGGGGTTACCCAGTATTCATGTGAGCCCATTGCCAAAGACAAAACATGCAGTGGCACTTCCTCTTGCGATGAGGTGTCACCTTGATCATCCTGGGTCTGCTCTAGGGTATGCAGGGTTCCTCTTTTTGTCGGCCAGACCACAGGCCTCTTTTTCTTTTGTTTACAGGCACACTCAATGTGTCCCTTTTTGCCACAGTGTCGACACACCAGGTCCTTACACCAGCATTCTGATGCCTGATGACCCGGCTTACCACAGCGGTAACATTCTTGACTCTGCACAGTTTTGTGGGTCGGTTCTTGTGACACTTTTTGCACCCTAGGGGGTGCACCGATGTATTGTGCCTCCCTTGTAGCCAGTTCCATGGAGACAGCAATATCAACAGCCTTCTGTAAGGTAAGCTGAGCATCTGTCAGTAGGCGCTTCCGTATAGCTTCACTGTACAGGCCACACACTAACCTGTCACGCAGGGCATCCTGTAACATTTCTTTAAATTCACAGTGTTCTGCTAGCTTTTTTAAAATGGCTACAAATTGTACAACTGTTTCATCTTCCTTTTGGTCTCTTTTGTGGAACCTATATCTTTCAGCAATTACCAGTGGTTTTGGGGAGAAATGAGACCCCAGGATTTCCACAATGTCACTGTAAGATTTAGTCTCAGGCTTAACAGGGTGTAGTAAGCTGCGTAGCAGAGAGTAGGTTTTAGCCCCTACAACAGTTAAGAATATTGGCACCTTCTTCGCTTCTGTAATGTCATTTGCAATACCAAAAAGCTCAAAACGCTCAGTATACACATGCCACTGCTCTGTATTCTCATCAAAAGGCTCCAGGGGCCTGGTCAGAGTAGCCATGATTTTTAGTTTCACTTTCACAGTCAGTGCAACAAGCAGCTTTTTTGTTTGTTTGTTCTTTACCTTAACTTCTACTTCCTTCTGTTACTGGAGCAGCACCGGAATCCCACCCTCGTCGCCAGTGTTATATCCTTGGGGCAGCCGGTGTAGGAAGCAATCACTTGAGGCCAGAGAGCAGGCAGCTAACCAAAACCTCCATTTTATTTACATATATACAGAGAGCTCCTCAGCCGGTTGAACCGGTTGAGCTAACCCATAATAATCTAACTCAGTTGCCATAGCAACAAAACCATGACGACCAAATACACAACAGACTCCAATATTCAAACAAAATGCTGTACTACACACCTAAACATCTAATATTCAGCTAGTAATGAAACTAAAATCTAAGTGTGATTGTTCCCTCTGTGTCTGTAAGTGGAGAGGAGATCTAAATCCATTGCATGTGGTCTGGAGGAGAGGGATGCAGTTGTGGGAGAGCACTGGCTCTGCTGCAGTGTAACCATCTGCCTGGTAACCCTTGCGAATCCATCTGTATGAGCTCTACATTACAAGACAGGACGCAAAGTATTTAAGGGGATAGGTGCAAAGGGACGTCTGGGCGTGCTCTTCTGCAGAGGTAGCTGATATCCACCCCGAGGTTAATATGTCTAACAGCAGCAATGACTTAGCCTCTTTAGCTAACAGGCGCTTGTTTTCTACCTAGAGGAGACATTGGCATGGAACAGGGTAACCTACAAAACAGAAGTTCAGATTTCCAGTTCACAAGCGGATTTCTCCTTTTCCTCTAGAGATAAAAGGCCAGATTCTGATCCCCTTTCACATGATGGGTAGCACCTTATTCCATAAACAGCTCTCTCAACTCCATTGGGACCATGTGTGTATTCCTCAGCAGGAATTCCTTCTGAATCAAGCCAACATGGACGTTTCCCCTCCAAAGACTAAAAGAATTGAGAAGCAGATTTCATGAAATAATTTATTTGAAGAACAGCTGCTTGAGTTTTCAGATTGTTGCTATAGGATACAGTTACATTAAACTGTAAGACAAAAATGTCTGTTTTTACGTATATCTATTGTGTCAAATTTATGGTATTGCTTATGTAGGCTCAAAGTTTTCCTTATAAATCATGAGGGTATATTGAGACCCCTCTCCCTGTTTGTGATCTTTGTTTGTTTAAGAATGACCACAAAACATATGAATTAAATTATCTACCAAATTTGACCACATGTACTACAGAAGTTGTACATCTTCGAGATATGTGGATGTAATTTCTACATCATTTATGTAATGCCTTGCATGCATATGAATCATTACATTTCTTTTTTCTCTAGTACAGCAAATGAAAATCATGTCTAATTTGTATTTTTTTTTTAAATCTGATTACATACATTTGCAAAATCATCAATAATTTGATTACAGCAAATTTCTCTGCTTGACCATTCTTAGTGGTTCCTAACCTGTCAACTTTGGGATAGATTGTTAAATTGGTGACCCCCAACTCTCTTCTCTGGCCCCCTTCTTCCAAGTGTAAGCACCGTAGATTTCATCTCAAGAGAATGAAGTTTACAACTGCAGATAACTGTTGGAAGGTGCCACAGTAAGGAATGGCCTTTTAAGGCAGATGGGCTTAGCCTCCACCTGTAACTGATCAGCTGGTGAGATAGAAGGCCAAGAAGCAGCTCACTTAACGGTCAGAGCTTCAGGGAGTGGGAAGGCTCCTGTAGGAGACCCTGAGTCAAGGAAAGGACCTTAAAGTGGGCTTGCTTTACCAGGTAGGTGAAAGACCTGGCTGGGATATGCAAGGGCAGAGGCTTTAAGAGAAAGTGACTGAAGGAGCAGGACATGTCTTGACTGGTACTGAGTTGCATTTGAACAGTAAATGCATCCCTTGGAGAAGAAAATGAAATACTGGTAGTGGTAAGAATGTCAATGGCACACTGGCCAGTGAGTTGACTCACCACCTTACATAAGAGTGTGGAAGCTGAGGCAGAGGCAGGTTGGAGAAGACTTTGTTACAGAAGAGCAATAGGAATGAGGGAATTCTCACTTATTTCAATGGACACCATGTGTGTCCATTGCAAAGCAGAATGTGGCACTATTGTGGAATTGTCTGAGGGTTCTGCTGTGTCAGTCAGATGTATAACCGGGGTGGGGGAGAAATGTATAGATTGAGGCGGGGAGTCTTGAAATGCTGGAATATTTTCTCTTGTTTTATCTTCATTTTTTCATCAAAATTTGAATTATTGGTGATATTTTAATCAGTTTTTTGAAATTTGAAAAACATCAGCCACAAGCATGGGAGCTGTTAAAAGGAACACAGTGATCAATTGTTCTCCATGTCTGCTGAAGGTAGAACAAGAAGTAATCAGCTGAATCTGCAGCAAGGGGAATGTAGGTTAGATATTAGGAAAACCTTTCTAACTATAAGGATAGTTAAGTACTGGACTAGCTTCCATGTGAGGTTGTGTAATCTCCATCACTGGAGGTTTTTAAGAATAGATTAGACAAACACCTGTCTGGGCTACTCTAGGTATACTTGGTCCTGCCTTAGCATGAGGACTGGACTGTGATGACCTCTCAAGGTTCAGTCCAGCCCTACATTGCTATGATTCTAAAACTGGTGACAAAAACAGGAAAATATTTCAAGACAAATATGGCAACATTGTTTTTCCTTTTTTTCCATCAAAGTTCAAAAATTTGATGAAAAATGTTGTTGGAAAATTGAAATTTGAACAAACTCCAGCCAAAGATGTTTTCTACACAAATGGGTGTTCAATTAGGGTTTGTTTTTGTTTTTTAGTCACAGTAAAGAAAAAATTAAAAGATAGTTATGCATTTACAATAAAGGAACACAACAGAAGCAGCCGGTATGCTTGGCAATATACTATCTCTTAATTTAATTTTCTGGTATTATAATGAGCCATCATTTCTGAGACTTGCTTTTGCTGCAGGGGAAAACTCTTCTCTCTGAAACAAAAATCATGATTTAAAGTTCTATTAAAACACTGGAGGAAAAGAGTGGTCCTCACAACACATATGCTGTTATCAAGTGTTTCCTTAGCCTTCTTCAATACTGATAGAGGGGTAGAAACTGCTCATTAATTTAAATAATAAATTAACCAAAGTTTTGACACAATACATTACATTGGAATTTCCTACAATAAGCTCCCAGGGCTACTCAAGGTCAATAAATAATTACCACAGCAATCCCACATATTGTCCCACCAGGCAGGAGAAGAATGCAATGCACATTCTGCTATTCAAACTGAGGTTTTTACATGTTTAGATTTTTGGGTGGGCAACAGAAAAAGAGAAAAGGAAAAGGAACAGTCTTTCACCAAATAGTCTTATATAACACAATAGCGGGGAAGAATCTTTTCCCACTCTACTTTGCCCCTTAACCCACATTAGAAGACAAATAGGCTTTCATGCACTCCATTTCCACCCTGTCCCTCTCCAAGCCACATTCAACTCTTCCTTGATTTAGGCACCATGCATGATCCACATATTCCTGCAGGACACTAAAGAAAATACTAATTGCTGGGAAAATAATATCAGAAAACCAGATTCACACAATACACAGCCCATTCTCACACAGTCAGAAAATGCAGTACAATAAAAGCCTTTTATTTAAAATACCATCCCTAGGAAGAACAGTCTGTTCCTGCCTCCCTGGGGCATTGTTCTCTGCTTTTTGGCAAAGAGCGCACTGCCTCCTTGTGCCCTCAGTAATAGAACCACAAAAGGAGATCGAAAATGATGTCTCATTCACCATTAAAATCCCCCTGCAAATGACTGGAGATAAATTCAAAGGATTTTTTTAAAGCTACATAAAATGCATAGTTAGAAAAAGAATTAATAATATTCTTATTGGGGTATTAAAATCATAATGGGAAACCTAACGAATCTTAGTACAGAGTCCACAACTTGGTTCATTCCAGTGTAACTCACATATAAACACAATCATTCTATGAATTTGTCTTCACGAATCGTGTAGCAATGTCAAAAAGACATATAGAATCATAGACTCATATAGTCAGCTCACCACTTCTTCATCGTTTGAAGAGGCCTCTGTGAAACTCACTTTCCTGTATACATCTTCCCAGTCGCTCTTTCTTGCAGAGCAATCACAGGGTTTTAGGAGATAATGGCATATCTCTTGGGAGGAAGAAAGGGTAAGCAGCATGGAACTGTTCCTCAACACATCACCATTATGAGGGGGTGGGTTCCAGAGCTGAATTACTTAGCATTAAATGTATCACTTACTACATCTATGGTCTAGATGTTTGCTATGGCCATCCTGTGAGCCACACAATGCCTCCATTTGGCAGTGTAGACTGGTACAATCCATTCAATTTTGTCTCTAATTATTATTTAATATTTATATTAGGTGATTACTGTGATCCATGCTGCACATAGAGCCTGTTGTGCAGGTATTGGTGTCAGATCAAGGACACATACACCAAGAAGCCCGAGTGGGGAAGTTATTACAGATGGGTCTGTAAGAACTTTTCTGCAGAGTTCCTCCATGTTGTAAAGTTCCCCCTAAAAGTGGAGTTCTGGGGGGAGCTGTAGCCTGGGGAGTATGGCTTTAATTCAGTGGTGCTAACAGGAAGGAGGAGAGGTCTAGGAGCCAGTGCAGAAGTACAGGGATATTTCTGACCTCTAGAAGATCCGTGAGGACGGTGGTCTGGGGGCTGAACATCCAATCCCCTTCCCGCAGGGCTCCTTTCCATGAATTTTCCCACAGAAGTGTCCTATGTTCCTCAATTGCTACTCAAGGATACTGTTAACATCAGCTGTTTCCATACAGACAACTCACAGAACAGTGCAGTATAACTTGATCCCAGCTAGGCAGGAACTGTTGCCACAGGAGGGAATGTATAGTTTATGGATGTGTATTTTTTTAAACACCCTGGGTATGTGTGATTTTGCTTTTCTGTTTCTATTGTGGTGCATTTTAAATCACTGTTAAGCACAGAGGCCTCTCGCAGCTTTGAAGCAAAGCTGGGAAAACCCCACTACAAACGCAGGTCTAAGCGAATTGCGGCATGTGTGAGAAGGCAGCCTGCAGTTCTCTGGTAATGCCTGTCACCCCCTGGTGTCAAGGTTCAGACCAAGCTGACTGCTGAAAGAAGCAAGGCCAAGAAAAGAGAGAGATTATGTTTTGCTTGATCATGTATGTGGTCTGGCTAAAGCAACAGCCCCACAGAAGGAACCCAATCCATTTTCTGAAGACATGGCTCACTGTTTACATGTCCTATATGAACTTTAGATGGGTTGCTTGGTCATATTATTACACCATTCACAATTCTGGGGCCCACCAACATTGGAATTCTTCTTTTTTAACTTGCCCCAGGTTTTCCTGCAGATCTCTGACATGTGTGGACTTGTACTTTGTTGTTTTGCTTGGTTAGCAAAAGCATGACAGAATTTCATAGGGAAACTTAAGAAGGTCTCAAGAATCTTTGGTTTCAAAGTTGTTAGTGGGGCAGTTCCCTCAACTTTTTGGGTGGCTCCAGCCTCAGAGCCCTCCTGTAGTGGACACCCTATGGTACGTGGCTGGCTGCTTCAGTGGACTGGTACAAGGTGATTTGTTTTTCTAATATGAGACAAATAAAGATTTTATTAAAGAAAATAGCAGTTTGGGAACTGGGTTTTGTTCTTCACAACTGTGATGATTAGAGAAAAGGAGCTTTCCATTTAACCTGTTCTGTTCCAAAACAAAACTGGCACTGAGTAATGTATGTACATCAGAGGAAAACTCTTATCATCCTGTTGAGATGTGCTCCACTTTTGTAGTTCCAAATACTCTCTATTCATCTGTCACCATTAATGGTCTTCTTAAATTTAGATAAAGGGCAGACATCCTATGTATAGGAAAGAAGGGACCACCATGCTAGTGTTTTGGGAAACATTTTTCCTTGTGCTCCCCACATCTGATTGTTGTATTAACCTGTCCTCCATAGTCTTATACTTAAACAGAAAATATCATAATGCCACTATAAAAAGCCATGGTTTGCCCACACCTTGAATATTGCATGCAGTTCTGCTCACTCTGTCTCAAAAAAGATATATTAGAATTGGAGAAGCTACGGAGAAAGACAACAAAAATGATGAAGGGTATAGAACTGTTTCCATATGAAGAGAAATTAAAAAGACTGGGATTGTTTAACTTGGAAAAGAGATTGGTAAGGTGGATATATGATAGAGGTCTATAAAATCATGACGGGTGTGGAGAAAGTGAATAAAGAAATGTTCTTTATCCCTTCACATAACACAAAAACCAGGGGATCACCCAATGAAATGAATAGGCAGAAGGTTTAAAACAAACAAAAGGAAATATTTCTTCACACAACACACAGTCAACCTGTGGAACACATTGCCAGGGGATGTGGTGAAGGCCAGAAGTATAACTGGGTTCAAAAAAGAATTAGATAAGTTCCTGGAGGATAGGTCCATAAATTGCTATTAACCAAGATGGTCAGGGACACAACCCCATGTTCTAGGTGTCCCTGAGCTTCTGACTGCCAGATACTGGAGCTGGATGACAGGGGATGGATCACTCGATAATTGTCCTGTTCTGTTAATTCTCTCTGAAGCATCTGGCACTGGCCACTGTTGGAAGACAGGACAATGGGCTAGATGGACCCAGTATGGCTGTTCTTATGTTCTCACTGTAAGCTCTTTGGGACAGGGACCATCCTTTGTTATTAGTTTGTACAACATCTAGCATTCTATAGCCCCCTACCTCTTGGAGTTACCACAATACAAATTAATAACATCAGACCCAAAAACCCTACACTAAAAGAATGTTAAGGTTACAAAGTCAAGAATGCAAAAGTTAGGAAATGCCAGAACTAAGGATGCCTGTGGAACACTAATTTGATCCCTTTGTGCATAATGCATTATGATACAGCCATTTTTTTTCACAGGACTTCTGTCTCTGTCAGAGCACACAATGAATGGTGCTCATTAAACGGGTAGTTAGTTAATCATCATTGTTATTATCCTCATTCGTTGTGTGGTTCCATGCATTATTATACTGCACACCATCCAACACTGCACTGAATACATAATTATTAATTTCCTCAAGAACTTTTCCAAAATCTTTTTAAATGGTAAAAGTAACTGGTTTGGGGTGCCCAATTTGAGAAGCCGGGGGCCTGATTTTTCAGAGTACTTAGCACTTTTATATGGACAAAACAGAGCTCCCACTGACTTCAGCTGCAGTTGTGAATGCTCAGTATTTCTGCAAATCACATGGCAGGTGTCTCCAGCTGGGTACCCAGAAAATGACCGACACACAATTAGGATATGCCTACACAGCGTTTTGGGAGCCCACGGGAGTGAGCTTCCCAGCCTGGGTCGTCAGACTTGGGCTTGCAGGACTTGCACTAGTGCTCTTAAAACAGCTGTGGAGACAGCGCTTTGAAGTTGCCGCTCCAGCTAGAGCTCAGGCGCTGAAGCCTAGGGAGCAGTGTGAGCTTCAGAGCCTGAGCTGCAACGTCAAAGCACCGTCTATACACTATTTTAGAAAGAGCAGTAATGAGAGCCCTACAAGCCCAAATCTGTCAACCCAAGCTGGGAGCTCCCTGCTATGGGCTCCATAGATGTACCGTTAGTGGCCACCTGTGAGAAGTTTGGTTTAAGTGACTCTGCCCAGCACCATACAGGAACTCTGTATCAGAGGCAGGGATAGAATTCAATTCTCCAGGGCAGCATTCAGCTGCCTGAACCATGAGCCTGTCCTTTCTCTTCTTACAGACCCTTACCTCCTTCACTACACATCTGCCAAATTCAGGAACAAATGAGGCAGAGGTCCTACAGCCAACAGCCTCATTTTCTACAGTGACCTGATCCTTCCCCAGACCACAGTCTGGTCTGTGCGCTGATTGAAGCAAGGGGTCCTATGGAAAAATGTCCCTCCCTTCACCAGCTCCTTCCCAGGTCTCCTTCTCCCCCACCATCTCCTATCCTCCCTCCTCCCTGGCTCTGTCCCTCCCAACCCACCTCTTCACCGCCACCCCCCCAGACACACACACATACACACACGGTGTTCTTATCACACTGCTGTCTTTGTCCCATCTCCACCCACAGACTCCTATCCCACCTGTTTACCTGGACACAGAGCATAGGAAAGAGACTCTTGCTCTTCTCATTTGAAATTGTGTTAGACGTTCACAATAAGGAGGAGGATGTTATTTTTTTTATTTGGGCAAAACATATTTTTCCCTAACCACATTCTTGGAAATGGCTGAACCATTTTAGCTGAAACTTTCCAAGAACAGTCAGCCTGAGGCGGACACCTGGTATGGAGAATTTTGACGCAAATGGTTTAAGTTTGACAAAGTTATAAGCAACTGAAAATAGAGTCTTATCATGGAAAGTCTCAAACAACCTTAACTGTGTGTGTCACTCCCTGTGCTGCCTGTAATAACAATAATACATACTAGCCAGGTTCATCTTGTTAGTACTGGGCCCTGATTCAAAGCCCATTGAAATCAATGGAAAAACTGGAGCTTCTCTCAGCATCACCAGAGATCAGGATTGGGGATGGTAGAGAAAGTGAAACAGGCTTCCACTATATAAAATCACATATTTTGTTCCCTAATCATTCATTAGAACTACAGATTGTAAAGCTAGGCCTGCCCAGCTGGATGCGCTATGGGTGGCTCTCAGATCATCAAGAGGATACAAAGATGTAAAATAGCACCCCCAGGGCTGGCATATCAGCCAGCCTGGTATCAGTCACGGACTCACAGATCGTGCCCACTCGTGGCCCCGTGCGGTCTGTGGGGGGTGCCCCTTTCAGTGCGACAGCCCTTCTCGGCGGTCCACTCTCTCTCGGGGTCAGGCCCCTCCACCTCCTGGAGCCGCACCTCTCTGAGCCTTAGCACACCTGTTTCTCGCCGTGGGCCCCCTCAGGGAGTCCATGCACTCTGGACCCCCCGGGCCTCCTCACCCCCAAAGGGGTTGATGCAACCCTGCTCTCTAGCCCGGAGTGACTCTCAGCCAGCATAAAAGAGGAGGGTTTATCGAGAGTTGAACCCAGCACAGGAAACTCTCAGGGCCTCAAGCCTGGCCTCCCTTAGCACAGCACATCCCAGTCTCCCTGCAGCCAGGTGTTGCAGCCTGCTGTAAAGCTAGGCCAGATACCACTGCTAAAAAAAGAACAGTCTGGAGCTTGGCATGGCAGGTCTTTACCTGTCAGGTTTATCCCATGAGAGGTCATGTTGTGCTCTAACAGGGTACTGTTCTGCAGAAGCTATCAGAGAAGAGGCCCATATGCTATAGTGGCATTTTAGTGATATGTAAATCCCAGGGCTTTCATATTGTCAACTGAAGCTTACTTAATACTGTCTGTGTGTGTGTGTGTGTGTGCACGCGCGCGCAACATGTGAAATAATGGCGGAGAGCATTTGCCTTCCCAATACGCTAGGGCCAAGTCTTTGCAGCAAGAACTGGAAAAGCAAAATAACGGCCCTGTCAATTTTTAATTCGTTCTTTCAATAAAAATAGGAAGCATGTGATCTCCAGGTGTGTGTGTCTGTCTGTGGGGTGAGAGTAGCAAGAGGGAGAACTGGCATGGCGACCATAATCCTCTATGAGCTTCCCCTGCTGGCATGGCTATAGGCCGACATGGTGATCTCAGAGGTGGCTGAATGTGCTGCCTTTCTGACTAGAATGTTAATGCCAATAAGGGGATAGCAGCTGCGATGAAGCGTCCAAAATGCCTTGTTAGTGCTATGTTCGTGGCACGCACACACACAGAAGGAGAAGAAAAACATAAATTCTCTTTTGGAAAGGTTGCAACGGACCACTCGTTTTTTCTTAGAATCCGGAACCCTAACGCACAACAACCAGTTTTCAATACACCACCGTCCGCCTTTGATGCTTATTGTACAAAGGTGGGGGCCGCCAGAGAAAGCAAAACACATATGAGCTGCATTTTTCAGCTGCAGTGTATGTGTGGCTGTGTGGGTCTGTAGTGGTGAGGCGGGTGTTCATCTGCTGATTCTCTTTCAGTATGCCAGAGTGGGGGCAGGAGGGGGCAAGGCCAGGAAAGAGAAGGATAGTAGCTGCTTACTTTTTATTTGTGACCGTCTCTTCAGTATGCTTTGCCCTTTTCGTTATTTATTTATAATTCTGTTACATTTCTCGCTGTAGGTCCTTGCCCACAACCCCACACAATCCATGGATTTTGAATGAGGCCCATGTATTTTGCATTCTCCCTTTAGCATCCTTTGCTTCTCTTCTATATTGCCTGATCTGAATAGCTTCAGTATGGTGGTGCTGTTAAACGCTACAGGCTCTATTAGGGCATTAAGACACTGATTTGTAGTAGAGCAAGTGGGGAGTCAAACCGTCACGAGAGTGCAGTGTGCACTCGTAGCCTACGTGCTCCACACCCCTCATGGCTAGGTTGGGGGTGGGTGGGGCACATGGCCAAGCTTCCTCCACACCCCTCATTGCCCCCTTTGAGGAAGTACTAAGTGGAGGGAGGTGAACACAAGCACTTCGGGTGGGCTTGGGCCCAGGCAGGGGATGTAATGGGAGGGGATACACTGTGCCACTTTTGGACTGCACAGCGCCCAGACACACTGTGGCCAAATATATTTACTCCAGTATTTTAAAATAATATTTTTGTAGTGACAGTCCCCCATATGTTCTATTAAATATAGTAGGCGGAGAGACAGGGTGCTGGTCCTGGGGCATATGTGCACATCCTTGCACTGTTCCAAGGGTCACAATATTGCCAACCCCATGTGTTAAAAACTCACGAGTCAGGCACTCAAAAATCATGAGATTGGTTTAAAAATGAGATTTTTTAAAAATGCATGGGGGAGTGTCTTATTATTTGCCTGCTCGTGTTTGAATTTTTAGGATGCACTTGGGTCCCATTTTCTAGCTTTTTTCCACAACTGTGGAAACTAGAAGCATGCTTTTTTTGTTGTTTTTGTTTTTTAAAATGAAAGCTCAGATTCTCCTGGATTGACTCAGCTCTGGCAGCCGGGGCTCTAAGAGAAACACCAAATCACAAGTCTTGGCAACACTGGACTTGGCCCTTTTAGACTGAGGGGACTGAATTCAGGAAGGCCATAGTGGATGCTAAAGGGAAGGGGGTGGGTTTAGAAGAGAAAATAAAAAAAGGACAAGTTAAAAATCTCTTAGAAAAGTTAGATGCCTGCAAGTCACCAGGGCCTGATGAAATGCATCCTAGAATACTCAAGGAGCTAACAGAGGAGGTATATGAGCCTCTAGCTATTATCTTTGGAAAATCATGGGAGACAGGAGAGATTCCAGAAGACTGGAAAAGGGCAAACATACTGCCCATCTACAAAAAGGGAAATAAAAACAACCCAGGAAACTACAGACCAGTTAGTTTAACTTCTGTGCCAGGGAAAATAATGGAGCAAGTAACTAAGGAAATCATCTGCAAACACTTGGAAGGTGGTAAAGTGATAGGGAATAGCCAGAATGGATTTGTAAAGAACAAATCATCTCAAACTAATATGATAGCTTTCTTTGATAGGATAACAAGTCTTGTGGATAAGGGAGAAGCGGTGGATGTGGTATACCTAGACTTTAGTAAGGCATTTGATACAGTCTCGCATGATATTCTAAGGATAGAACAAGAAGCAATGGGCTTAAACTGCAGCAAGGGAGGTTTAGGTTGGACATTAGGAAAAAGTTCCTAACTGTCAGGGTGGTTAAACACTGGAATAAACTGCCTAGGGAGGTTGTGGAATCTCCATCTCTGGAGATATTTAAGAGTAGGTTAGATAAATGTCTATCAAGGATGGTCTAGACAGTATTTGGTCCTGCCATGAGGGCAGGGGACTGGACTCGATGACCTCTTGAGGTCCCTTCCAGTCCTAGAGTCAATGAATCTATGAATCTATGTGACTGCAGCTGGCAAGTCACACCTGCTATAAATAGAGAGAGCCTACACTTAGTGGTGAGAGACCAAACATCAGAGTAGGATCTTGGAGGAGTTGTTCATATTAAAAAGAGCTGTCTGTCAGGCTAAGGATGTGTCCTCTCTCTTTCATAGTTGCCAGAAAGTATCTACTCTGAAGTGTTTTGTATTATTTTGATGCTTAGTATCTTCTGTTGATCAATAAACTTGCCCTCAGGAACTTGAGCATGTGGGCTTTATTTGGACTGTCCCATCTGCTGAAGCTGCCCTCCGCACACAGAGTTAATCAACTTTTTGTAGGCTAATCATCTCTTTAGCATGCATTTTCATCAACTGATATTTTTTTATTAAACAGCCATATTTCCCATGGCTCTAGAACACTGTAACAATTCAGTGTAGTTGGGTCTTTATATAGACTAATTTAACCACCTAAACCACATGCCCTAGAGAGAATATCTTGAGCAGGATGTGCAACTCAGTTAGTTTTACAGTAAAATATTCAAAAGGAAGGATTCAGTATTGATGCATTATTTAGGATTGGCATGGCAGAATAAAGAAGGGATTAAATTAAATGCTTTATTTATGAAAATGTAGCTCAGCAACTTACATTCAAAATGTTCCATCATTATAGAATATGCTCCCAAATAACATATTTTTCACAGACTTTATACATATTAAATCATGTTTCCTCTATGTTCATTTTTGTTGCTGTAGCAAGTGTGCAGAACAAAAGAGTATAGATCCTGTCCTAAAACAGGTGTTTAGCTAAAGTAATTTACAACTTTCATTCCAAAATATTTAGCCAGTTTGAAAGAGAGCAGAGGCAAAAAAATCATTCTACATTTCAGAATTTTTTGCAAGAAGGTCCGTTATGGCTGCCTGAAGATTTTTCATAAAGTATGATGAGATTGCACTTCAAAAACTTTTCTGCTGCAGATGTTGCTGTCCCAAGGGAGTGAGAATATGTCAAGAATTCTATTAACCTCCCATGTGATTACGTGACATGCTTTCAAAATGCATCTTTCACGGTCAATCTACAACTGTTGAGAAGCATGAGATAAGGAAGATTAATTTAGTCAGGAGCAGATCTAACTTATGCATCTGCCGCCTATATTGCAATACTTTGCTCAGCTCTACCCATAGCTCAAAATTGTTCCTGCCTAAAAAGAACTGCATTGCCCAACATTTTCTATGTTCATTAGATTTGTATAGTCGACCAAATTTCCTTCCATTACACTAATTCAGTAAAGAAAAACATTTAAATAAGAAATTATGGGTATAGAAAAGCTTGTTTGTAATTGTGACCTTGACTCTGAAACCTGTACTGACATTGAGTGTTGAATGAGAAAGTATAACTCAGGTGAGCAAGGGTTGCAGAATCTGTCCCTATGTGATTTTGTTATTTAATTTCAAGAATTGGCACCTAATCTGTGTCTGAACAATTAAAACAGATGACAACAGAAGCCCATTGAGTATACTACCTCCCTCCTGGGAGGTTAGAATATGTTGGAAGTAGGATAAAAGAGGTCCTAAAGAATAGTGGGGAATTTTGTACTTATAGCCTAAACTTGACAAAATAGCAAATTATATGACTATTTAAGTTCCTGGATCCCAGACTGTAGTCTGTGTGATGTAAGCCCAAGAAAAAGGACATAAAAGGTTGTTACAAGGAGGAGGGAGAAAAATTGTTCTTCTTAACCTCTGAGGATAGGACAAGAAGTGATGGGCTTGAATTGCAGCAAGGGTGGTTTAGGTTGGACATTAGGAAAAATTTCCTGACTGTGAGAGTGGTTAAGCACTGGAATAAATTGCCTTGGGAGGTTGTAGAATCTCCATCATTGTGGATTTTTCAGAGCAGGACAAATCTAGGAATGGCCTAGATAATACTTAGTCCTGCCACGAGTGCAGGGGATTGGACTAGATGACCTCTCAAGGTCCCTTCCAGTTCTATGATTCTATGGTATTTGTGAATGGCAGGGGGCAAATAAGGATAGATACACACACCTGGATGTTTGGCCTACTGGCCACAAGTTTATTTAATAAGCAAACTTACACAGGATAACACCTGAAAGCGACCTGTCCTCGAGGCAACAAGCAGGCATGCAACACCTGCCCTGGGCTATCATCAGCCCTTTCTCCTGGAAACTCACATCCTAAACCTCCTAAAATCCCCCAAGTTTAACCTGCCCATTTTAGCCAAGGCCCATCGGATCCTGCCATACTCTAGAGTCTCTTAAGTCTCTGACTGTGCTACTCCCTATGAAATATCACCAAGTCTCCTAAAGAAGCTCAGGCATCTCTGCCAATCCAGCCCCCTTATTCAATAGATTGATGTCTAAAGCCCTGTGGCCAGGGTTAGGAGGCTTTTACCAAAGAGCCAATCAGCAGTGTGGGAGTGGTATATGTCTTGATGAAGGCCAGAGCAGGAAGAGACCTGCTGCTGCCTAGTTCTGCTCATAATATGCTATTCCTGTGGACCAATCACTGGACTTTGTTACAAGTGCCTGGAACTGTTCGGTAGGAGGGGGAGCTCTCTGCCTGACCGTCAGAGTGCTACTGGGGGGCATCTTCCTTACCCCCAGATCCCCGCACTTCAGCTGTGCACCAGTTATAAGGACTAGTGCATCTTAATTGAATCATGGATAACTTTAGGGACCTGGGAAGTGAACTGAAGCTAGAATCCATGCAGACATTTCTTCAGAGATACTTCTGATGCCAAGTGCAAGTGAAGAATGAGAAGCCTTGCAATATGGACCTCAAAATGCCTTCTTTGAGAGAATTGGACTATATGGTCTCCTCTTAAGTAGATGAGCAACTACCAGCTTCCTGCATTATAAATTGGCAGGTTTTATTAGGAGGAGTTTAAACTAAGTAAAATAAGAGCTAATGGGCTGTGGTCAAGCAATTTATGCCAAATATCAAGGGGGACAATTCTAACAGCAAAATCTATTAGACAATAAAATACTGTTCAAAGGAATTAATAGAAGCTACTTCACCTGAATCATTTAAAATTGGATTAACCAGAGCACTGGCAGAAGCAAACTAACCTGTTTTGACATGGATACAAAATAAATGACTCAATAAGTCTTTTCCATCTACTGTATTGCTTGATTTGGTGTATGTTTCATTATCCCATAAATCCTTCCCAGAAGGGAGAAAGGTTTGTAATAATGAACTGAGCTAAAAGCATACCTTAGATTTCCATCTGTGATGCTGTATGATTAAAGATGACCATGTATATCACTGATACTACCATTGTTATACTATTACCATAAATCTAGTACAAAGTGTCTTATGTAAGGTGTCAATGGAAAAGTTACAATCTATAAAGTATGATTATCCTATTTATATGCATGTATCATCTTTGTATCTGAAATTGTGAATATTAGCTATGTACTTGTCTCTTACATGTGTTGTATTCCTGGGTGACACCCCCCGGATAGAATTTACATCAAGACTAGCCAGCTATGTGTTAATGGACCATGAAGGATACTCAGCTCTCACAATGGGCCATTGAAGAAACTCATCCCATCCAAATAGCTCTTCCTGAGGATGCCTCAGACAGCGAGGGGCCAATGGTTACCCCTGTGAGTCAGCAAACCATGTAAGGACATGCAATATGCTCATGTGACCTTGAACTCCATCTTTGACCAGAAGCTTTCCACAAACAGGTGCTGTGGGCTTTGTTTGAGACAGTAAACTTCCATGCACAAGGGAGAGGATATACAAAGGAATCTGAGATATCTCCATTTTGTCTTCATTCCCTGCTTCATTTTTCTGGACTGGATTACTAACAAGGAAGCCCTAAACAAGGACTGATGACCCGAAATCTGTTTGGGTGATTCCAGAGAGACTTTTGCAAGATAGCAATTTATTCCATCACTGCCACAAACTTGATATAAGAACTTTGAAATCACTTGTATGTACATGATTCCTTTTAACCATTCAATAACTCTCTTCTTTCTTTTTTTATATTAGTAAACCTTTAGCTTTTAGTTACTAAAGGATTGGCACCAGCATGATTATTCAATAAGATCTGAGTTTTATATTGACCTGGCTCAGTGGCTGATCTGTTGGGATTGGAAGGACCCTATATCTGATTAAATTGGTTTTCAGTCACCACTCATCATAAAGTCCAATGGCGCGGTAGTGAGCCAGGGGCTGGAATTCCTAAGGAGACTGGATTTTTGACTTCTTGTTAACCAGTGTGGTGATACAGAAGTTCACTTTTGTTACTGGCTTGGCATAACCTAATGAATAGAGTAAACTACCGGTTTTGGGGAATTGCCTGCCCTATTACTTGCAGTCTGCCCTGAGTGCGGCATTCTTAGCTGTGACCCAGTGGGGCATGGTGACACCATCCAAAATCACTTCACTGATCAAACATTGTAAACGAGTGTATGCAAAAATGTGTTAGTGCTGAGACACTCATAACTAAGCTATGCCAGGGCATCAAAAGACTAATAATACTTTAAAAGTGCTGTCCTTCTTATCTGATTTGTTTAACTCCAACTTCAGATTTAATGGAACATAATCAATTCTTCGTCATGCCGAGATACAAAACCCCAATCTGCAACATTTGAATGGCTGTCTGTGATCTATTTTCCTTCAACACATTCATAGACTTTCAGTCATCTAAAAGTACTTTTTCACTCTGTGAATTTGCTCTCCTACACTGTTCAGTCTGAGTTCTATTACATGGCTGATTACGAAGTAGGAGTTATGTGTGGTTATAAGCACTGGGTCATGTCATAAATCAACCATGGTGATGGAAAATGCTGACAAGTATGATTTATAAGTTTTCAACCTTGAGTCCCATTTAGATGTGCTCTGATTGTTTCACAATTATCCCTGAGAGAAAATATGGAGAACATTTATAACCAGGGCATTAGTGGGTTCCTGGCGGAGAACAATGCTAATCATAATTGGAGTACAGGAGTGTTCTTATTACTAAGTAAGCACTGGCATGCAAATGGGTTTTTTTTTCATGCAGCCATCTGTTAATCACATATTTAATACTTAACTTTGATATGGAAATATACCAACAAGTCTGATTAAGCCCTGGACAATTCTTAGAGGAAGAACAATGATAGACTATATTAGAATTATGTCAGTGTTTCCATTATAAGGCTTTTTCCCAGTGGATTCTAATGCCATAAAACAGAACTCTGGGCTAAAGTTTGGCCTACTGAATTTGAATGTTTTAAATATAGTGTGTATCTACACAATTAAGCCTTTTACTCTGTATCAGTTAATTAATATACACTACTGAGACCTGATTCTAGAAAGGTTTATTCACCTGTTTAACTATATGCAAGGAGTTAGTCCCATTGGCTGTAATGGGATTACTCATGATGAGCAAAATTAAGCCCACACACAGGGTTTATTCAAAAAATTAGGGTGCTAATTTTCTGACTAAACAAATTTATGTGTGACTCAAATATTTTCAAGAACGTGTACTGAATTTTTTTCTCATGTATTTGTTCACATAACATTTTAAAACTGCATTGTAATATTTTATTTATTGCATTTTAAATATAGATATATTCTTATCTATATTCTGATACTTATACACCAAGCAAATTCTATTTATAAACACACATACATTTCATATAACTGTATGTTATACATACTCAAATATATAAAACAATAAAAACAATAGGAAACAGCAAAAACAGACCTACAGGACACCATGGAATCCATATTTTTCAAATTATATACATAACATATGAAATTAACAAAACTGAATCTCAGAAGGGACAGAGGAGGGGTAAAATAGAGTAGCATGAAGGAAGTGAGAAAAAGATAATAAAGAATATATATTTGAAATCTACAGCTCTCCACGTGTAATTATGCAATATCATTTCTCTTTTGCCCCATATGAAAAGTTCTTTAAGTCCAGAAATTCCTCTCAAAGTGTTCTGAGATCATCATTCAGTGAGCATTCCAACTCCCTAGAAGAAGCTGTTTCTCCCATGCATGGATTTGAATTCCACCTTATGTTCCACCAATACAGTCCGCTTCTTGTTTGACTGTGGTAGAATTTTTTATTTCAGTGAGAACATGTTAGAGCATTAAGTGACAGAATGAGGTATTGCCCTCCCCAGTACTAGTTCTGCTATCAAAATGCTTATTCTGAAATGTCCAGTATGAATTATCTGCTTGATATTTCCAGCATCACTTGTCCTCATGGCTATTTGTGACCAGTCTGCTCAGTATATGCTATGTCCACCCAATGAGGTAAAAGGCAGAGAATTCGCAAATACAAAAACACAGTTTTACTTCCTAGACCGTAATGTCTCCAAGGTTGTCTCATCATATAAAAAGCTGATCTCATAAACCATTGAGTGGGGGAGAATAATCTCTGTCTATTTTAGGTACTTATATGGCCCCCCTCAATCTTTAATGTATTTTTCCTCACAACACCCCTATGAGATACAGAAATGCTATTATCCCCATTTTACAGATAAGGAACAAAGAGTCTAAGGCCCAGATGCCCAAAGATCCTTAGGGTCCTAATTTCCACTGAAATCAATGGGAGTTAAGTACCTAAATACCTTTGGGGATCCAAGCCTAAGCAACTTGCTAGTTACACAGGATGTTTGCAGTGGAGCAGGACCAGCCTTCTGTTACAGTGTCTGTCACAACAATTACTGCACTTGTATAAAGGTCTTTATTTTTAGCTGCAGTTTTAAAGATTCTGAAGAAACTATCATATTCAGAAACTATACTGCAGTGGCATTTCATCTGGGGCAAATTCCCCTTCCTCCTCCCAAAAAGAAAAGAAAATTCAGTTTGTGATCATACTATGGGTGTTCTCCTCCTCTCACTGTAATCTGGAGTAACTCCACTGAAGTCAATGATGTTACACTGGGGTAAAACCAGTATAAGTGATTGGAGAATCTAGCCCTAGTTCTTAACTGCCTTATGGTGCCAGGTCCCAGATCTGTGTCTAATGTCCTGAGTAGGGCTGCTGCTCTTGCCAGCTACACTGCTATTTTACCGCACTAGCTCTTCTTAAGATAGCACGTGATTAAGATAGGCATGCTCCCAGATGCAGTGTAGACATATCCTGAAAGTCTGATGTAATCACATGACTCTCGGAGATGGGGCTTTAAGGCCTGGTCTACACTGGGGGCGGGGGTCGAACTAAGGTACGCAACTTCAGCTACACGAATAGCGTAGCTGAAGTCGAACTACCTTAGTTCGAACTACTTACCCGTCCTCACGGCGCAGGATCGACGTCCGCAGCTCCCCCTTCGACTCCGCCACCGCCGTTCGTGGTGGTGGAGTTCCGGAGGCAACGGGAGCGCGTTCGGAGTTCGATATATCGCGTCTAGATGAGACGCGATATATCGAACTCCGAGAAGTCAATTGCTACCCGCTGATCCGGGCGGGTAGTATGGACTGGATAAATGTCACTAGAGGAGATTTTGGAATTAATTGATAAACTCAACATTAACAAGTCACCGGGACCAGATGGCATTCACCCAAGAGTTCTGAAAGAACTCAAATGTGAAGTTGCGGAACTATTAACTAAGGTTTGTAACCTGTCCTTTAAATCGGCTTCGGTACCCAATGACTGGAAGTTAGCTAATGTAACGCCAATATTTAAAAAGGGCTCTAGGGGTGATCCCGGCAATTACAGACCGGTAAGTCTAACATCGGTACCGGGCAAATTAGTTGAAACAATAGTAAAGAATAAAATTGTCAGACACATAGAAAAACATAAACTCTTGAGCAATAGTCAACATGGTTTCTGTAAAGGGAAATCGTGTCTTACTAATCTATTAGAGTTCTTTGAAGGGGTCAACAAACATGTGGACAAGGGGGATCCGGTGGACATAGTGTACTTAGATTTCCAGAAAGCCTTTGACAAGGTCCCTCACCAAAGGCTCTTACGTAAATTAAGCTGTCATGGGATAAAAGGAAAGGTCCTTTCATGGATTGAGAACTGGTTAATGGACAGGGAACAAAGGGTAGGAATTAATGGTAAATTCTCAGAATGGAGAGGGGTAACTAGTGGTGTTCCCCAAGGGTCAGTCCTAGGACCAATCCTATTCAATTTATTCATAAATGATCTGGAGAAAGGGGTAAACAGTGAGGTGGCAAAGTTTGCAGATGATACTAAACTACTCAAGATAGTTAAGACCAAAGCAGATTGTGAAGAACTTCAAAAAGATCTCACAAAACTAAGTGATTGGGCAACAAAATGGCAAATGAAATTTAATGTGGATAAATGTAAAGTAATGCACATTGGAAAAAATAACCCCAACTATACATATAACATGATGGGGGCTAATTTAGCTACAACGAGTCAGGAAAAAGATCTTGGAGTTATCGTGGATAGTTCTCTGAAGATGTCCACACAGTGTGCAGAGGCGGTCAAAAAAGCAAACAGGATGTTAGGAATCATTAAAAAGGGGATAGAGAATAAGACTGAGAATATATTATTGCCCTTATATAAATCCATGGTACGCCCACATCTCGAATACTGTGTACAGATGTGGTCTCCTCACCTCAAAAAAGATATTCTAGCACTAGAAAAGGTTCAGAAAAGAGCAACTAAAATGATTAGGGGTTTAGAGAGGGTCCCATATGAGGAAAGATTAAAGAGGCTAGGACTCTTCAGTTTGGAAAAGAGAAGACTAAGGGGGGACATGATAGAGGTATATAAAATCATGAGTGATGTTGAGAAAGTGGATAAGGAAAAGTTATTTACTTATTCCCATAATACAAGAACTAGGGGTCACCAAATGAAATTAATAGGCAGCAGGTTTAAAACAAATAAAAGGAAGTTCTTCTTCACGCAGCGCACAGTCAACTTGTGGAACTCCTTACCTGAGGAGGTTGTGAAGGCTAGGACTATAACAATGTTTAAAAGGGGACTGGATAAATTCATGGTGGCTAAGTCCATAAATGGCTATTAGCCAGGATGGGTAAGAATGGTGTCCCTAGCCTCTGTTCGTCAGAGGATGGAGATGGATGGCAGGAGAGAGATCACTTGATCGTTGCCTTTTAGGTTCACTCCCTCAGGGGCACCTGGCATTGGCCACTGTCGGTAGACAGATACTGGGCTAGATGGACCTTTGGTCTGATCCGGTACGGCCTTTCTTATGTTCTTATGTTCTTATGTTCTTATGACGTACCCTAAGAAAACCACCAAATACTACAAGAGCTGGCAGCAAAATTGAAAAAAAAATCCACAAATATTCATCTGAATTTTAATCTAATTTTTCCACAGAGTTTTGGAATATACAAAACTTGAGCACCCAAAATGTATGGCTTAAGGACTTGAGCATGCAGTTTGCATTATTATCATTTTAAAAGTTTTTTTTAGAATTTGGTGCACAATGTCAAACTGAACTGTACATGTTCCTCTCTCTCTCTTTTTTCCTTCAGTTTGTGGCAGTATAGAAGCCAAATGGCTCTGTTGAAGCCATAACTT
The DNA here is from genome assembly GCF_020497125.1 of Mauremys mutica. Taxonomy (NCBI): domain Eukaryota; kingdom Metazoa; phylum Chordata; order Testudines; family Geoemydidae; genus Mauremys; species Mauremys mutica. Next base: position 33,789,906 of record NC_059085.1, read on the forward strand.
TAAACATGGTTTTATGTGCTAATTGGTGGCGACCAGGAAAGAGAAATACAGTAATATGCAACAGAGACATGGCCACCTGCTCTTGTATTCCTGAGACAAGTAGAATTGTAGTAAGGATGAGTTGTTCCCACTGGTCTCTGCACTAGAATTCCAACAGTCACCATGTTAATGGGGACTTTTTTTTCTTCTTCGGATAAATCTAATTTTTGATTTTATGCTCTTAAAACAAAGAAACAGAAACAGTCTTGTAAATTATGGGCCCAATTCTTCTACACCTACTTACATTGAATTAGATTGAAGCTCATCTCCATACAGAATAGCCTGTAAGTGGTGCACAGGCCTTTCAATCGGAGCAAATTTCACCCTCCATAAAAAGTCCTACTGAAATTAACGGGACTACCTGAGGAGTGAAGTGCTGCCTAACAAGAAGAAGTGTTGCAGAATCTGGCCGCGGTGTAAGTATTGATCCTATACAAATGCACAAGTATGCATGTAACATGGCTCCTATGTTGCATTTGTATGGGTACCTTCTGAAAGGTAAATATAGTGCACGTGAAGGACACTCAGCAGAGGAGAGAGTAAAAGGAAATACCATAGTCTTTTCATCTGGATGCTGCTAAAGGTATCATCTCTTGACACCTTTTCTATTAGCTTTTAAATAACTGGCATCCCCGACTCCATCCTCAGAAGGCGGGTACAGGGTATAAGGCAAGTTCTGCTCCTGGATCCATGCTGGTGGACCCTCACGCGCACACGGAGTCCCCTAGATGTCCATGGGATGATGATCTACACAGGTGCAGAGGTCTTCTTGGGCAGATCCCATTGCAGAGTTAGGACTGATTAAGAATTTTGTTCTTGTTTCTTCAAAATATTGTTGATAAAATGAGAAAACCCCTCAGTAGCTGAATGTCTTGCTCCGGCCCCTGTCCTGGCTGAAAGAACAAGGAGGAGGGAGGGCTGAGGAGCAAAGGGCATAGTTTATCACCACCCAGTGTATAGTAGGGGCCCCGTTCCAGCTCATGAGCCTCTCCAGGGGCTGATGGGCATATGCCCCCACCGGCTCTTGCGCCTGCATGCTGGGGATTGCTGGCGATACTTGCTGGCTGGGGAGCAGTGGGACCCCAGACATCCATGAAAATATTGTTTCTTAGAAAAGGGGAGTACACACGGGACATGAATCTCCAAAGAGGGAACACAGCAAAAACAGTTTGGGGACCTCTGTGCTAAGACACTTCATTGGCTGAGATTTATCATGTCCCTCACTGTAACTGGCGACCTCTCCGGAATATCGGGGTCATGAGAATTCTAGGCAGGGACGAAGAGCTGACTTCAGTTTCTACAATATTGTTGAACAGTTGGTGTTGGCTGTGGCCTCAAATGGGCAGCCAAGCGCAACTCCAAGAAAGCCCTTTATAAAACCTCCCCTGTGGCAGACAGGTGGCAGCTGCAACGCAAAGGCCCTTCTCTCGGCTGAGAAATAGACCACAGGGGAGCATATATTTAAAAATTTTAAGTGTCTTTTTTTTTCTGCCTTAGCAGACTCCAACGCAACAGCTGCTTGAACCGAACTGCTGCGTTCAAAACTCTTAACATCCTTCTCATAATAACAGATGCATTATTGAACATTAGGAAAGCGCCTCTCCAGGGAAATGGGGCCTGCTCAAGAGGTGCCAAAACCTACAGATATTAGTAAAAAGACAGATGATTTGTGAATCTCTGACTGCTTGGTTCTCTCTCTCTCCCTCTCCCTCTCTCTCTGTTAATAATGAATTCATTACAGGAGACCTGTCCTTCTCTCAGCCATCAGAGCAAATCACATTTTTGGTCTGACAATCCAGTAATTAATATATGCCGTTCCGATCTGATATCAACTCAAATCTTAGAGCTATTTCTCTTTGTTTGTGTAAGCAACAATAGGACTCCTTTGCATGAAGCTTTCAACATGAGAGTTTACAGGGAACCTTCTACGTAATGGGCTATGAGCAGTTCCTGTTTCTTTAGCCTGAGATGAGAAAGGAAACGTGAAGAGTTTACTGCCAGCGAGGGCTTCCCAAGCTCAGCTGGGAACAAGGATACTCAAACAGAAGGGGCAAGGAGTTATACTCCAGATAATCAAGCATATGTTCAGTAGTGGCATAGTTTCTTTCCTATTAGAAGACTATGCTGAGGTCTCTGTTGCCCACCTGGCACTTCCAAGGAAGATTGTTTTTTCACCCAAGCAGTTTCCTGAGGATACCTTAAAGCAGTGGTTCTCAAACTATTGTACTGGTGACCTCTTACACATAGCAAGCCTCTGAGTGTGACCCCCCTTATAAATTAAAAACACTTGTTTATATATTTAACACCATTATAAATGCTGGAGGCAAAGCGCGGCTTGGGGTGGAGGCTGACAGCTCACGTCCCCCCCATGTAATAACTCACAACCCTCTGAGGGGCCCCAACCCCCAGTTTGAGAACCCCAGCCTTAAAGCTATTCAGTCCACTATATAGGGAGGCTAATGGGCCTATTTGTGTGAGTAAGGGCTTCATAAACTAGACCTCACTTACCTACTCCCACTTGTTTGCTTCTGAACAGGATCTCAGTCATTTAAGAGGCCATATAACTAACACACGTGTGTGGCAACATAATGCCTGCACACAAATGTGTAGATGTACACCGCGTATATTTGAAATGAGAGTTTACATCTTTCCCTTACTTATGTCTAAAAGTACGCATTCCAAGTAGTTATAGACAGCTAGCAAGGCCCGGATATCCTGGCTGGAGTTGCAGGTATGTTCCAATGATTAACCTTTCGTTAGTGAATGAGAGATAGGTAATGAAGGGCCTTGAAAATGAAAACAAGCTTACATTTCATGCAATAAAAGGCAGCCAAGGGACGGATGCAAAGAGAGGAGTGACGTGGTCAAGGCAACAGGCTAGGAACAAGGTTCTTTGTAGCAGAATTTTGAATGGGTACAAGCAGGTCAAGGTTGCATTTGCCAAAACCAGAGAAAAGGATGTTGCGATAATCACGATGCACGAGCGCGTTAATGTGTGGATGGGGAGGAAAAGTCCTATCTTAGAGACAGTATGCAAAAGAATCAGCACAATTTAGAAACAGCCTGGATGTGAGGACCTAGAGAGAGGTCCAAGTTGAAGATGATGATCAGGTTATGAACTTGAGTGACGGGCAGGACGGTGGTGTTGTCCGGTGACTGAGAAAGGAGGAGGTTACAAGAGCTTGGGGGAAAGATTAAAAGCTCTGTTTTAGCCATGTTGAGCACAGGCTGACAGATAGACATGGGCAGAAATCCACATTTTGGATGTGGGCATATTATATGGGCATTTTGTTAAAATGTCGTACAAAGCACAATTTGGGGATTGGCAGAGACGATGACAAACCCATAAAACTGAAATCAGAGCCGATGCTAGGCATAAGCAGACTAAGCAAATGCTTAGGGCCCCAAGCAAATCAAAGGGCTCCCCATTCACTTTTTATTTGAGTTGTATGTGGGGGGGGACCCCAAAAATATCCCTGCTTAGGGCCCCCTGATGGGCTAGCAGTGCCATTGACTGAAATGACCAAAATTGTTGTGCAGATTTCCACAGAACAAACATTTAAATATTTGCAGCGCTCTGGTTGTGAAATACAATTTCCATGTTCACACCCCTAGCCATCAGTGGAAAAGCCCAAGACTCTTCCAGCAACCACCTTATAGGCTCCTAGATCCCGGGCGCTAGCCTGGAAGTCTACACAGCAATGAAAGAGCCTCACAGCCCAAGCCCGAGTCGGCTGGCACAGGCCAGCCACGGGTGTCCAGTTGCTGTGTAGACATACCCTGAGGCTATTCTTCAACTACTTTACAAAACAGCACTTTGTGTAGCTTTAATGAAGCTCGTCAGTCCCTTGGAAATAGACTTTCTTGGCATGTTTTAGTGAAATGGCTTTGTCACCTCCCTTTTATAAGCAGAAAGCCACAGTCAAAATAAAAAAAGATACTATAAAACAGAAGGGTTTAACATCAAGAAAGGAGTTTGGCAAGGCTGTATTGTGTCCCTCTCTTCAGCTGTTCAGTCTATATCATGAAATGGTAACATACATTGCTCTTGATAGTTAGATTGTGGAATATGAATTTGAGGAAACAGATGCTGCAGTCTAGGGAACGGCATGATGATGATGATGATATCCTTCCTAATTGCTAAGTCTGAGGAATCAGTTAAGGTCCTAGTCACAAGGGTGGCTGAAGTTAGTGTTTTTTCTGGACGACGTACAAATGTGAACTTTTTCTTCTTCTTCTTCTTCTTCTGGGGAAGCAGCAGAGTCCAACAACAATAGAAACTGGTAATGAAGAAGCTGTGCAAGAGAAGGAATTCTGCTACCTAGGCTTCACAGCATATGAAGATAAGGGCTGTACCAAAACATCTGGGAAAGATTGGCAAAGACCCATAAAAACTAAGACCATGTGAAAGGGAGTGACACAACTGTAAAGTTAGCACTGTGGTTTATTGTTGTGTGTGGAAAATAAAAGATGCCTGAGAGCAGTGTGAAAAGAGAGAAAAGGGAAAGCTGGGTGGCCAGCTTAAGGCTTAACTTGGCAATACAAGTTACTGCATAACATATATGTGTGAACCAGTGGATCATGCTACAATGCTGTCTTTCCTCACCAGTACAGCTGGCATAATATGGTGATTAGTGTCAATCAGGCACTATCCTTTTCGAGATACTTAGATTTCAGGTTGAATATAAATGTACCATCTTATTAATAAGTGTTTTGTTATTACATGACTGTAGCGGAGTGGCTATCCGCTCCCGCCTGGTGGGGCTTTAAAACAGCCCTGGGAAGGGGCTTTTGGCTGAGCTGACTAGGGAAGTGGCTGCAGCTGGAGGCCATGCCCCAAACTGAACAGGGATTATAAGAAGGCAGGGAAGCCAGAGCACAGACAGTCTCTCTCTCTTGCTAGAGGGAGATGGGCCTGGCTGCTTAGGGCTTGAGACTAGATACCTGAGTGAAGCAGGGCTGGGGGACAGGCTGAGGAGCTAGGGAAGCTCCAGCCTGGAAAGCCCCAGGCTGCGGCCTAGCAAAGGGCCAAAGGTACTGGGAGTTGCAGAGGGCAGCCCAGGGGTAGGACAAAGCAGCAGGTCCAAACCCCTATTGCCTGTGATGAGTGGGCTGATACTGCAGTCTGCCCCAGGGTGTGGGGCTAGACCATGACTGTCAGTGGCCACTACTGAGGCAAAGTGGGGATAGTAGGGTGGGGGTTCCCCTGGGAGGGGAAGACCCTATTATAGTAAAAGGGGCACCGGGTCCTGGGAGGGACACGGCGCTGATAGTAAAAAGGGGGATCACCGGCCTGCAGAGGGCGCTCCGTGCTGAAAAGAGCCAATTCCCCAGGAAAACCAGCAGGAGGCGCCGTGGCGGTGAGTCAACCCGTTTACAATGACATTAGAATATTTACACTGAATCTTACTAAAAGTTTTGTGGAAAGAGCACTACCCATCCCAGGTACTTTGTACATTTTAACAAACATAACTGTAATCCATTGACTAAAGTATTGTTCAAGCCAGGCATCTGTTTTATTTACATTCACTCTTAACGCTCATTTGGAGCTCATTTAAAACCACTTCAGACTGGCAAGTATTGCTAGACATTGTTGGCTGAGTTGTAGTCTTTAGATCAAATTCTGGAGCACAAAGCAATGTTAGTCTTCTGAGCATGCCCCGTGTGGACTAGATGGCTACAGAAGCCTGAGCTGAACAGATTAAGCTGAGTCTGAGGAATGAATAAAGTGGACTTTGCCTTCTCTTATGACTATTTTGAACATATTGGGCATTCTGTTTCCTGAGTAGCTATTAAGTGTTTTGAGGCACTTATAACTGGGCATTAACATATAGCTGGAGGTAGTTGAAAGTGGGCAATATTAGTATAGGTAGTTACGATGATGGTTACTGCTTCATTACTTTTTTTATGCAGCATTTTTACTTGCATTTTCAAATGTATGCCTTGCAACTTTAACATTGAACACTTTTTTTTAAGATACCAGTTTTCAGAAATATTAATAATGGGAAAACCTGCACTAAGCACAAAAAGGAATAGGCCCTTATAAGATGCAGTACACTACGTATTTTGCATGCAGCCTTGATAGTTTTGCTTCCCAGTTCTTGACAGAAATTCTCCTCTCCACAAGTAATTTTTTCTTAACTCCCTTTGGAGGTCATGCCAGCATGGAAGTAAGTCAATCTGAGTCAGCACAGATAGTAGCCGTATCGTTATTCACACTTTAAAGCAAAACTAATATATTTTTTCAATTACGGACAAAGAATTCACAACTGTCTTTTCAACATATTGAGTTTCAGCTGTTTAAAATAATCCGTTAGATAAATGCCCTTTTCAAAACAAGAAAAGGAGATTTCAGTTCACAATGAAAAACCCATCATTTCAGTTAATAAAAAACACTTGTTAAAGCAAAGATGAGCCGTGGTGGAAATGTAAGTTTAAAATTATCTGGACTAAATGTATATGTAATAAAAAACCTCCCAACAGAGAGGATACATTTTTACAATTTATTCCTGTCATTTCTTCTCTTTTAAATGGCAGAAGCACAGGTACTGTAGTGCATAAAGCAACTCCCATCCCTACCCCCTCCCGACAAGCTGCTCCGTACAAACATGCTGAATGCTGATGCAGCACCAGAGAGTTTTCTCAGTGCAGGGAGAACAATACATTGCCAGCCACTAAGCCGGAGTCTCAAACCATTTCACTTATATTGCCATCTTGCTGTTTAGAACTGTTTGTATTTCTAAGAGGACTAATGTGAATGTGGTTGCAAAAAGCCACAAATTCCATTAAGAATGGCTGAGTTAATTTCTGAAGAGGATTTCTAACAACCTTAGTTGAAATGTGGTGTTATTGTAATAACACATAGTGATTTACTTAAAAGTTTATGCTGGCATGCAATCTGCTAATGTGCTTTTCCAGACTTTGACTCATAAAAATTGTTTATTTGATTCATTTCTCTCATTAGGATGAATGAATTTAAGTGCCATCTCATTGACTATATATTCCAGCAGTTGATGTACAGTACTCACTACACCATCTCACCTCTCGCCTTTTCTTTTCTTTCCTTTCCTTTCCCCACCACAAGTCAGATTAAGGCAACTGCACACCATGACACAAGGATCTCAGTAACTCCACCTGCAGACCTCTATCATGGACCCATCCTTCAGAAAAGCAGAGTGGCATAGGAGCCGATGTGCTTCTCTCCCCAGGAGAGGCAGCAGGGGGCCTTTCCCTTTGAGAGGCGTTTGGACTTTTCTCCCAGTCCCAGAGAGACAGAGATAGCAGCAGGGAGCCTCAGTGGCTCCTGGGAATTAATAGCCTATCGAGAAGAATGAGCCCATCTGCTCTGGGTTCACTCACATTTCCAAGCTCTTCTTCACAAATGTGAATAAATATAAATATATGGAGCTCTACCTATCTCATAGAACTGGAAGGGACCCCAAAAGGTCATGGAGTCCAGCCCCCTGCCTTCACTAGCATGACCAAGTACTGATTTCTGTCACAGATCCCTAGGTGGCCCCCTCAAGGATTGAGCTCACAACCCTGTGTTTAGCAGGCCAGTGCTCAATCCACTGAGCTATCCCTTCCCTGATGGAAAAAACTTACTTTTCTTTTTTAAATGAAAGATGAGATTCTGACTCCAGGAGCTGGAGTTCATGGCTTGGGTCTATAATAGCTATGCCATAATTCATCCCTGCTCTCATCCCATCACAGGAGTATTTCTCATGCAGGGACAACATGAGCTGCATCATTTGTACCCTATGTCATGTGGAAAAGTGTGTCATGTACTTGTGGCTGTTATGCTTGTATTTATGCCCTTCTGATCAGATTGCAATTGACTTCAGATGCTCTGCCAGGCTCATCCATTAATGGCTCTGCTTTCTGTAGCACAATGTCCTTGTCTCACTCTGAGTTGTTTATGTATGTGGTGACACAGCAAAATATTCCAGAAAACACCTAATTTAAAAAAACAATAGAATTAAAACGCATTTCCTTACATTCTTCATATTCTAAATGACTCCGCAGGAAGCAGCATCCAGTATTTGGTATCTACATCAACTACTAGTTTTCTTTAGCACAGTTCAATGCGTCATTAGTCGAATTAAACTATGGCTCAATCTCCCGATGGGGAAACAAAGCTATTTGTAGTGGAAAGAATCAAAGGGCAGCTAGGGAAGTGTATTGGGGTGATGCATGTCTCAGTTTGGGGTAGACAAAGGTGGGCCTTGGACCCTTATAGAATGTGGGAATTACGAATGTGGGGCATGGATACCCATTAGGACCCTGATCCAAAGCCCAAATAATAAGTAAATAAGAGTCTTTCCATTGACTTCAGTGGCTTTGGATAATATCATAGCACTCCCCTATTTCAATTCTTATTCAAAGGGAACTGGAGCAGACCCTACATGAGGAACTACATGGGTGGACAACAGGTATCTCATGCAGTTGGAATATATATGGGTTGCGGTACGTATCTCACAAAGCACACAGTGTGGATGTTTCATGCTGGGAGGAGAATATGTAGCAGAGAAGTAAGGGTCATATGCAGGAGGAGAGGGGGTAAGTTTTCCACAGAGAAACAAATACACAATAGGGTTGATTCCCTGGCATGGGGTGGCAGTTAGCTATTGATATGGGGGTGGGGGGAAATGCATGGGGCTTGGGTCTCAGAGGGGACGTATAGATGGGAGGCTATCATCTGCCTTGAAGAACAACATTTTTTAATTTGAATCTTATCAAGAATGTTTCTATTAAAATGTTTATTTATTCCTTCAATATCCACATTAATCCAATTACTCATTAATTAATTGTGAATTACTCATTCATTAGCTTATGACAGAGGCAGATTGACACACAAGAGGCTCCACTTCTGCTCCAATCACTGTAGGCCACCACTATCTGGCATGGGATATGCTGGTGGCCCACTGTGGTTGCTTTGACCACTGAAACTACTAATTTATGCAAAGGTACCTGTCATTGCTGGTACCTGTCTTCAGACCTGCCTGTCTTTAGCCCACCTCCCCATCCTATTTGTCTGTTAATGTCTTGTCATCAATCTACAAGGTAGGCACTCTTTTTGTTCTACTTGTTGGTGCAGTGCCTAGCACAATGGAGCCCTGATCTCTGATTGGGGCCTCAGGCACTATTACAATAGTAGTAGTAGTATCAGTAATAAAGAAGAAGACTGAAGTGTTTTGTCCATCAATAAGACATGGCATGAGCAACTACCATATTAGATCTCCCAAGCTACTCACCAGTGATCTGTTGACCCACCTTCACCTGGCAGGATAAAATCTGTGTCCATACAGTCCTTCATTCCCCTGCCAATACTGCCAAGGAGGGAGCCAATTAGTGCCATATATAACATGGACACCTGCCTACTCACTAAGAGATAAATACCACCAACCAAGCAGTCAATGGGAAGGATCAACTAACTCTTTATTATCATTTTCCTTCAAACAAAAGGGAGACATGAGATCTGATCCAAAAGATTTAACACCTGAAACCCAAGCAAAGGTAGAAATAGAGTAGAGAAGGTCTTCTTCCAAAACATAATGATGTCAGTAGGAGTGTTTTAATTGACTTCAGTGGCTTTTGAATCAGCCCCACAAAGAAGTGATTTAAAAAAGAAACAGCTATATTAGATAAGGATTACTCATTTACATGGAGAAGGGAAGCCAGACAGTTATGGCTAAGTTGGTTTCCTTCGTCTCAGGTCAGGTTTCAGGCTCATGAATCCTAGAAAGGGGTCCTATTTGTACCTTTTTTAACTTTACCATTAAAATAGCTGACCTTTTTCTACTCTGGATGTTTTATATACATTACATTACAAGTTAACTGCATTTTGCTCCCTGTGAATTGTTTTGGCTCCAAACCTGTAGTACTGTGATTGTGTACATCTCCGGTCACCCACCATCAGAGTCTCTTAATAAAATGCTCTTTTGTTTCATAATGCTCTTAAATTTCAAGGGTACCTACTAGGAGGGAAAAAATGATAGATTCATCTTTATTTATACAAACTTGATTTAAAATATAATAATGCATCCTTTGCTGAGACCCAGTCCATCAGTTTCAATCAGACGGGCTGTTTTGTATTTAAATATTTTAGCTGTATAGAAATACTGAAAACACATTTCAAAGATTTACTGCTGTTTCTTTCTTGCTGGTCCTATAAAGACGGGTATGTATTGCCGACACCACAAAGATGTAAACATTCTGAATAAAAAATAAAGAGCCACCCCAACCAAGCATGAGATTCTAGCCACAAGACATATAAAGTTGCTTTGAGTGTTGCAATGTTAAAAGTATTTGTGTTTGTAGGCTTCTGAACTTGCTTTAACAAAGAATTGTTTGGGAGTTTTAAAGTTAAAAGTGGGCATTCACCCACGAAAGCTCATGCTGCAAAACGTCTGTTAGTCTATAAGGTGCCACAGGATTCTTTGCTGCTTTTACAGAACCAGACTAACACGGCTACCTCTCTGATACTTAAAGTTTATTGTACAGCATGTGCGTACAGCATACAGGACTGTGCTATATCCTCTGGAAAGTTAATGCATCAGCTCTGAAAAAGAAAATGTAGGTAAACTGATTAAACATTACACCATTATTTTCCTCTGATTCTCTTTTCCTTTCTGTTAGTCACTTGCCCTCACTTTTCTCTTTGTTTCTCCCTTTTTTTGTTCTTCTTCTCCCTTTCCCATCTTTAAGAATAATTTAGAGACCCTCTGAGATTATCCTTTCTCCTCTTTCAAGAAAACTTTGGAACTCTGACTCACTAAAGGCTAGGAGCGTACTTGATTGTTCTAACTGTGAGTAAAATTGGTTGTCTGTATGCTGTGTCTGATGGTTATTAGTGGAGGGCAAACATTGCAGGCCTTATTTGTGAATGGGTTTACACTCCACCCTGGAATATTTATGCATGAGTTTATGCTTCTCCTTGGGTTACTTATGGATGGCTTTGCACTACATGTAAATTGGAGAGATTAGTGAACATGCAAATGCCTGAGGAAATGTGTATAAGGATGAAAAGAGGGACAGAGGAAAGAAAGGGGAAACTGGTCTGATCAATCAAAGAGAGTAGATTAATGAACAAAATCTTTACTGTTTTGGGGATGGTTGTAGGAGAAATCATTTAAAAAAGAAGAAGGGGGATAATTATCCTCTCAGTAATGTCCAGGCAACTCCACTGAGATCAACAGGGTTGCATGAGAAAAGCTGGGCTCAAAATGCTTTTGAATGATTTCTTCAGTGTTTTAAACACTAACATTTCTTTTCTTTTATCATGAGCTGTGCAGGGCTTCTTTATTCCCCCAACTATTGTCCTGATGCTGTTAGAACAGTGTAGCATATTCAAGAGAAGCATCAGCTTTCTCGCACATGCCACCAGAACAGGAAAGATTCCATTCAAAGATTGTGGTTAGCCCTGTGCAAATGTTGATGGTGGAGGGACTGGCCTTTCTTCATGTTCCAGTGGTCGGGCCAGAGAGAGGAGCCATTGCTTCAAATTAGCATCAGCCACAGCTGTGCTAGCTCTCCGAAGGCATTAAGAATGAGGGGGATTGAGAGCATAGGGGTAGAAGGCAAACAGCTACAGCTCAGCCCTTTTCTCTCCTAGAGTGGGAAACTTTGCCTGTAAGCACAATCCAAACTTCTATTGTGTGAGGTATTGTGCCTCCCATTGTATTTAATGGTTCCATTTGGAAATGTATTTGCCCAAATGTCATCTGCTACTTGTCAAGCAAAACAAAAGAAAACAAAAATACAAGTCATCCAACACTTTAAATTAAAGACAAAGCCTCATGCAGTGTAATAATAAGTAATGTCATGTGTCTGACATAGCCATTATAACATGTGACAGACAGACACCCTAACAACATCTTTTAACTTAACTTATCCCTGTGAGAGGAAAATTGCTTCCCCACTGTTGGAAATTTCTTCTTCTTATAAAGAATTTCCTAGGCCAACTTTTCCTGCATGAAAGGGCTGATCCTTCACTCATTAACTTTGATAGGAATAGCAGTCAACCCAACATGACAACTGTATTCTCCCGGGGTGTCAGTTACATGCCAAAATGCCGGAAGGGTAATGTAAATGAGAGTGGGGAACAGCTTTAATGTATATGTTCTCGTAATTTCTTCTGATGCCTCAGCAGGTAAATTACACCAGATTAAACTCCTGTAGCCATCAGCAAAGTGGATATAAGTAGGGCAACAGAAATGTAACTTAGTGTGAGGGGTCGGGTGAGATCCGAATTAGTGTAAAGGAATCTAAGTTTAACATCACATCTGAATTTGGCCCATGAGTCTAAATAAGATGAGGAGTCTGAGCTGGTTTAACATTCACACTGATGGGGCTGGAAGAAAATAGACTCCTCTTAGTCACATAGGCTCCTCTTAGCTTTTCCTAGACGCTCCTCTGAATTTGACACAGTCTCTCTTGTAGTGTGGACTAGAGGAGTTCCTTTAGAAAGGAGCAATGTGTGCTCCCTCCTCTGCTGGCACCATCCCACATGCAGATGCAGAGCCATGGCTCCCACCTCCCTGGCTGTAAATCCGGCTCCAGTGGGGGCGCTCAGGTTCATGAGACCCTGTCAGAGTGACTAATGCTCCAGGGAGAAGAATTGGGTTCCAAAGGTCACTTATCAGATTGGCCTCCAGAGTGAGAGAGAAGAAGCAAGGAGACATCAGAGATGAGAAATGAGGTCCAATGAGGAGGGAGGGAGACAGGGAATTTGCCAAACCCTCACCCTCCACTGCTGAATTCTTAAAAGATAACTCCTCAGATACTTGCTTAGGAAACCATGTCAAAGTCCTACTGTAATGCAATGCCTCATGGGTACTGAGCTGTAATCTTAGCTGTACTCTCCTTATCTGTTTTTGCGATGCGCACCTATGGTTGATTGGATTATCCAGGCATTTGGCTCCAAGGTTCAAAGTTACCCTCTTGATTTTGTTCCTTACACATGATTCTTGTATGTGAGGGTGGGGGTTCCTTTAACTGTTTTGCCCTATTCTTTGTAAGGCTGCTGGATGCACTGATTATTACTAGACACAAAAGTTTCTACTCCCCCCAAAATGTGGTGAATATACAAGAAGTAGTAGTAAAAAAAGACCAAAAAAAAGCCTAGACAAATAAAGGTATAAATTAGTCACTTAAAGCCAAATTTTCAAAAGAGCTCTTGGTCAGATTTTCAAATGCTCAACACTCTCAGTAAGAGTTTTAACAAGAGCTTATCTCCCAATTAGATCTAAATAAGGTTTACATTCTCAGAAGTGCTCAGCACCCAGCAGCTTCCATTGTGACACTTGTGAGCAGACCCAATATGCTGAGCTCTTTGGAAAATCTGGGCCAGATGGTGGGTGCTGGGCTCTCTTGAAAATTCTGGTATTAAAGGGAAGGAATATTAATGCTTTCATTTTAATATTTTAGGGAGAAAACTGGAAGGCATAAATAATAGGTATCAGCAAAAAAATCAGCCTGCACTTCTACAAGCATCAAACTCACTGAGTTAACCCATTCATTCTCAGCCTTCTCCACACTGTGAGCTCATACTGCAATTAGAAAAAACAATGTATTGGGATTTTCCCCCTGCCACTCTCCTTTGCGTCTAGCCATAAAGGGAGGGTTGTCATGATGCCTAGATTGAGAACTCATGAGACTTAACCTATTACTTGAGGGTATTTTGGCAGAATCCCAATTTATCAAGGCACTTAAACATGTGCCTAACTTTAAGAACATGACTAGCCCTCCTGACTTCAATGGGACCACTCCTGGACTTAAAGTTAAGCACATGTCTACAAAGGACCTTGCTGAATCAGGGCCCTAGTCTTGCATGCTGGGTAAATGCTTGCATATCTCCAGATCCTCAGCTGGTGCAAAGCAGCATAGTTCCATTTACCGTATTAATTGTAATAAGTGGAAGTGCACCGAAGATCTGTCTGAAGCTGAGGATCTGGCCTTAAGTATCTGGACAGGTAGATATTTAAATATATTGTCCCAAATTTGATGGTAATGGGAGTTTTGCCTGAGTGAGAGTAGCAGAGTTGAGCCCAAACAAGAATCTGAGCCTCTTTCTCTCAAAATTTGCTTTCAAAATCTTTGTATGCATATGCAACAGAAGCTCCAGTCCCTTTTGGAGCCAGAGATCTTTGTGGGGAAATAAGGAATTTAGTTGCTGTTTCAGTAAGTTTTTTGTATTGGAATGGCTTTTACATTTTGGGATTTAAAACCATCAATATTTTTCTTGCCACTATTGAACAATTAAAAATATCAAATGGAGCCAATATTTGGTGGAATACTGCTGTGGTGGACACACACATAGCTGGGCTGAGGATCTTGCCCCTTGGGGGCCATATAAATGGCATCTAAACAGAGTTGCAATAAAATCAGCAGTAATGTAGCCTGAGAAACATAAAAAGTCTGCAACTGATTAACCAGAGAGTTCCCCTGTAAGCGATGCATTATTTAAATCGATCCACACCCTGGATTGAGGCTCTTCAGAAACATACATTTTAAGGGATAGATTCAAAGTGGGATGATCTCCCCCACTTTGGCCTCTTGACACTGGATTAAAGAGTTGCTGTGACATAGACACACCCCAGTTCCAGTCAGGTGAAGATTCCCCTTGTGCACACACTGTGGGAACCAGCTGTAAAGCTGCCCTCTGAGGATCAACTCACAACCCCTGGAATAGCTGGTGGGGTGGCTAAAGATGGGAGGAACATGTGGAATCTCAGCATGTAGCACTGAGGAGATTCTGAGCCCATTAGACAGCATAAAGCTTGAAAAGGGAAACCCTAAAAGGCTCAAACATCAGAAGGCTCACTATAAAAGAGCCACCAATTTATTATTTTTCCAAGCATGTGATTTTTATGTTGGTTTTGGGGGTGACTGACTTTTGATTTTTGAATGCCTGGAATGGGCAATACGGCAGACCAAATCCCATTATTCTGCAATCAGAGTCAGCGACTGTTTTAATATTGGATCTATTATGTTATTGTCATAGATAAAATGTGATTTTATTCAATAAGCACAGCAAATATATTTCTGTTCACTTGGCCTTTTATACCGTAAATGATCAAACTGTACAAATTATAACGACCAGTCCCAATGTTTCAATTGACAAGTCTAATCCTCACACATGCACTTTAGCTTGCCTCTCAAGTCAATCCCCATGAAACCCCAAGTTACACTTTCCCATCAATATCAATGACATGATCACGTCTTTTCTGGTACTTATCTTTGCAATCAGGTTGTCATTCCTGAAATGTCTCTCATACTTTCCCACAACAAAGACAATCAACAAAGAAGCTTAAAAAAAATCACTATTTGATGAGTACAGATTTTCCTGTATCTTTTAAAGTTAGCTTATCCACTAGAGTTGTAATTAATTCTTATAGATGATTATGTTTTTTCTTCTGATCCCAGCTTAAAGCCAAATCTGTGCAATAGGACAAGCCACATGGAAAATCCCTTCACTATCAAATTAAAAACACTCTAATTCCATGCTTTACAAAAATGAAATTCAAAAAATGTATAACAATTACTATACAAGCAAGGATCTAAGGAGGTTTAATTTCCAACCTGAGTAATTTAAATTTACATCTCAAGTAACCTAAATATACAGTACTTTTTTATCAACATATTGTTCTCTGTCCTCTTCCAACACTGCATACTCTTTAATTGCAACAGATACCATTAAGGGTGAGATTTTGAACCCTTTATTCACATTCATGAGCAGTTACAGAGTGTCCCTTATATGATCATAAGTATAGATGAAATGTTTTAAAAGATAGTAAAAAATGATATTTACCTTAGATAACCATTTAAGATGCTCTCGAACATGAAATCTATTGCATTCCAAATAGAATGGGTACAACAATCAATGAAAAACACTTTTATTTCCAACTGAATTTCTAATTGTCTGCCATTATAACTCTTCTTAGTGTTAGAACATTGACACATTCTAATAAATTCTGTGATGGGGGGAAAATATGAAATGTGTCTCTTGTTTTATACCTTGTCCCAGAAGAGCTATAAAATGCTTAAATCTAAGTACAATCATACCAGGACTCCAAAGCACTTCTTAAGCAGGATCTGTGGTTTTACATTCTTTGGGTTTGCATCCTATTAAACACAGAGTTGTCTGAAGCCATATAAACCCTGAGACAGGCTGAAATGCCATGGCGAGGGCAAGTCTTCAGTTTAAGTACCTTTATCCCAGTGTAAGGACTGTTTATGGGATGGCACTTCTTAGCTGCTGATTTCTCGTGTTTTATATTTAAATTTGTGTTGCTACAACATAAACACATTGAATAAGCACAAGGGAGAGGTTATTTTGATAGGAGAATTATATGCAAGTCGTTTCATGGAGACAAAATACATTCAAACTTTGTTATTATTTCCTATCTTTGAGCCTAAATAATGACAGGGTTTCAAAGACTGATGGACTTCTGAATGAACTATAACAAATGTATTTGTCATCTTTGAATTGTGCAAGAGTCCCTTTGAAAATTGTCCAGCGAGTACAGGAAAAGTTTATACTTTTGCAGAGTGGGCCCTAAGACTAAGAGAAGGCTGTGTTAGGCCCTTGTCTCCAATTTTCTGCCCTGATTAATTACAAAGACTGTTAATTGTGTGTTGATGTTAGTTAAAAGCATTTGGTATTTCTGCCTGGTCATTATGTCAGAATTAAGAAGTTTCTGTGTAAAGGTTAGGTCAAGGGAAGTATTACAGTTTTCCCCAAATTCTTTTCTGCTAGAGAGGCATTTTAATACATATATATATATTTTAAAAAAACATTAAATGTACGACAGCAGTGGTTTGTGAGTGCATAAGTTATTACATCAAAACACTCAGAGGAAGTGGTGATTTTAACTGTCTGTAGTCTATGGTACTTCAATTATATACATATGAATGGTCTGATTTTCAACATCATGTCTAACTTGCATGTACAGTTACTACAATTGTACATACAAATTAGAGGCTATCCTGCTGCCTACCTTTCTCCTCAAATAGTACCACTGACATTATTGCACATAGCTTTCCAGATATGATCTAACAGGTCCCCTGCACAGCGACAGTACCAATTCCAAATTCTATAATCTGACCCTTTACCAGGCATCTCTATATCTTGTTTGCCTTTTCTTTTTTTCGTACCTGTTTTTATATCTTGGAGATTTGGGGCCAAATTCTCTGTTGGTGTTAATTGGTACAACTCCATTGACTTCAATGGAGCACCATCAATTTACATTAACAGAAAATTTGGCCCCTCATTTTCAAACCTTCCTTCAAACTGTGTGTGTGTTTGTATAACAGAAATGAATTAAGGTCTTTAAACTGACATTTCTGTGCTTAATAGCCATTTTCTAACATGGCGTCTGACAGTAAAGCTAATTCTAGGCATAAATAACTTAGTCCTAGAATGTTTCATAAATCCATACAGGCTGTCTGTTTTCTATGACTGAATCCAGACTCCCATGTGGTGGATTATTTCTGGGTGAATATCTTCAACTATTGATGGTGATGGCTCCAAGAAAAATGTTAAGATGAAGTGTTCAGCTGAATAATCAGGTTAGTGCTCTCTCTCCCTCTCCCTCTCTCTCTTTCAAAAAAAATCCACTGTAGTTCTTTGCATCGCTGGGACTCTATTCAGCCATTCAACATTCTCCTTCCGTGCACTCCCTTCCCCCTCCAACTGTTGCTTCTACGCATCTGGTTTGCTTCTCCCAGCCTCCCTGGTGCCCCCTACTCAGCCTATTTCTGCCACGAGCCAGACACCATACTCCTTGTTGGGCTCCCGCTCTGCTCCCTGCACACAGTGTTGATGCCATTAAAAGCCTCAAGCTGTTTTCTCGGGACTCCAGATTGAGCTTGTTGGTGTGGGGGGCGGGAACATGTCTTGCCCCTGGCACCTGCAAAGGAAAATGTTCTTTGAGTCACAGTTGGGACAATAACCTGTGGAAGTTCAGATGAAAGGGAACTAAAATGCCAGGCTCATGTCTGCCAGGGCGCCCTGCGCCAAACATTAATGGAGTGCTCGTTATCTGTCTGTGAATATTTAGATCAAGTGCCAGTAGGTGGTGATCAAACTATGTAGCAGGGTTCCTGGGACATATAGGACCAATAAAAGTTGTTCATACCGTAAATGGCTTCTTCTGACAGCAATTAGCACCAAGGACACATGATTCAACCTAACCCCAGATATGGCACTAACAGCTGATGTGTGACACCTAGCTACTTGCTAGCTGACAGCAGATCTAGAAAATCCTCCCACAGTGAGGCCAGAAACACTCAGATATAAACAACAGAACAGAATCTAAATGAGAACCCCTGCCTGCTTCATGCTCAGAGATCAACAGGCAAAAGAGTGTGATCTTTGTCTGGGATAGTATATAGAAGATAATAGATAGATAATATAGCAAAGTAAATATAATATGAATTCTGTTCATGTGGCTTACACTTACTGCAAGGAGCCCATAGCATTTAAACTGGATGTCGCTCATTATTCCATTTTAAATCATTGCTAGCAAGAGGAGCAACCCAGAAGCTCTACATTTCTTATTCTTTTAAAGGCATTATTGAGTTTTATCTAAAACCAAGCTAAACTGAGACTTACTACTTTATATGAAGCCTCTTCATCTACAGATCTTTGTACTGAAATTTGCTGAGAGTCACTTAGCAGTTTTTAAAGAGTACCAAACTAAAGTAAGATCATTTATTTTTTTTTAAAAATCACTTAAGACAAAAGACTTCTTTGTTTTAAAGTAAGCCATGTTAATTGAATAAAAGGATTTGGATTATATTTCATGTCTCACCAAGGTGCAGATAATGGAATTCTGTTTCTTCAATTCCAAATGTACGTCCCTCAAGAAAAAAAAGTGGTTTAAAAGCCAGGATTATCTTTGACCACAGAAGACCTGGTCATGTTTATATGGGATGGAAGAAAAATGCATACTTACCAGATGAATTGGAGCCCTCAAACCTCTAGAATTAAGGCATAGGAACATCCCTTTTTGATAGAGAAAAACTATACAGACTTGAATGTTAAATAAGCTGTTGAAATATATAGTAGGGACCAGCCTCAACCACACCTAAACAGGATTATGTAACATAAAAGGACACATTTTCAAAAAGCCTCCATTAATTTATTGGTGTATCCATCAGAATGTAAACTCCCCCTCCCTCCTCCAGCGCATTTCACCGAAGGAGCATATTGGATAGCTAGGATTGGATCTATCTATTAGCACACACCCATGCAGGGTTTTCAACGCTCATGTCAATGTAAGCATCCTCATGGAATATGCCCAAAGGCTATTAGTTCTAAAAACACTTCACGCCATACACACGAGAACTCTGCTTGTTGCAGCTGAATTGAAGGAGGAGGAGAAAAGTTGGCTTTAAGTCATTATTGCTTTCCCCTAATCCTGGGGGCTGCTGGGCTCCTAAATGCTCCCCTGAGTAATCTGAAGCTTTTAGGATGCTCCAAATTATGCCTGGTTGTAATGGCCCCCCAGGATCCCAGCTGATTGTAATGACCCTCGAGCATAGCCAGATGTATGCCACTCCCTTCCCCAGTCCTGATGTAATGGCATGGGAGGCGTGTTGGGGGAGGAAATGTAGTCAGAGCACTGCTAGAGCCAGGGATTGCTGGAGCACAGCCAGGGATCTGTCCATAATCCCTTTCCCCAGCACACCCCCATTCTGTGAGGCTGAGACTGGGGGGAAGGGAATGGCATGTTGCTGATTATACTGAGGGAACCCCGAACCAGCTGTGTAAGTCCTCTTTCAACCTGCTTTGCACCACCAGAGCTGGCCACAGAGAACCCCCCTAATATCAGTGTCCAGCATGGAGTTAATGTGGTGATTAATGCTCCTGCCATCTCTGTCTGTGCAAATCTACTAGCAATTCCATAGCAATGCACCTTTAACGGTGTGAACTCACATCACTCCATGAAAGCTTCAATCTTGTAGCATTGCACTGCTTGAAAAAAAAATCTCTTACACTAGCCATGGCGTAAAGAAGCAGGCTGAATAGCTTTACACAAAAGTTGTAATGAGTTATAACTTGTGGCAGCTACCGTGTGATATTAATGTAATGGATGTTTAAGCAGAAATGCTAAATCTCGCTGAAAATGTGACAGTAAAGAGACTTCAGTGCTTATTGCTGTTTAATGGTTTTTCATATGTCCAAACAGCATATAATTCAAAGAAGGGATATAAATAGTTTTGGTTTGTGCGATTGCATTTTATTTCCAGCACAGTCTATGATGGACCCTGTGTTTAATTGTTTAAGTGGAACTGGGAAATCTTTACTGACTGCTCAGGCAATTTAGACAGGCTTGTGGGCTGGATTGATGTGCACACTGATTAACTGGAGACATAGTAGTCACTCACATCATGTTAGGGAGAACTGTCTTTAACTATCTCCACAGGACTAAACATGAAGGGGCATAGACTGTCTTGCCCTTACAATACCAGGCACTGAAACTTTATCTCTGGTTTTGCAATCAGGCCATTGTTGCATACAAATTCATTGTAATAGGCACCTCATTCATGCAGAAAGGTACAGCAAAAATTATGGAGAATCCTTGTTCTCCGTCTCTTTTATGTTGTTAAAAGCAAAGCAAAGTGAATTAAGTCATTAAAGTGAGCATGCCCAGGAACACTGGTAGCCCTTATATTCCATTTTAATTATTGTTTTGTTTTTCTTTTCTTCAGAACACTCTTATTCAGAGTCTATGGAATGGATGATCTCAAAACTTTCTGGTAGTTAATGCAAAACCCATTAATTCCCATCACTGTGTTACCCACTGAATTAAAGGTGGGATTTTCAAAAGTGCTCAGCATTGGCCTAACTTCCTCCTTGTGATGTCAATGGGGGTTTACCATTAATGGTACTGAGAAGTGATCACACTTTTACAATGTGCCATTGTGCAAGCCCTTATGGTATTCGCTCTCCATTCCCTTCCAAAGGGCTGGTGGTACCCACTATGGAGGTAACGCATGGCGTTCCTATGTACTTTCTGGATTTTACCCATCAGTCTGTGCTCTCTGATAAACCAATCACTTCCATGGAACTTTCTTTTCTGAAAATGAGGAGATCATTGATTTCATTCATGTGCGATTGAATTGGCCCCTCCACATTTCAGTTTTATGTTCATTCTTCTTTCTTTGTAACTTAAAAAAGCTGTGGAGATAAAAGCTAATGACCATGAAAACAGGGCAATTGTGTTTGTTTTAACATTCTGATAAAATTGAACAAAGAAGAAAATCTTCTCTAGCAAATTCATGTGGTAAAAGATATAAACCTTATTGTCATAAACATGGTTCACTGAGTAAGTTCATCCTCTACTCTAGCCATGTATCTCACCACTGTTTAATAGAATCAGAGAAGACAGACAGTGTTAATCACTTTCTGATGGTTGTTCTGTGGCTTTGGCAAGTGAGAAAAGACAAGTTCCCATGTTTTTAAACTAAAGGAAATGTATTCTACATCTTAGCCAAGTGACTGTGTATTATTCAAAATTAGAAATACCTTTTAGTTTTGTGTTTGCAACAAGCAACATTAAAATACAAATATACATTAATTCAGCTATACATATTTTCACTATGTGTCTGTCTGATTTCTACTAGACCTGGTGGAATACTGCAAGAAAAGACACATGAAAATCTCTAGGATTTTGAAAGAAATTTGCTGTGTCTTTGTTTGTCTCCCTTTTGTGTCTGCATTCTGCCATTATTCAAAGGTTAAGTCTACACTGCAGTCTGATGTGTGATTGTGTAACATTAACAGATCCTGGTTGTCAGCAGGCAGGATTGAACTTGGGATCTCTGAAGTTTAGTGTATGAGCCTTTTCTGCATGGGCTAAAGGCCACATGGCTCTTAGCTAAGGCTATAGCAGACATTAATCTCTAGATGGTCTAGGTGCCACTAGAGGGGGACAGAGCGCCACATCAAGCCGGCATGGGTTACAATTGCATCTTGGGTAAACATACCCATGCTAGTTTTAATCCAGTTAGCATGGCTAAAAATAGCAGTGTAGATTAGGGGGCAGAGGCTTTAGTGATAGCAGGACAAGCATACAGCAGATCTAGAGTACCTAGTTCTATTACTGAAGACTGCACAGCCACATCTACACTGCTATTTTTAGCCATGCTAGTGCAGGTAAAGCTGGGATGGGTATCTACCCAAGCTGCAATCACACCTCATATGGCAGTGTAGACATTACCTAAGTTAATTTGTTGTCAGGAATGTTTGTCAAAATACTGATTTTAAGCAAATATTGTAGAACATTTGTGCAGAGTGAATGCTGAATTTTTAATCATGAGTATTCATACCAAAAACCTGATTCTAAGAGTTAAGCTTGCCAAGAAACACTAACATGCCATTTGACCTGTGTGTCCAGTCAAATCGGCTAGAACATCAAATACTCACAACAAACTGTTAGCAGTCCACAAAGAATTATTCATTCAATACTTTAAAAGAAGCAAATAATAATTCTTACCTCTTGTTAGATTAATCCCTAGAGCTCAAAGCATTTTGCACAGGAAGGTAAATACCATTATCCTTGTTTTGTAGAGATGGGGAAACTGAGGCACAGAGCGATGAAGTGATGTGCTGCCGGTCAGTGGCAAAAGAAAATCACAGTCACAGTCTATTTGTGAATAGAAAAAGAGGTACATTGGTGATTAATCTCTAATCCTGATGTTGGCATTCTTACCTATCCAGCATCTCATTCACTCCCATACACTGAAATAATGCATGGCAATTTTATGCATGGTTCTATGTCCTTAACATAGACACCTTAATGCACACTGCCCGTCTCTTTAAATATTTGTTTAATTATGGTAGCCATTTTAAAATGACTTAAGAGTCTGACTCTTTTTACGTGACAGACTATAAATATTGTAATGCCCCTCTGTATGGCAGATCTAGGATGATGTCATGCTCACAGATAGAAAAGTGTACCATGGGATGCAGTCCCAGCACACATCCCAGAGTTTGTCCTACTGAGGGCACACATAGGGACTTGATTTTTCCATCTGGTTCAGTTTGAAAGTGGTATGTTTTTGTCCTCTTCAGAGCATTGTTCCGAGACAAAGGAAAATATAAATGGGAACTTATGTGAGAAACAATTATATTTAATGTCACAGACAGCTTTCTTTGAGTGCTTAATCTACAAACTTCAAGATCACTTGGATAAATTCCTTCTTCTAGAATGTCATGTGCATATGTGTTATTAATTGTGACATTCTCATAAGAATATAACATTTTTCCTTGCCTGTTACTGAATATGCTTTATTCATTGTACCTTAAAATATATTTATTTTATGGCAAGGATTTAGATTTTTTTTTCATTTTTTTCTTTACATTTTGGGGTAAATTCTGCAGATCACCAGTAGTGGAATCAGCTATAGGGCCAAATCTAACTAGCTTCACTCAATTGTGTACTTCCATTTGAAGTTAATGGGACTACTACATTGAAGCTAATGGTACTACTTGTGTGAATAAAGAGAGCTGGATTTTGCTGATACTTCAGATTGACTTTAGGGCAGGGCCGCCCAGAGGATTCCGGGGGCCCGGGATCTTCGGCCGCGGGGGGCCCTTCCGTTCCTGGACCCGCCGCCTAAGTGCCCCGAAGACCCGCGGCGGGACCCCCCCGCCGCCGAATTACCGCCGAAGCGGGACCCGCCGCTGAAGCGCAGCCCGGTCTTCGGCGGTAATTCGGCAGGGGGGGGCCCCGCCGCGGGTCTTCGGGGCACTTCGGCGGCGGGTCCCGGAACGGAAGGGCCCCTCGCCGCCGAATTACCGCCGAAGACCGAGCTGAACTTCGGTGGCAGGTCCCGCTCCGTCTTCGGCGGTAATTCGCCAGCGGGGGGTCCTTCCGCCCCGGAGCAGAAGGACCCCCCCACCGGCAAAGACCGGGAGCGGCAGAAGCTCCTGCGCCCGGCTGCACAAGAGTTTGCCGGGCACCCCGGAGCGAATGAGGGACCCCGCTCCAGGGGCCCCGAAAAACTCTGGTGGGGGCCCCCGTGGGGCTCGGGGCCTGGGGCAAATTGCCCCTCTTGCCCCCCCCCTCTGGGCAGCCCTGCATTAGGGAAGCTTCTTCTGTGACATCAACAAGTGTTCCGATTATACAAGCTCAACATACATCTCCAGATGTATTAAAGCTCCCCAAGCGTCAATAAAATTTTATTCAAATGCTGCAAATTTCTCCAGTTGATCCTGCAAAATCTTCTAAATACCCACCACCCGCACCACACATTTAGCAGATGATATTGTGGACTTCTCATCTCACTGACATTGACGTAAATTAGGAGTAACTAATGGAATTACATCAGTTTACGCAGGATGAGAATCCGGCTCATAGTGTGGCTCTACCAATGAGCATGAACTGGAACACTGTTGACCAAAGATTACCAAACAGGTATGCAGGCACATTTGGTTCCTTTATAAATAAATTAAATAGATACATAATAATAAAATACATAGGTGGATGATTTTTCAGATGGAATTAAACAGCCATTGGGGCCTAGATTGAGACAATACAATTCATTACTGCTTGTGCTATGCTGTGTGGAACTCAGTTGAAATCTTAAATTGTGCGGAGTGGGTGAAAGGTGTGACAAAGGACATTTTAACTTATAAACATGTTATTTAAAAATGCTTGAATAATAAGAATATAGCAGTAGGGATATATTACCAACCACCTGACCAGGATGGTGATGGTGACTGTGAAATGCTCAGGGAGATTAGAGAAGCTATAAAAATAAAAAACTCAATAATAATGGGGGATTTCAACTATCCCCCTATTGACTGGGAACATGTCACCTCGGGATGGGATGCAGAGATAAAGTATTTTGACACTAAAAATGACTCTTTCTTGGAGCAGCCAGTCCTGGAATCCAAAAGAGGAGAGGAAGTTCTTGATTTAGTCCTAAGTGTAGCACAGGATCTGGTCCAGAAGGTGAATATAGCTAAACTGCTTGGTAATAGCAACCATAATGTAATTACATTTAACATCCCTGGGTGGGGAGGGGACGACAAAGAAGGCCACCACAGTAATATTTAATTTCAGAAAGAGGAACTATACAAAAATGAGGAAGCTAGTTAATCAGAAATTAAAAGACACAGTCCCAAAAGTGAAATTCCTGCAATCTGCATGGAAATGTTTTTAAAACACCCTAATAGAGGCTCAAATTAAACATATACCCCAAATTAAAAAAGCATAGTAAGAAGACCAAAGAAATACGACCATGGCTCAACAAAGTGGTTAGAGGCAAAAAGGCATCCTTCAAAATTTGGACATTAAATCCTATTGAGGAAAATAGAAAGGAGCATAAACACTGGCAAATCAAGTGTAAAGGTATAATTAAACAGACCAAAAAAAGAATCTGAAGAGCAAATAGCCAAAGACTCAAAAAGTAACAACAACATTTTTAAATACATCAGAAGAAGGAAGCCTGCTGAGCAATCAATGGGGCCACTGGATGATTGAGGAGCTAAAGGAGAACTCAAGGAAGATAAGGTCATTGTGAAAAAAACTAAATGAATCCTTTACATCAGCCTTCACTGCAGAGGATGTGAGGGAGATTCTCACACATGAGCCACCCTTTTTAGGTGACAAAGCCGAGGAACTGTCCCAGTTTGTGGAGGTTTTGGAACAAATTGATAAATTAAACAATAATAAGTCACCAGGACCAGATGGTATTCACTCAAGAGATCTGAAGGAACTCAAATATGAAATTGCAGAACTACTAACTGTAGTATTTAACCTATCATTTAAATCAGCTTCTCTATCAGATGACTGGAGGATAACTAAAGTGACACCAACCTTTTAGAAAGGCTCAAAAGCTGATCCCGGCAATTACAGGCTGGTCAGCCTAACTTCAGTACCAGGCAAATTGGTTGAAACTATAGTAAAGAATTATCGGACATATAGATGGACATGATTTGTTGGGGAGGAGTTAATATGGCTTCTGTAAAGGGAAATCATGCCTGACCAATCTATTATAATTATTTGAGCTGTTCAACAACCAGGTGGACAAAGGTGATACAGTAGATATAATCTACTTAGACTTTCAGAAAGCCTTTGACAAGGTCCCTTACCAAAGGCTCTTAAGCAAAGTGAGTAGTCATGGGATAAGAGGGAAGATCCTCTCATGGTTCAGTAATGGGTTAAAAGATAGGAAAGAAAGGTAGGAATAAATGGTCAGTTTTCAGAATGGAGAAAGGTAAACAGTGGGATCCCCCAGGGGTCTGTACTAGGGCCAGTGCTGTTCAACATATTCGTAAATGATCTGGAAAAGGGGGTCAACAGTGAGGTGACAATATTTGCAGATGACACAAAATTACTCAAGATAGTTAAGTCCAAAGCAAACTGCAAAGAGTCACAAAGGGATCTCACAAAACTGGGTGACTGAGCAACAAAATGGCAGATGAAATTCAATGTTGATAAATGCAAAGTAATGCACATTGGAAAACATAATCCCAACTATACATATAAAATGATGGGGTCTAAATTAGCTGTTACCACTCAAGAAAGAGATCTTGGAGTCATTGTGGATAGTTCTCTGAAAACATCCACTCAATGTGCAGTGGTAGTCAAAAAAGCTAACAGGATACTAGGAACCAATAGGAAAGGGAAAGATAATAAGATGGAAAATAAGCTTCCTAGAATCCACACCCCCCTCCTTTGTGTGCCAATTTCTACTCCCTTCTTGGTCCCTAATTAAAAATGTTGCCAATGTCACATGTCATATCTTTAAAAATAAAGATAACATTTTTCATCCTTGAAGATACTGAAAGCATCCAAATTTCTGCATCTAACTAAAAATGGCCTGATTTTCAGAGATGCTGATTACCCACTAATTCCAAATTAATATCACCACCAAAAATTTTTTTATCTCAAATCATTTATTTATATAGAGGTTAGAGTTTATTGAATTCAAATACTGTATCTGGGGATATGAGGATTTTTTTTTAATTTTATTTACATATGATAGCACTAAAAGTAAAATTGGAGGGCCACATTGATAAGACCCTATCCTATGCCAAGTAGAGTACGTGGAAATTCTTCTATTGACTTCAGAAGCAGCAGGACTAAACCCAAATTATCATTAATGTAGTGGGAGCACAGGGTAGTTAATTACTACTGTAATAAATGCAAACAAAAAGCTATGTAGTAGCTATAGGGCAATTTATGCTTTTTTTGGCATGTTCTACCCATTGTAGTCAACCAAATTAGGACCTGCTTTCAACAATCAATGGCTTTATGTCTGCTGTGTTGATTCAAAGCCATTCAGAAGTCAAACAAAGCTTGTACAATATGTGATATTTATAGATTTCTTCTGTCTGACAAGATCTATTAAAATATAAAATGAATGTTCAGGAATATGAACTTCTATATTAAAAATATATTTAAAACACATTTAGCAGAAGTAGTTTAATGAAACAAACAAGATAATTTTTTCTATACATATGGCGTTTTCTAATTTACAGTATGAAAACATGACTTTGATAAGATTCAGTTCTCAGAAGGAAAATCAGAATGTGGTTTTCTACACTTCTTTTTATTTGCAGAATTAACCACATTTTAGGAAACCTCAGTTTTCTAAAAAAAAACCTTGTGTTTTAATAAACGCCAAGATAAAATAGATATATGTTCAGTCCCATGACAAAACATTATACTTTAAAGCAAATAATCCAAAATCTAAACACCATACAGTTAACTAAATAAAAGTAGTCTACATTCTAAAAGAAAAAATATACTACACACTAAAATTTTCTTTTAAAATGATGGGCTCTGTTATATAAGTCATCTTCCATCCCGTGTCACGTTAGTGCATTGATTTTTCCTTTAAGGGAGTGTACATTTATTATTTGTTTATTTATGTGTTTGCATTCATTACCCCTCAAACTCCTTTCCTCCACACTGTAATATTTACGGACAACCCATAACTACTGAAGCTAGGTTACAGAACTCTAAAAGAGGATTGGACATAACAAAAGAAAAATGATCTATACTATACATGGAGATACACCTCTCTCATAGAGCTGGAAGGGACCTTGAAAGGTCATCAAGTCCAGCCCCCTGCTTTCCCTAGCAGGACCAAGTACTGACTTTGCCCTAGATCCCTAAGCGGTCCCCTCAAAGACTGAACTTACAATTCTAGAGTTAGCAGGCCAATGCTCAAACCACTGAGCTATCCTTCCCACAATGTATGCGCCATATTTGACAGCATTGGAATATGTGGAAATTGGGTAGCAGGAGGGGTATGTCAAGCTGATTCCATTCTTGCTCTGAACAATTTAAAGGTGTTTTCTGGTCCCCATGTTGATAAACAAGGTCTCTTCATAGACAGACTGGATCTCCCAGAGACTCTGTAAATTAAATACTCTGGAAGGAATCTTTCCAGATAAAGCAACCCTCTGGAAAGTCTCCCTTCCTTTTCAGCAGTGGAGAAAGTGTATTTACCCAGTAGTTCTAGCTAACATTTTCTAGATGCACTTTTATGAGGTACAATGATATGGGATAATTGCTTAGCATTGCTGATGCAGACACAAAGCCTGCTTCTCAATAGAAGCATTCATTGTGAATAACCTTCATTATGAATTTAGGCCTTATCTTTGCTCATGAATCATCAGTACATTGATTCTGATTTCTTCAGTTGTATTTGTTATTTATAAAAGTATTCACCGAATAATTGGAAGAATGATTTTTAGGGCAAGATATTCAGCTAGAGTAAATTGGTACAGCGCTAATGGAGTCAATGGAACTATGCCAATTTCCACTAGCTGAGCCCCTGACCTATAGACTCCGGGTTGTCTCGTGAAGACATTTGTGACCTGTTCACTTCAACTGTTCACTATTTGTATTGTGTGGTTAGTCACCAGTAGTAAGTAACATGGTATCTTTGCTACCTGTTGGGTGATTGGAACTTTTCAAAGAGGTGAATAATGAATAGCAAACATATCAGGAGGGATTGGACCCTTACAGTTTAGGTCTGATTCTGCCCCCATTGAAATCAGTGGAAAAAATTTCTCATTGTGAGAGGAGGCTATGGCCCTTAGTATACTGCTCCATGACACCATACCGTACTGTTATCCTGTATGCCAGGAGTGCCCAACCATCAGCCCGTGGACAAAATACTGCTCACCAGAGCAATCCATAATACTGGGGGCCTGATTCAACACAATATACTAATTGCCGATTCATTCACATTTTGTTGTCATGTTTATATAATTTTAGTTTACACTAGTGTGTAACTAGACAATACTCTACATAGAAACGATCTATCTAAATATGTACGAAACAAGCTGAACTTAAAATATCAATCAATACAGGTAGCGTTACAACCTTATTAAAATATGTTGAATCTGTTTGGTCCACACAAGGTTGTGCTTCGGTTTGTGTGGCCCTCCTGTGTAATATGGTTAGGCACCACTGCCATACACTATAGTTATCAGACTTATGTGAACCTTATTAAAAGAACAACATAACTATGTGACCCTCTGTACGTCTTGGACCTGATAGTGTCTGGCTCTTCATGGATACACAAGGGTCAAAAATAGGCAAGGACCCCCGCACACACACTCCTTAACCCATAACTGAGGGGCTACCCATAACATAGTTAGGAAGGCATGAGATAAGAAGATAAGGGTGAATCAGGCCTAGTGCAGTGAAGAGTGGACAGTGCACCCCTCCTCATTAAAAATTCCAAATCCCTGCAAAGTCACACACTTACCAGTGGGTTGCTCATGCATTATAGTTAAACATTTCTGTGATGAACTGGGCAATATCCATATTATTTGTATGAACATGCCACATGTTTCTGTGTGTTTGTTTGTGCTGGATTACTCACTATGAAGTTAGATCCAAAGGGGTTGTTAGAGGAACCAAGCGGAAAAAATAAAATAGTGGCCTAGATATGGAATGACCCATCAAGCACTCAAACACAATAGCTAAGTTTATAGCCATGACAAGGCATCTCCTTGGTCCCAACCCCAGTGGTTTAGCTGTTTTGCCAAGGCTGAGAAAAGATAGATCAAAAGAAACACTCAACCATTTAATTAGAGGACCACCTGGGCCTAGAAAAAGGGAGAGGCTGCCCTGAGAGTGTCAGTGAAAGCTGACAGGCTGACCAGGGAACACCCAGAGATAGAGGGAACGTGCTGGGAGCAGGACAGTCTACTTTCTCCCAGCCAGAGATGGAGGTAGGTACCAAAAACAGATTAACAGAGTAGAGAACAGATACCGTGTCCCTCAGTGGTCGAACCTTGTGGTTCTGCCCAGAGAGAAGTGAAGGAAGCTAGGCTTTCCACCTAAGGCGTCCACCTGAGAGGGACTAAAGGTGTCCAAAGCACTGCTCGCCCTGTAACCCTGAGAGCTTGCTTAACTGCTTGCAGGACCAGAGCCTTGGCTTGGTGTCAGTTGAGCTACATGAAATGTTCACAATGGACCTCAAAATCATAGAAAGCACTCCCACTAATCAGGTTCGTGACAGACGCTGAACACACTAAACTGGCTTGCTGATATCCATAACACTTTCAAGCAAATCTGAGCCAGTTCGCACTTCTGCATTAAAATCAGGCTAAATTCACAAGGGAATTATGGTTTTCACATAAAAGTAGATGAAACTTATTGAGTTTGACTTTGAGATTTTGCATTCATTCTAAAGCATTTTTCTAAAAAAATATATAAAAGCTGGTCAGATCCCTCTAAAATACTACTGTTCTGTCTGAAAAAATATTTTTCTCAATTTCCTATGTATATAGCATCTTTCAAATATAATTAAACTACAAATAAAATTACTTAGCTATAGCTTAATCTTTTGTGGTTATAAATATAAAAAATGAAGTCAAAGAAAGCATTGGTTATAGTTTGTGGATAGCAAAATATATGGCTATACTTCTGATATAATATTGGTATCTTCACTGAGGTCCCTTTTACGAGGTCTAATCCTTATCAACTTTCTATTCTAAACTTGTCTTCCTTTGTGGGAGTCAAGTTGTCTGATGACTGAATTCTTTGACAAAACTAGAACAAAAAATAGGTGATACAAATTTAATGTGTGATAGAAATATGATCTGTGCTTTTCCTGAGATTCACAAGTATGTCAATCCACAGACCTGAAAAAACCCCCTCAGTTTTCATGGATTTATGGTATTCTAACCATTTTCTACCCAAACCACAATCTAGAATCCCATCCTATACAGTTGCCAATATCATGCAAACAGATCAGGGAAGCATTAGGATTCTGATGGCGAAACTAGTCATAACAATGCTGTGATGGTCAACACTTTCAAACTTGAGAGTCCATATTTAGGTACTTGAATGCTGGGCTCAATTGTAGAGTTGGTGAGTTCCCATAGGTCAGTACTTTGGTCTTGACTGGGAGTTCTAAATCATTTCAGAATCTAGATTAAAGCCCATGTTAGATTTCATGTTGGATGGGGAATGGAGATGACACCTTTTATTTAGCAATGAGAACTTTAACATTAAGGAATTGATATTAAAGCTTTAACATTAAGGAATTGATATTATTCTAATGAACGAACCGTGCATTGGCTCCTTTTGCCAATAACATAAAAGTCTGTTCACTTTATAACTACAAGGGGTAACATATGCCATATGTAAAAAGTTTAATAAGAAGGTGTTTTATCTTTTTTGGCTTATTCAGTGGGTTTCCCTCCTGCCCCCACAGACTCATCTGCTTTCTGTTCCCCTCATTGTATGCAATTTGTCAACTTTAAAAAAAAATTAGCCACCAGTTAGGGCCTTTGCAAATAGTTTGGCTCACTGACACAGAATATCTGGTATTTATTACATTAGGAAATTTAAAATGACTTTGATTTGATTTTAATTTAATGCAGTAATACTGTACTGCAATAGACTTCTATGAATTGTGACTAGAAGCCATCTCTAAATACATGCTC
Source organism: Mauremys mutica (assembly GCF_020497125.1). NCBI lineage: Eukaryota > Metazoa > Chordata > Testudines > Geoemydidae > Mauremys > Mauremys mutica. The sequence continues at coordinate 33,821,884 of NC_059085.1, forward strand.
ATTTTTGGGACAGAAACTTGCTTTTAAATCAATTTTGCCATTAAAAATAATATTTTTTACAAGAATGTATGTTTATGGTATGTATTTGAAAGCAACTATACACTAAAACACAACTGAAACAGTAGTGGATGGAAATGGAAACAGATTTTAAGATTTTAATTAATGACATACCAGGCTGATATATTTGAATGCTAAAATAAGAGCTTTGTATGAATCATAAGTTAATCAGAAACCACAGAAAGAGAGAGGAGAATGGTCATATCTTGGCTTTAAGACCCCTCAGCAGATAAAGTCTTTGTTATCTATAAGTCAGGTAAATTCAGATCATTATAAATTCGGCGTTATATATTGGATGTGAATGTTCCCAAGTATGTAGACAATATTTAGAGGAAAATTTGCAGAAAGTGTGTTTTGGTCCAGTATTGGCTGTGGAAGGTACAGAGGCTGGTGGGGAATGTTAAAGTGCACAGAGCATATTCACTCTGGGTTACATGCATGGAAGTTCATTAGGGTCTATTCCAAAGCCCAGTGAAGTCAACTAATATAGACCTCACCACAGTTCTCTATGCCTGTGCCCTCTAGGCTGGACTACTGCAGTATGCTGTATTTTTGGGCAATATTAGAAGACCAGCAGGAGGCAGAGCACAGAAGGCTTCTGACTTGAGCCATACTGAGCTCACTACATCTACTTTTGGCGCTAATTTCCTGCATATTGGAGCAGAATTCAAGGTTTTGGTGGTGTTCTGAAAGCTCTGTATTATGCTTTTCTCTGTTTCCTCCCATGACATTTGAAATTAGCTGAGGTGCTCCTAACATCCATAAGATTTGCCCATTTGAGTGGCAGGGCATTTTCTGGGGAAGGTACTCATCTCTCATACATACCTCCTTTCTCAGATCATCAGAGCCTGACTTTGTCCTGGAATGATGGGGAGCCAGTCTCTCCTCAGTCTTTGCCCCGTGCAGATGAGCTAATATGTTTCAAGGAACATTTGGGTAATTAGTAGGGAATGTTATGTGTATTCCATATTGCAAATTCAGGGCTTGTGCTTTGATGAAGCCAATTGCTGGCAATAAGTTGCTGCATTTCAACTATGTTTATTGAAGTAAATTCACATAGAGGCTTAGGCAATGCTTCTAGAATTCCAAATAAAAGGAAATTATTTTATTTTTATGTTTGCTTTGAATCTCAGAACCCAACCCTACAATCACTTACTATTGAGCGCAGTGCACACTACCATCAACAGCCCCCATGAAGTTAATAGTGCCACTCGCAATATAAGCATTACACTTGGTAGTTAGCTTTTTGCAGGATTGTACCCTCATGATAGTATTTAGCCAAATTCCTATTAAAACCTATTTTCCAAGATGTAGTGAACAAGTTCACTGAACTGGGATAATAAACACCAAAAAGCATCTAAATGATTTTAAATCAAGCCTCAAGCAGCACCTTCTCTAATCTCCATGATTGGAAATAAAATGATCCTTCTGCATATTCCTCCGTATTCTCCTTCCCACTTTGAGAGCGAGAAATCTGGCAGTCAGGAAAATTCACTGTGAGAGTTGTGGGTCTGCAGGATTTTCTCTTGATAGCAGGTGTTTCCTTAGGCTTTAAAACCTAACAAAAAACTCATGGGCTTTGCCCGCAGGACTTTGAACCATATGCCATAAGCTAATGTAAAGGTCCCTCCTGTCTCTGCACCCTTCCTCTATCTGACTTGAAGTTATTAAGGACTTGTATAATAATGGTATAACAAAGGTGTGGGTAGGTAATGATTGTACAGGGTCTATTTCTATACGTTGTGGAGTTAAACAAGGGGCTCCCTTATCTCCTATTTTATTTAATATTGCTATGGATCTAGTGTGGTTAGGCTTAAAAACTGACATACTCAGAGCCATACTCAGGTTCAAGTTCCTACTTCCCGAAAAACTTCTTCTATACCTAAGGCAAGCCACTTAGCCTCTCTTTGTCTAAGTTCCCTTTCTGCAAAAAGGGGATAATAGCACTGCCCTAACTCACAGCGGTGGATAGTTTTCAGAGTGGTAGCCGTGTTAGTCTGTATCAGCAAAAACAACAAGGAGTCCTTGTGGCACCTTAGAGACTAACAAATGTATTTGGGCATAAGTTTTCATGAACCTTCTTGTCAACTGTTGGAAATGGGCGACGTCCACCTTGATTGCATCAGCCTTGTTAGCACTACAAAAGTAATTTTCCCTATCTTGATATTCACCCCTTCTTGTCAACTGTTGAGAATAGGCCACTTCCATCTTAATTGAATTGGCCTCGTTAGCACTGACCCCCCCACACGCACACACTTGGCAAGGCAACTCCCATCTTTTCATGTGCTGTAATATTTATACTGTTTAATGTATTTTCACTCCATGCATTTGATGAAGTGGGTTTTAGCCCGTGAAAGCTTATGCCCAAATACATTTGTTAGTCTCTAAGGTGCCACAAGGATTCCTTGTTGTTTTTATTCAGGATACTGAGGTGCTTAGATACCACAGTAATGGAGGCTACATGTGTGCCTGCAATAGACAGACCTTATGTTCTTTATTTAATTTAGACTGCATGGTCATCAGGGCAGGGGCAGTGCCTTTTATCATTTTGTAATGTCTGATGCAACTATATGGTGCTACATACATTTTTGTTATTAATAATGAGGGATACTTTTAGACGAATTTGATTTTCCTGGCAGAGAGTTGTAATTTCAAGGATATTGCATTCTTCTCCTGCATTTGCAGACTTAGTGTACTAGGAAAGGGAATATCCCGTCAGGGAGGGGGAAGTTGGAATGGTTTCGGTTCTGAGTCAGTTTGGATGAGAAAGTGAGAAAATGGCAGAAATAAATGAGCTCACTAAAAGCAGAAGATGGTTTGATTAGCCAGGCTCCTGAAGGCCCTTTGTTTCCACAGTCTAGGAAGGTAATCTCCATTCCACAGTGAAAAGTAAAGAATGCCACTTTTGGCCCTTAGACTTCTGCATTAGGCATGCTGGGCTCCCCCTCACTTTTGGAATGGAAGCTGTGCACCAGAGCCTTGAACAGTTTAAAATCAGCATCATCCCACTGATTTCAGTGCTAACTTCCACCATCTGCAGATCTACATACCTACTTTAGGGTTTATTCTGCCACCTATCACCATAGTATCTGAGCACCTTCCATGCAAAATCAACAGCAAAGTCTCTAGTAAGCATCAAGGAATCACTGACATTTCTCCCTTTTCATGGTCTGCTATGGTAGGATTTTTCATTTTTGTTGGTTTTTTTAGATTTTTATTCATTTCCTCATATTATTGGCCCCGTATCTGTTTAGTGCCATAACTTGCTTGTATTTAGGCTCAAATAGAAGATATGCAAGACTGGATGACTCTAGTAAACTCCTGCTCCTTTTTATTTCTCCCATTCCTCCCACCCCCACCAAAAAAAAAAAGAATACATAAATTCATACACCTCTTTTCAAAAGTGGACAGAAAGAAGTATTTTGTTTTAAAGTCTAATAGTGCTTCCTAATTATGTTCAGCACCAACTAGATATAGGCCTTAGACAAAATTGTGTTGAAAGGCATCAGGTCCACTGAACATAATATTTGCCATACATCTGACAGCCAACAATAATGCAATATAGAATGAATCTATAACTCTATGTTCTAATTAAACATAAGAATTCAAGGGGCCAGTGTGATCTAGGGTTGCATAAGCAGAGGTATGTCATGGATCGCAGCAGTAATATGCCCCTTTTATATATTTCTTCCATGGGATTTTGAAGATGGGCTTTTAGTCTTGTTTGTCCTCAGGCATGCAATAAATAAATGATGTACATGATCTGCACTTCTCCCTGTGGTCCCACCACTCTGCAGCTTGGTGCCACGTAAAAGAAAAACATCTAGAAATTGTCTTTCAGGGCCTGTTGACTTTATCCTAAATGATCCAGTTCATAAGACTTCTGTTTGAACACAGCGCATGCTGATGTGCAGAAAAAAGTAGTAAAACAATGGCAAATTAGAAACATAGCTGGAGACTCATAAAATCATCTTCCGCTGCCAGCTATATATATAGCTGAACAGCTACAGACATTTCTTTAATGGAGAATGTGAAATTAAACATATCTGCACTATCTCATGAATCATGCTCTCCTTTCCAACAGCTTCAGACATACCTTTCCCCAGTGCATTTTGACTGATAGACAAGACAATTCATAATGTTACAGACCAACAGAAAGCTGGCATAACCATTCATCGCAAAGATCCTAAACTGTATTTAATTAATCTTTCCCTCTCAGACCCACTCCTTACAAATCAAATCTGTCTTGACAGTATTGTCAACCAACACTGCCCTAATTTTGCATATTGGGTATAGGAGCCTCTCAGCAAACTGCTCACAATCAACCCATAAAGTGAAAGAGGAACCCCCTTAAAATGTTTGCTCTAGAAAATTGGAAATTGCAATCTGCTTGCTGACTTTCCACCAACAAAGGGATGAATGTTGCCAAGTAAATGATTCATAACAAATTATATTCTCAGCTCTAATAATGAAGATATAGAATTCTTCTTCCCTTCTTATAGGTGTTACCCATAAACTACAGAACGAAGTCCTGATCATGCAAGACTCCACATGGTTGTAGATGGCTTTTGATAACAACAGGGATGGCTCTGCGGCCTGGGAGTCTTGAGAGGAACTTACATGAGTGTAGAACAAACAAAAATTGACTAAAGAAGCACAGTGACATTTGTCATGTGCTCTTGTTTATAAAGCAAGGCCTCAGCTCCCTTGTTTCATTTACACATGTGTCAGAGTATTACATGCACCATTTTAGAATTCCAAGGCAATCATTTAGCACACAAAAACACACTTCTTTTATAGAAATCTAGGGCTGGAAGGGTCCTTGAGAGGTCAAGTCCAGCCCTCTGCACTGAGGCAGGACCAAGTAAACCTAAACCATCCCTGACAGGTGTTTGTCCAAACTGTTGTTAACCTCCCATGATGGCAGGGATTCCACAACCTCCCTTGGAAGCCTGTTCCAGAACTTAACTACCCTTATAGTAAGAAAATGTGTCCTAATAGCTAACATAAATCTCCCTTGCTGCAGAATCAGCCGATTGCTTCTTGTCCTGCATTCAGTGGACCTGGAGAACAATTGATCACCATCCCCTTTATAACAGCCCTTAACATACTGGAAGACTTCAGAAGACCCTCAGTCTTCATTTCTCAGGACTAAACATGCCCAATTCTTTCACCCTTTCATGGGTCATGTGTTTTAAACTTTTTATCATTTTTGTTGCTCTTTTCTAGACTCCAATTTGTCCACATCTTTATTAAAGTGTGGCACCCAGAACTGGACATGGTACTCCAGCTCAGGTCTCACCAGTGTTGTGTTGAGCAGGACAGTTATCTCCCATGTCTGGCATATGGCACTCCTGTTAATACATCCTAGAAATATTAGCTGTTTTTCTCCTTTTCCTTTTCTTAGAATCATGAAATCTACCATTTCATGATCACGTTCACCCAAATTGCCTTGCACCTTCAGATTCACAACTATTCCTCCCTGTTGGTCAGCATCAATTCTAAAATGGCTGCCTCCCTGGTTACCTCTTACACATTCTGAAACAAAAAGTTATCCCCAATACATTCCACGAACTTTCTGGAAATTTAGTGTTTTGCCATATTACTTTTCCAATAGACATCTGAGTAATTAAAGTCCCCCATTATTACGAGGTCTTGTGTTTTGGATATTTCTGTTATTTGTTCTAGAACTTCCTCATCCACCTCCTCTTCCTGATTTGGTGGCCTATAACAGACCCCTACCATGATGTCATTCCTATTTTTCCCCTTTGTCTTTACCCAGAGATTTTCAATTGGTCTGTCTCCCACCTCCTTTTGGACCTCAGAACAAGTATATACATATTCTTAATTTACAATGCAACACCCACACCCTTTTTCTCCCCTGCCTTTCCTTCCTGGACAAACAATACCCTTCTATACCTGTCATGAGATTTATCCCACCAAGTCTCTGTGATGCCAATTAAGTAATAATTTAGCTTATGTAGTAATACTTCCAGTCCTTCCTGTTTATTCCCCATGCTCCTTGCATTTGAGTACAGACATATAAGCTGTTGAGCAAATTCCCACACTGAGTTAATTCTTGTTGCTCCTATGACCCTATTGTAATTTTCCATGTCCTGTGCTCCAACATCTAGCTCTATTATAATACTGAACAAAACCTTTCTCTCTACATTCCTGGAGGAAGAGAAAAAGAAAAATGATACTTTGATCAGTGGAAGATATTAAACAATTTAACTGAATCTTTTCTCCCCTTCATGGAATCCTAAATGTCCCTAAAATGGAAACTCTGGGTTTTGGCACAGTTTCCCCAACCTTCAGCCATGTTCATTCCACCAAAATCATTGCATATTGCTCATCCAAGATATTAATTTCTAAGGTGCATTTGTGGGAATATGAGCTTTCACATTTCATACGAGTTAGACTGTTCTTAGAAATATTGAAAAGCTAGCATAGTCTCTTAAAAATATGCCTTGCAACAACTCTGAGTACAGAGACTTCAAACCAGTGTTTCCCCTGTGGCCTGAAACCGTAGAGCAATAATGGGCAACTTTAAGGTAGCAGAGGGACACACTATCCACTGAAACCCTTTGGCAGGCCATACAGAATTCTTTTTTTTTTTTTAATAAAGACTGAGCTGGGCCACAGAGGGACATAGTCTTTCAGCAAATCTCCTGCTGCCTCATACCAGCTCCACTTCTCCAGCAGCACAAGCTCTGACGCCTTGCCCCATGCCACCCAGCTCCAGCTACTGCCTCCCTACTGGCTGATTATTTGGAACCAGAGAGCCAACCAGCTTCTGGCCAAGCACCCCCGCCCCAGGCCAAAGGTGCTTCCCACACCCCCGCTGGCAGGGGCATGGGCTGGCCACTGATTGGCTCTCAGCTCCCAAAGTATCAGCCAGTGGGGAGGAAGTAGCCATACCTGGGGCTGGGGGTGGGATGGAGCTGGAGCCTGTGTCAATGAGGAGCCCGGTGCTTGGGCTTCCCACTTGGAAGAGTCTGTGTCCATGGAGGAGCAGAGCTGAGGCAGAGACTGGGAGCAGCAGGACTCAGTGTGTCAGGTCAGAACGCTGCTCAGATTTGGCCCGGCTGCCCATCTATCATGCCAGCAGGGAAGAGGCTCTGCTGTTACATTACCCCACTCTGGTTACTGCCTCCGCATTGGCAGAGGTGCACCCCAACTTTCCCACAGCTGGGGAGATTGAGCCACAATCAGATTGGCTGGATGAGCTGGGATCCAATGGGAAGGCAGTAATCAGAGCCAGCTTGTGGGGTGGGAGGCCCTCCCCTGAGTGACAATTGAGTAAATGAGGGTGTTGTGACCCAGCGCATGGGCCCCTGCTCCCAGTCCTGGGCTCCACTTCACGTTTTGCCTGGTGCTCAGACTTGGGTGGACCTGGGTGCTAATTGGGTGGGCCATAGCCCACCCATAGCTACACGCCTGCTGCCTAGGGGCAAGACAAATAAAATGATTTGGTAGCCTGGATGTGGTAGGGAGATCGCTGTTGACACCTGTTGGTGAACAGGGAGAAGAGTGACCCAGAGCTGCTTGAGAACTTCAGATGAGTTGGGGTGCCATGTGGGAGAGAGCTTTCTTTTGACATTTGTTGGTGAGCAATGGGAAATGTCTGAATGGCCAGGCCTCATTTGCATTTCCATTATGTGAAAGCATGGAGCATTTTGTTAAAAAGCTCAATGGCATGAGGCACATTAATACATGCAGAAAACTGAGTTTTGGGATAATCAAGAGAATAGTCAATGTAACAATAGATGTCAGAGGACATGACTTGGTTCCAGTGCATTTCAGATTGAGGTTTGGATAACTGAGGTTTATATATCAGTAGATATCCAGAGCTAAGCAACACAGATTTTGCTATCTATTTATCTGAAGCATGAAGTCAAAGTCTACATACACCACACCTCCCAATAGCTATATGTAATATAAGTACATTTGTGTGTTACTGCTTGTATTAGGGAAAGTTGAAGCTTTAAAGTTCTCTACCATGTGTACAAATGTCCTCAAGACATTATAGTCAGTGATTCTTATGCTCTAGAATTATGTATGTTGTACATTATGACTCCTGTTGACTCCCTGTACCAGTGTTTGGTCTTCTGCATGGTGTATTGTATTTTGTATGCAGTGTTGTTGTAGCCGTTTTGGTCCCAGATTATTAGAGAGACAAGGCGAGTGAGGTAATGTTTTATTGGACCAACTTCTGTAGGTGAGAGAGACAAGCTGAAGAAGAACTCTATATGTTCGAAAGCTGGTCTCCCTCACCAATAGAAGTTGGCCCAATAAAAGATATTACCTCACCCACCCTGTGTCTCCAGTGTTGTATTTTGTAATTCTCATACTTAGAAATAGTAGAAATGATCTCAAAATGAAATTTTGATTCAGATTTCATTCACCCTAAGGCTGGAGTAGCTTGGATTTAGGCTTTAGTTCAACCGGCTATAAAGAGGGGGATTGTTATTTGCAAAATTCAGATCCAGCTCTAGGTTTGGATTTCAAATCTCCACAAGACTCAGGGGGTTTGGCTTCAGGGTTGTGGTTCAGGCCAGGGGCGGCTCTAGGTATTTTGCCGCCCCAAGCACGGCAGGCAGGCTGCCTTCGGCGATTCCCTGCGGGAGGTCCACAGCCCCGCGGATTCGGCGGCACACCTGCGGGAGGCCCGCCGAAGCCACGGGACCAGTGGACCCTCTGCAGGCATGCCGCCGAAGGCAACCTGCCTGACGCCCTCGCAGCACCTGGCAGAGTGCCCCCTGTGGCTTGCTGCCCCAGGCATGCACTTGGCATGCTGGTTCCTGGAGCTGCCCCGGTTCAGGCCCAACCTTATTAAGGAGTATTTTAAAATGTTCTCTAAAATGTTTCAGCATGAGCAGAGAACATTTTAATGAGAAGCTACTCAGAATGCATGCTAGGCACAAGGAAATTAGGAGAGTGTACTGTCAAATGTAACCACTCCTCTGAACTAGAATGAATGATCTGACAAATATTGTAAGCTGTTTTTTAAAATCAAGATAATGTTTTGAAGGTTTGGGGGAGAACTTGCTATTGGCATCAGATGAAGACTATATTGATAATGATAAAAGGTTGGCCAAATGCTGACAACATATGAAATCATCTTGCTTGGGGAATGCTTACTGAGACATGCACTTACTTTCCATACTTTAGCCTGAGTGTCCTGTGTTCTCTGTTTTATGTAACTTCCCTGACTGCTATGCAGAAATTCAGTGAAATGGCGAAATTTGTCACCAAAGAATTTTTTCCACTCAGCATGTTTGCTCAGGAACTGATCTCACCTTTCCCATAAACTAGGGGTAACTTCAAAAGGATCCCACCCTGACCAAATCTGACCTCTGATTGATTGCTTCAGAATATACACACCCAGAATGAGGCTATCTTCTCAGAACAGGACATGTAGCAATGATCTGAGTTCACAGGATGGGAAAGATAGAGTTGGAGAAGAGGCCAGAGGTACTGGAAAAAGAAAGTTGATTGTCACCTTAATTGTAATGCTGGTTTCATTCACCAAATACATTCCAAGGTAGTGCAACATGGGTTGTGGCCTGAGCATCAGAAGTCAACCCTTTACAAAGGGGCCCAGAGCATGTGGTTCATTTGAAACAAAACAAGATCTGAATAGGCATGTTAAGTAATTCACATGGGGAAGCTGCAGTTGTTAGTTTCATTTTAGCGATCATATCAGAGACCATCAATTCTATTTCAACTAAAAGATACATAACATTTTGTGACATCATTTCAAGGCAGAAATGAGCACCTCCTTTCCTTAAACATTATTGTCAGATTAACTGGATGTTTTCAGCTTTCTGTTTATTACTACATTAAACTCCAGCTATCTTAAATTCACAGATAAATGTGAACTCCACTCACATAAAGCTTGCTTGTTTAGTTCATGTTAATGGGAACAGATGTATCATTTTCATCATGTCAGCCAATTTTGAAGGTGAGCATTCTGGGCCAAAACCTGGTCCCATTGACATCAGTGGCAAAACTGCCACTGACTTCAGTTGGACCAAAGTTTGGCCTACTGCACTTAATTGAATCTGATTGGGTAACTACAAATATCCTTGGCAAGTTACCCTTATCTGAATTTTTCCTACAAAATGTTGATTTTTGTGTATTTCTGTGGTTTTCATAGTTGTGGGCAACAGGCCTGGAGCTTACAGGTGAATTGCTTCATGTCATTATGGAGGAAACAAAGCTGAAAATTAATTGTAGTTATTGGGCCAGTTTGGAATGCAAAGATTAGACATTTAAACCTATGCTCAACTGAACCTCCGGATGAATGGCTTTTAAGAAGCTTTCATTATACACAAATGTTTATCTTTAGCATATAATTTGTTATTTTGAGCTCCTCAGATTAGTTTTCCATTTTGTTTAATTGATGACAAGTTCTGTCTATGATGATTGAATGACATAGCCAGCTTCTTAACCCTTGGATACACCCAGAGTCAATTTCACAGAAATCACTTCATTGGAAATACTGTGGATTTATACTGGTACAAGTGAGAATCTGACCAATTTGCTTAAACTTGAAACAAAGATATTCAAAACATGGTTGATTCATTTTCTAACTCAGCAAATCTAAATACAAGTTTTAAATGTATTTTCAAATAATATTTTAAAACCTCACTTTGGGATTTTTCATGTGGCTGCTAAGCTGATGGATGGAACTGAGCATTATGGGCTCTATCCATCTCCCAGTAAAATCAGTGGAAAGACTGACATTAATTTAAGTGGGAGTTGGATCAGAGCCCACAACCAACAGAAACTGTAGTGATTAGTAAAAGGCTGTGTTTATTCATCCTTTGCTTCATACTGGAGATGGTCTTTATGTATAAATGCTTATTTTTAAAAATTAGTTCTAAGAAATTTTATCCTTCAGCTTCCATGTTTAAAGCTATGGTGTGCTTGTTTGCAAGCTTCTGAAATAAGCAACAGGGATTTTAATTTAATTACAGTGGCTGAGAATTTGGCAGTGAACCAGGCCATTTAAGGGTAAGTTAATAACAAATGGACCAAATTCTATATTCAATTTCATCAGTGTAAACTCAGGATAAGAATGCTGGCAGACAGCAGAATTTGGTCTGTTGGTATTTTATTTTCACACTTCTTATTTGTGGAAGCATCGTTATCAATAGACTGGGGATGAACATAGCTTGAGCACTAAGAATAAACACATTTTCAGAAGAAGTCTTTATCGGCTAGCTGCAAGAGTCTCATCAAACTTTACAGAATGTGCAAACACCTCTTTGCCTTTTATTGTTCATTATGCTTAAAATACAGGACATTGGAATGAGACATAGTTGGTAACTGTAGATATGAAAATAGATCACATTTGTTTTTTGTAGACGTAAAGCTTTAAATATATGAAATTCAGACTTTTCCATCCTCAAGGATCCTTTTTTTTCCCCCACAAGCACTCTTTGGGTACAACGCCCCTTGAACTCCAGGGAATTTCCACACATGGTGCATTTGTAGAATTGGCCCAAATGAGTATCTGTTCACGCTGCAAGAAATAAGTAAAGAAAGCCAGAAAGTATCATCTCAGCTCCAAGGAGAGTTAAATTCTTATTTGAAAAGAAAATCTTGAAAAGCTTTGAAAAGACTTTCCAAGAACAGACACGCTGAGCTATTTGGGCTGAGTGCAGCTGAATTTTTGTACTTTTCCCTTAACACTTCCACTTTTCAACACACAAAATTTATCCTTTTAATGGGGACTCAGGTCACATCAGACAGTCATGGTTTGATAGTTTTAGGCTGAATCTGGGTTATAGTTCATCTCACTTTCAGCAGCAGTTTTTAATAGACTACAGAACAATTTATGTGGACAGACCTTATTGCTCAAGAGATATCAATGCATCTTGCTGTATTGATCAGCACACTACAGTGTATAATGCTCTGTCACTGCGTTCTTTGCAATCTTCAGAATGGAAGTTTGGTCTAGTGGCTTGAAAGAGTGGGGTCTGCAAACCAAGACACCTGGAATTTAGTCCAAGCTCATTCCATTCAGGTCACATGGTTTCTTTAAGGAGCTGTCTCACTCAATGAGACCACACTGGCACAGAAGGAGCTCTGCTGCAATCCCTGCAGAGGTTTTCTGGTGCATCAAGGGAACATGCCAGCTGCAATTTTCCTGTGGAGGGACCTTCTGCCTCCTCCTATTGGCTAACATCCTAGGGCAGCTAGCAGGAAGTGTCTTCCGGTCTTTGGAGTAGGCACTGTGTTATCACTTTGCTTCAGCTGTCTTAGCCTTCGATGCAGTGCAAAGTTTAACTGTCATGCATCTCAATGTTCATATTAACAGGTGCCCATCAACTCTCTCCCCCATTCCAAAACGGACACATTTTTAAAAGCATAGTTGAAAAACATGACCATCAGGGAATATGTGACTTTTGATGGTAGTGCCAGAAGCCCTGCCTTACTCCTACAAGAGACATTGGTTGGATGCACTAGAAAAATCAGAAGAGCCTCACCCCCCAGTGATTTGTGGATGTAATGTACAAAGTCAATCAGATTTGAAGGGCTCAGTTATGAACCCTGCTGTGAACGTGCACAGGGCACTAAGGAGGAAAATAAATGTTTACCCCCTTATGCAGGCTACCCACATCACTGGAGCATGTGCGGGGGAGAGGGGAGGGGACACTGCAGAGGTGCTACTCCTCTTCCCATGGCAGGTGGTCGGGGTCTGGGCAAAGCTCTGGCAAGGGCCAGCAAGGACATCAGTGCTAACACAGAAGGAAAATAATCTGCATCAGCAAAAAGGCTGGCACAGGTTATTTTCCGTACGGAGTAAGAGGGAAGCAAGAATCAGATTGTAACTCTTCGAATCTCAGCCATGGTTCCTGTGGTGATGCCACATTCACTGCCCCTCACTTGAGCTGGGTTGTAGGGTTACAATCCAGCCCTACATGTTTTGTTTCATAAAAAAAATGTAATTACTAAGCTAATATTAGACTACTTGAAAATCAAGTAAGTAGGGACCCCTCAATAATTATCAGGGAGTAACAAATGTGGGTACTTGCCTCACTATTCTAAACAGAAACCTAGACATAATATTTTTCAGATCTAATTGCCAAGTCCCTAACCCATCCCATCCCCTCAGCTGCCTTATTAGATGTAACTTGGGAAGACTTATCCCATTAGCTTGATTTATAAATATGGTGAATATATATATATATATATATATATATATATATATATATATATATATATATATATATATATATATATATATATATATATTCAAATGTGTTTTAATTGCGGTATTCACCATAATAGTAGATTGTGCAACAAATTGTCCTTATTTCCAAGGTTTCTCCCTTTGTCCGCTATTTATAGCATAGTTGGTCTGCTAAAAGTGCCAATGCTGGTAGTGAGTATAAATGTCTCATCTGGAGTTTGAGTAACTTTTAACTTTCTTCTTTAGGAGTCCCCCACTTAACTGCTAAAGAAGTGCATTGTCAGCTGGATTTGTTTGGGACAATGAGGACATCTGCTGGTCAGTTGGACAAACAGCTGTATATTCTCTATGGGTTTCCCAGGAAATACGTACACCATACTATCCATGATACTATATTTCTAAAGGCAGGGATACAATAGCAAGCAGGCATCAACTTCCCTCTCAAATTGAGTGAAATTCTACATGGTTGCTGTGTGGGGAAAAAAGAATCTATATATTTGCAAAGAAAAAATGGCAACACTTTTCATTAGTTCTCTTGATCAGATTACCTTCTCTCTTCAGTCACAGCTTTCCCTCAAGTTGTAATAATAATATTGCCTGATCTAATCATAGTGTATTACTTATATTTATCAATTAGAAATCCCAGTTATCACTCTGTGGTTTGGCAGGATCTGCCCTGTGATCAGACCCAAAAGTATTAGAGTTATTACGAGGACCCCAATGTGCACAAAAGAGACAGTTGCATTTAGGAAAGGCCTTCTGTCTGTATAATATGTTTATTAGCACATTTTTCAAAATCATAAACACTCCAACTCAGCAAAGTAGATAGAGATAATAAAAATGGCCAAGATGTCCGGCCTCTGATCATGTGTATACTCACACGATCCCCTGCAGAGACCTATGATCGATGAGACAGCTGGTCCGTGAGTGGTCCTATCTCTAGCATGCCAAGAAGATCCCAACAGTTTGAGTTGTTGATAGCTCTGTTATAGAGTTCTGTGGCCTCCATGAATATTCATAAGAATGTTCAGCTTCCATGGTCTATATCTTAACTTTCTCACTCTGAAGATCATAAGAATGGCCATGCTGAGTCAGAACAATGGTCCATCTAGCCCAATGTCCTGTCTTCCGATGGTGGCTAATGGCAGGCGCTTCAGAGGGAATGAACAGAGCAGGTAATCATCAAGTGATCCATGCCCCTGTCACCAATTCCACGCTTCTGGCAAACAAAACTAGGGACATTTCAGGGCATGGTTTTGCATCCCTGCCCATCATGGTTAATAGCCATTGATGGACCTATCCTCCATGAATTTATCAAGTTCTTTTTTTTAACCCTGTTATAGTCTTGGTCTTCACAACATCTTCTGGCAAAAAGTTCCACAGGTTGACTGTGCGCTGTGTGTGTTTTAAACCTGGTACTGATTAATTTCACTTGGTGACCCATGGTTCCTGTGTTATGAGAAGGAGTAAATAACACTTCCTCATTTACTTTCTCCACACCAGTCATGATTTTATAGTCCTCTACTTCCCCTCCCCCTTAGTCATTTTGTTTCCAAGCGGAACAGTCCCAGTCTTATTAAACTCTCCTCATATGGAAGTTCTTGCATCCCCCTAATCATTTTTGCTGCTCTTTTCTGTGCCTTTTTCAATTCCAATATATCTTTTTTTGAGATGGGGCAAGCAGATATGTGCGCAGGATTCAAGGTGCAGGTGTACCATTGTTTTATATAATGGCACTATGTCTTAGTATCTATCCCTTTCCTGTTGGTTCCTAATATTCTGTTAGCTTTTATGGTTGCCGCTACAGAGTGAATGGATGTTTTCAGAGAACTAGCCACAATGACTCCAAGATCTCTTTCTTGAATAGTAACAGCTAATTTAGGCCCCATCATTTTGTATGTATAGTTGGGGTTATGTTTTCCAATGTACATTATTTTTAATTTATCAACATTCAATTTCATTGGCCATTTTGTGGCCCAGTCACCCAGTTTTGTGAGATCCCATTGTATATTTTTAAAACTTTGAGTAATGCCCCTTACTTTGCCCTAACTGGCAGTCCTAGATAGGTTCTCAGGAGACTTCTAAAAATTAGGCTAAACAGAAATCCAGCCACAGATTTAAAATGCCACTGTTAAAAGACAGAGATACTATAGGGGTTCTAGCTAGTGCACATAACTGTGGTTGTACACATCGAGGAGCTGAGCAGAGGGAAACAGAATGAACAGTGATGGCAGCAGCAAAAAGTCATGCAAAGTTAGAACTGAAAGCGTGTTCTTTAGCTTCTGGTTGTAAATACTTTGCTGTTTAAGGGCCTGATGTGACAGCCATTCCATGAGCCTATTCTGAAATCAATGTGAATTTGGCTATTGACTGCATTGAGAGCAGGATGGGATGCCATTTATGAACTCTCTGTCTCTTACTATGTGTATGTATGGTACCTAGTCGAATAGGACCTCAATCCTCGGGGCTTCTAGGCAAATAAATAAAATAATGGGAATTTACTTCAGTGGGAGTGAAACAGTTGGATAGTGGGTAAAAAATCAGGCCTTACAACAGATGCTGTAGCAGAACACTCACATACATGAACATGTGTTTTGTGGCCAACAGTTGTACTGATGAGTGAACTGCACATGGTTCTGAAATACAGTTCACATAATTATCCTAAATCTTGGATGCTTACCTAAGTATACCTTCTGCACACCTCATTTCTGGGGAGCACTGGGCAGTTTACTTTGGGCAAAACCTTTGCTTCTCTTATATGTATTCCCCAACCACCCTGTATTAGCTACATACCCAGAGGCTCCTAATGTACAGTAGCCTCTTCAGGTCTGCTATTTCCTCTCCCACTTGGGTGGGAGAAAAGTGGAAACTCTTTGGAATGGGAATCTGACAAGACTCAGAAGAATTCCTGATTTGCTCTGGAAGTACCATAACAACAGCTTGATCATGGTATTTGGGGTACTTTCTCTTCCAGTCCTCAGTGAATGCTGGAAGTGGAGAAGCATGTGTAAGCTTAAAGAACATAAGAACGGCCGTACTGGGTCAGACCAAAGGTCCATCTAGCCCAGTATCTGTCTACCGACAGTGGCCAATGCCAGGTGCCCCAGAGGGAGTGAACCTAACAGGCAATGATCAAGTGATTGCTTGAAGATTGAAACAGTTCTGATAATTTTCTAATTTTTAAAGGAAAAAATGAACCCAACCGGAGCAGTCTTTGTTTTTGCTGGATCTGGTTCACCCATCTTGTATCCACAGAGAACACGTGAGTGTTATTCAGAAAAATGAGTCTATTCACCAAGATACAGTAGCTTTCCCTGGAGAAGGGCAATAGCAAATTCTGCCCCTTCATGCTTCATTGTTATTGATGACATTTCACAACTGCAGTCTCTGTCATTCAGGAAGCACAGAGACTATTTGCTTGGTGTGCACCTCCTACAGCACCAGGCGCACCAAAGGGGGAAGAGAGAAGGTGCAGCTATAGCCTTAAAGCATGGTACAAACTGCCCCATCCTCCCTGTTTTCCGGGGAGGTGCAGTTTCACACTGCTCTCCACTCAGGACAGTGGCTAAATGCCACAATTGGGACCAAAAACTCTTCAATTTTTTATATCTCCTAAATATATGCTGTTAGAAGTAACCTAGTAGGCCACATAAAAAACAAAACCATCTTTGGCACTATGTGGTGGTCACCTGTCCACCAGGGAGAAGAGTTGGAGTCTATCAAGCTAAAGACCAACATCCCCAAACACGGTAATTTGGGTGAGGGAAAACAAACTCATCTAAATGGTACCAACTTTAGGTCCCAAAAGAGTTAGGATCTGTGGAGGGTTCTTGTGGTGGTGGGAAGCTCATTTACAAGAAAGCTCCACCTCTGAGCAGCTCCACACCTTGATCTTGTTGAGTAGCCATGAGTCCTCTGCATCTGCCCCTTCTGTGATGGTCTGATATGCCTCAAGACTACTGAACCTAGTGCAACTTCTATTCGAGTCTCCAACAGAAATAGCAGCCAGAAAAGAGGTATAGTAACATTGTTTGCCTTTTGGATCAGATGGCATGAATTTTTTCAGAAATGCCATTACTGGGTGTTAAAGAAACTGTATTATATCGTAATTTTTCTTTTGACTTTGGGTGTCAACATGTCAGCATGTCCTGGTCTCCTTTCAGTTTCTATGACTAGTGGATTAATCGTTTTCATTCATCAGTTTTCTACTTGAAAGTCCTCCACTCCCCTAGGGAAGGAGAGAGAACACTTGAGGGTCAGCCTGGGGTTGAACATTCTTTGACTATCTGAAACAAATCTGCAGGCCTAGTTTGCCCTCATAGACGAGTGATGGGGAAAACTGATCAGCAGATGAAACAGGCAAATGCTTTTCCATTCCTACACATTTCATCTTGTGAAAGTTCAACACTTTTAACCACATGCTTTCTCATAAAACATTAGCATGAGCCCTTTTGGTTTTAACTGTTTTGACATGCTTTCTACTAGTGCTTTGATTTTCAGCTAGAGGCACTTCAGTGACAAATCTATCCATACATAGAGAAGCAGCAGTGTTGGTGGAAATTGCCCGCACTGTCATTGAATGCCCTAGTATGCTGTGCACTAATTCACCTTTTAGACATGCCCTAGGCTTTTGCATATGCAAATGCTCAGATTTGTGTACATGAGTTTTATTGCCACTTGCAAAGGGCTTCTACTTCTACTAAATTTGAGAGTTTGTGAGCACACAGATTTGGACTTACAAAATAAATATTGCATGTGCAGAAAACTTGGATGCAGAAAACTGGTGCAATTTTGAAAATCTAGCCTTTAACATTAACTTTTTAATTAAAAATGAAACCAAAAAGTCAGTGGGGAATGGATAGATGCTATTCAGAGTACGGTATTCAAACCCTTTTAGCTCCTGAGCATGTAAATTATACTTGTTTTTGTTTTGCACACCAATGAATTCCAAAATGTTTTAAGTTATGTTTCTTTGCCACTTACCCCTTTTACATGATCATGTAACACAGATAGGTCTTGCGTAACATTTTCAAAAGTGCCTAAATGACTTAGAAGCCAAGACTGGGACTTGGCTTCTAAGTCATTTAGGAGCTTTCGAAAATGT
This sequence comes from Mauremys mutica, assembly GCF_020497125.1. Classification (NCBI taxonomy): domain Eukaryota; kingdom Metazoa; phylum Chordata; order Testudines; family Geoemydidae; genus Mauremys; species Mauremys mutica. The sequence goes on from NC_059085.1 coordinate 33,840,252, forward strand.
TACCTCTTGATTCTCCAAGTCCTTATACAGCACACAGCAGGAAACAATGCACAGCAGAGGCTTTGCATGGACACAAGTAACATTAAGAATCGGTCTCCTGCACTGATTGCTAGTATATCTTAGTATCCTTGCACACTTGCTCCCTCCCTCTAAAGAATACAGGGCATAAAAGGTCATGGCATGGGTGGAGAATGGACATGTCTGAGAAGACATGGTCTTAAATGCAACTCACCTTGTGTTGAAGAAAGTTTACTCTTGCTACAAAGCAGAAATTGGTTGGTGCCTGTCTAGCAGCACCCTCAATGATGTAGGTTTGGGTTCCCCTGCACACACTGCTGTGGTGGTGCCAATTCAGATATTTCATGGAGGAGTGTGTGTGTGGGGGGGGAATTTGTGTGTGTCTTCCCTGCCTCCCCCCCCTGCAGGGACCCTGTTCAGGTCCCTGCTCGTGTCTCCCCACTCCCACCCGCACTCCTCCTGCAGGGACCCTGAGTCTCCCTCAGCAGAGAGTCTCTCCTCTCTCTTACCCACACAGCACATGAGTCAGGAGTCAAGTTCTCAGATGACTGTGAAGCTGGCCCTGTGCTCAGCTGTGCAAGAACAGACTCCCCATGCACTAGGTTGTAACATCATTCGGCCCAGCTGCCTCTCCATCTGGACGAGACCAGGCCACGTACACAGAGGGGTGGCTGGGTCAAATTTCAGTGGTAACCACAGAGCTGGAGCGACTCTCTGGACTGCTCTGGCAGCACTCATGCTGATTTAGTACAGCACCGTCGTTCTAAAGTGGTCGGGCCATGGCCAACCTAGCTCTGCAGCCTGTGGAACTTTGAGCAAGTGCAAAAACCATGAGGGGAGGGGCTTCCACCCCCACTAGGCTGCCCCTAATTGGCACCACTGCTGTGCTGATCATCACATTTCAACCTGCGGTTCTATGAGCACCATTCCACACCCTCTCTGTGCAGGATCAAGCCTTCACTGTAACTTATGCCAGCCTTGATATCCTCATCCCTCAGCTTTGTCCAGAGACTTCCATGGGAGCTGTATCTGCTCTGCTTCAGGCTGCCTTCAGCTGAATTTGGCCCAAGCTTGGTTTGTAAAAGTATTCATTTACCCTTTGAAGTGAATTTTAAGTGAGCCATTTCTAGGGTCCTGCATGAACTTGCAAAACAAGAAATTCTTGAAGCACACTGTGTAAACATTTCACATATGTGTAGCTGGAAAGACACTAATTACAATAAATGGTGCCCCAGGTATGTATATGGCTAAGGAGATTACAGAAGTGCTTTAAATAAAAAGAATTTGTGCTAGTGATGATAACCTGGCTATGTTCAGGGCCTGGGCCTGAATGTCTCACTCCAGTTGGGCTTAATGAGGGGCACCTGGGTGCTACAGGGAAAGGCCCACTGAGAAAGATAACTGGTTAGTCAGAGCAGATGAAGTCAGTCAGTCAGGAGATCAGCACTGCCAGAGTCTGAGTGTGGTTTCAGGGAGAAGGCAGGAGAGCAGCAAGAGGAGTTTGCTGGCTGGTGTCCCCAAGTCAGAAAGTTAGGGCCAGAGAGGGCTGAAGGCCAGGGACAGCAGAGGGGCTTACCTGCTGACATCTCCAGAGCAGACAGCTGGACCCAAGGAAACAGTGAGAGGACCAGCGTGGTGGAGGATGCCCCCCTGATAAAGATGATCTTGCAGCAGAGAGGCTGTGGCAGTCCGAGCTGGGAAGAGCAGTGTGGCACTCCAGCTGGAAGAGCTGGGGTGGCTGTCCTGGCAAAGGGACAGAAGAGGATGCACAAGGAGCCTAGGTGTGGCAGAAAACACTGGAGTATGGTGAGGATGCATGCCCAACAGAGAGGCTGGGTGTGGTCCCTGGTGGAAAGACCAGGGTTTTAAAGACTACGTGTTCTGGGGGTGGGGCTATATTTGGGGACTTTTGAAATGGGCTGATTTGCCCTATATTTTGTAACACACTGGCTCCCAGAAGGGGTATTATTTAACTAAGAGAGCCTGGAATAGAACCCTTGTGTTTCCTGAGAGTGGAAACTGAGACAGGGCAGGACTGTCATGCCAGGGCCTTGCAGAGTCACCCTATGATGGAACCCATTCAGACTTTTGGGCTGAGAGATTAGGTTCTAAGAACCAAATAAAGGGCCATATCCTCAGCTAGGAGATCTGCGGAGCTACAGTACTTTATGTCAGCTGTGTATCTAAAAGAAGCAGAAGAGGTAGGAGAGGGATAAAGCTATATATGGGAGTGTAAGTCAGTGGGGTGATGACAGAGATAGAACATGATCAATCCATCAGCAGGAATAAATCTTGATCAGCAAACATCAAAGGCTAGTTACTATAGGAAAAGACAAACATCACAAAAAGACTCCATGGATTTCACTCAGTGCCTGGGTGTGGCCATCTGCCTTGCCACAGGCCGTCACCTCTTTCTCTCCAGTGGCCCTTTCTTTATTATGGTGATGATTGTTTAGTATTTGTAATGAGGTGGCAGCTAAGAGACCCAATCATGGATGAAGACCCCATTGTGTTGGGTGCTGTACAGACAGAACAAAAAGACTGTCTCTTTCGCTAAAAGGCTTACAAACTTATAAGACAAGACAACAGGTGAATACAAAAAGACAGGGAGCACAAGGTGACAGAGACATCATCGTCAGCGTGACAGGAGGAGGTCTCAGCACCTGTGAAGCTGGCCTTTGAGGGGTCTTTGTAGGCATCACAGCAAAGGGGAGTTTTAAGGAGGGCTGATTATAACCCTCCCGGTTGAGCATCTGAGCAAGGGAGGGGAAAATGCAGCTGGTGTTAACCTCTTGAGCAGTGAGGACCAGTACTAGCATGGGCCCTGGCACAAGGGAAGTGTATCAGGCACTGTTTTCTTGCACTGAACTCATCAGCTGAGTATGTGTGAACAATCGCTGCATTCTGTGCTTTTGAAAATCCCTGTGCTAACTTAACTCTGCTCTCATTGAAGTCAATGAGATCTTGACCACTGACTTCAATGGGAACAGTTAGACCAGCGCCCAGTGCTTTTAAAAACATCACCCCCTTATGATGTAGGCAAATACAGTAGAGAGAAAAGAGGTGCTCTGAGCAATCAAACAAAAATTCAGCAACTTGCAAACACCGGATGCTATTGATCTGCAGCTGGAGATTTATGCTTGGCAAATTTGAAATATTTGGTTATTTTATGAATAAACACTAAACCATCTGTTGAGCTCGTTTCATCGAACCAAGGCCTGGCTTTACCTGTATTCACAGGACAGAGCTGCTCTGAGCTGTGCAGCCCATCAGTGCTTCCTAGTTGCAGAGCTCTGCTCATATCCTAAGCAGCTGCAAAACTCCTGGAATCCTGACCCCATTGAAGTCAATGGCAAAAAAAAAGAGGCCAGGTTTTCAGCCAATGCTTTTGGTGATGGGTGAATAGTGATGACTCCACAAATGGAGCCGCATGTGCTTATATCAGGTCTGAATTTAGCCCTTGAGGTACAGAAAACCTCACTGCTCAAATCCTGCAGCTCTTGCTTAGTCTTTGTTTAGGCACAACTCCCACTGATTTCATCCCTATGCCCATCACACATTCTCTCCCTGCCCCTCCACTGAGGGATAGCTCAGTGGTTTGAGCATTGACCTGCTGAACCCAGGGTTGTAAATTCAATCCTTGAGGGAGCCATTTAGGGATCTGGGCAAAAATCTGTCTGGGGATTGGCCCTGCTTTGAGCAGGGGGCTGGACTAGATGACCTCCTGAGGTGCTTTCCAACCCTGATATTCTATGATACTGGGGAGCCACATACAGCAGACCACATTGCAGTGGTTACATGTCCCCTACACAAGGTCTGAAAATCTTGCCCCCAATTTTGCATAGAGGAACCACAGTGGTACCTACATAGCCAATACAGTGGAGGCAGAACTCAGTCCTTAGCAATAAACAGTTACATTAGATTGCATGTTTATAGAAACTGGCCTTACAGGGCAGGGGATCCCCACAAATAATTTTCCCCACCAAAGAATATTCTTTGACAATATGCAGAACTAAAGTAACTTCACATGGCATGTGGGTCTATTTTACGTAAAATAAATATGTATATTCTGAAAACCACATTTTTCAAAGAAAAAACAGTGGAGCCAACCCACATCAAAGACGGATTGTTTTAAAATGCTCTGGCTGTTCAGAGCATTATGATGCGTCACTTGTGGCTGGAACATGAAGCCTTGGAGGATATAAATAAATAGTTAAATAAATGTCTCTTTGATGTATTTGCAAGGTACATCATGACACAGTGCCAGCAGTTGTGCATGCCCAATTTTGATGACACCTGGCTAGTTTAAGCCTCCAGGGATTGTAACCCTAGTAACAAACTAAAGATGTTCAGTCATAGGAATTCAACATCCACAAGTGTATATGCCTAATGTATAATGTATGTATTCTTAGGCCAGGATAGCAGTCCCTCCAGGAAGATATAGTATTTATTTAAATTCCTCCTTTTAAAGGCTTGCATGGGAGCTTCTGCCTTTTGGAGAGATATCCCAGTACCTGCAGTGGATAGAGGGACTAATCAAGTTTGCTAAGTGCTGAAGACAAAGAAAGCTAGTGAGAACACTGGCATAAAATGAGTATACTAATCTATGCTTCCCAAACATTGACTATGCTGAACAGGACATGTTTAAATGCTTTCTAACCTCACCATTCTTGAGCCATTTTTATCTCAAGAGTGGAGGGCAGAAACGTTTTCCAGAGTGAGGATATATCCCCTTTAATGACTTTACATGACAGCTCTGGTTTTCCCCTTAAAGGAATGGAAATGAATAAATGGAACTGCATTTATGGCAGCAGTGAATTTGACACTGTCACTTGAAAACGCTCACCCTCTTCCCTCCTACACACACACCTCCCTGACCCCTTCTGAAGCACTATTATGGCTAGATTAAAGACAACTATTTTTGTTAGTTTCCACATGGTGAACACATGTCTCTGATTCACACTCAGGTATCTTATTTTCACCTCCTGGCATTGCTCTAGCTGATCGGTGACCAGCACGTCTGTTCTCATGGAAGCCCTTTTGTTTTCTTTGAGATGTTGCTAGAACTCCCCTGCACTTCAGACCAACTCGGGTGGTGAAATATAGCACCTCGCACCATTTCCTTTGGAAATAACATGAGAAAACAAATACCTTAAGTATTAGAATTCTTGTGGTATTTCTGCTGCTTATTCTGAAAATACCACAAGAATTTTGTGTGTGTGTGTGTTTGTGTGTGTGATGGTATTTCAGCTGAAAACAGCTATGGCAACACTCTGATCAGAAAGCTGGACAAGCCAATGTACAGCTTAGCCATTGCCTAGGTTAATATCTACTGAGATCATTGCCTGGGCCACGATCCAGCATGTGCTTAATTTTGAGCATGAGTAATTCCATTGACTTTAATGCTTAGGTGCTTGCTGGATTGAGATTTGTCATTAATGATGGGAAACCTCCCAGGACAAATTTAGTCCAGTGGTACATGAGAGTGTAACTATAGCTTCCTATTTTGCACTATGGGGAAAATCACCTCAAAGGTAGGTGCAAAGTGATAAGACTTAACACTAACTTTACACAGACACTGCAGCCTACATACCACCTAGAGCTATGGATAAAGACATCATGATTTATTAGTTATCTAACTGAATGTAATGAGTGCACACACAGTGCAATGCAGAGGAGAGTCAACCCTGTTGCATCCAAAGCAAACGAGGAAAGCAACAGCAATACTGAGCACTTTGGTGGTAGGAATTTTTGTTTTCAACCATCGTAAAAAATAATGAGGCAACGACTAAGGATGGATTTTCAAAGGCGCCTAAGGGAGTTAGTCGCTTGACTCCAATTCAGTGGGATCTGCGTGATTATCAAGATTGGTGTTTTTGTTACATAACAAAATAAGACAAGTTACTGGAGATAAGAAAGCTGTCTTCCCAAGCTGCATTAGCTTGTGTCTTTGATTGCTATCCATGAGTAAAGCCATAAAGTTCTTGCTCCTAATGAGATTTAAAAATAGATATATTTTAAGAAATTGTCAACCATATAACAAATAGAGAAGAGAAAAGATGCTTGATTATTGAAGTAAATATAAGACAGACACAGCAGTAGATTTTATAGGTAGTGAATACAGCAGATTTGGAAGAAAGAAAATAAATTAACACATGCATCAAGGAATTAATGGGCACTGAATATGAACATTTCATGCAGGCCAAATTTATTGCTGTGATTTTTTGATTGGTAAGGAATGATGGAAAGTGGAGTTCTGTGTGTATGGGGTTTTACTATGGGGATTTATGGTAATTGTAATTTATGAGCATCATTCTAATACTGAAATGATTATGTTGACTGGATTTCATTCTTTTTAACTAAGTAAGCCTTTTCTAGAGTGATTATAGTTCGGGTAACCTTTAGCCTGTCACATGTGGAAGAGAATATGTTGGTTTTGGCCAGTCACTTTTCTACAAACAAAAATAAAAAAGTGAATTTGGACCTAAAAATACCTCAGCTTGCAATAAACCTGAAAAGATTCTGGAAGAGGGTCCTCTTATAAGAGGACATCATTTAGGATTTACCTGCATAGGCCATCGCATTTTGATGGGAGTTCATTTTTGAAGCTGACAAAGTATCACTTCTTTCTGGGAAGTTGTGTAGGGCTGAGAGAACAATGCTTTGCAGTCCTGCTGTCATTGCTATCAGCGAAGCATTGAGGGGGATATGCGGGATCATGTCCCCCACCCCTCTCCCCACCCCACTCTCTCCAGATTTGCTGCTTGGCTTGTACTGAGCATGCTCAGTAAAACTGCTAAAGCAGGCTGCCCTCACTCTGCCCGCCCCCCAATTAGCAGGCATAGCTCGTCTCTGATTGTTATCCTTTATTGTCTGCTCATAAAGACGCTGTCACTGGTTACTTTAAGAAAGCACAAACTCTACTTCAGTTCAACTGTCTGTCACTTCCCCATTATTTTTACTTTCCTACTCAGTCCAGGATAGTAAACGTTTCTGAGATAGTACTTACTACCCATCCAGTCCATACAACAAGGATAGCTAACGCTTCATCCAGATCATACAGAAAGTCCAGCCCACTAGCAATTTTGAAATAATTAACAAAAGCTTCCAGAGCTTGAATTTATCCTTTTCAAGCTATAGGTACACCTCTACCCCAATATAACGTGACCTGATATAATACGAATTCGGATATAACGCGGTAAAGCAGTGCTCCGGGGGGCGGGGCTGCGCACTCTGGTGGATCAAAGCAAGTTCAATATAACGCGGTTTCACCTATAACACGGTAAGATTTTTTGGCTCCTGAGGACAGTGTTATATCAGGGTAGAGGTGTATTAATAAAGTTTATAATGACAGTTTTGATTTTTCTTCTTACGACTGCCAGGTGATACACTGTGCATCTTTAAATGTGCAGGGCACAGCAGCACTCAAACATGCTGTCTCAATTAGGATTATAAAATAAATTAATATTTGTTAGTTTTTCCATAATGGGAATGCATTGTTTGACTGCCATATTAAAATTTAACAAAATCACAATCTTTTGTTTTCTGTGCCACAAGAAGAGCTGGATTATAATTTGACTTTCCATAGGAAATACAGAAAGTAGCTTCTTCTAAGAGTGTATTTTAAAAACTGGTAGGTGGCGCTGTTGGAATAGTCGGCAATGAAACTTGAAACCATGGAGCATTCTTTGGAGTCTACCATACAAGTGAAGCCAGCAAGCTTTCACTGGGACTAACTGTTGGCCCTGTGAACCTTTCATCAAAGCTCAGAATTAAACTTTTCTCCTCTACTTAAATATGCCCTAATTTCTACAACTGAGTTGTGTGGTGTCATTGGGCTTTATAACAAAATGTGAGCAACATTTGATCGTGACAGGAACTGAACGAATCATCAAAGAAACCCTCATAAGTACTTGAATAACCCCATAGAGATAAATGACACTGTCTGGGTTTTACGCTGTCACCTTTACTCTGTTGGGTTCAATATCTTATTGCCCTGCAGGCAGAACACAGAGACTCAGCTACCTCTCTGTGTCGTGTGTTTGGCTTTTAAAGCTACAGTTAAGGTTTAGCTCAGTCTAAATATCTCCACTCGGTCCAGGTTCATCACAGCAGATCTATTAAAATACAAAGTGCTGTAGTAAGTGATAAAAAATTAGATATAGCCCAGAGGCTGCTATTTTTATAGGGTTTTTTAATTGTCTCATAACAATACACCAGGCTGCTACTCAATAATTGTTAAAAACATAAAGGACTCAGATCAGTTCAAATTCCAACTATTCATAAACAAAACAACTCAGCTGGCCTAAAACACCCAACCACTAAAAGCACAAACCAAAGACACAGAATAATGGTTAGCCAAAGGCCAGACTGAACAAACATTTCTAGTCGAGTGATCAGAGGCTCAATGAAATTTAGATTCTGAGGGATATGAAATACAGAGGGAATGGCATCCTGATCCATGTTAAAACAGATGCACCCATTTTATAGTCATTACAATCCCCCCTAAAATGCATGTTGTTTTGTAGCATGATTCCTTTCTTTTGCCTCATCTTGTGGATTTTCACTAGAACTACAGCACCCGTCTTAGGGACAGCAAGGTTTTGTTCAGTTTGCTTTCTACCCAGAGCTTGTTGGGTCTCTTCACATTTTCTTGCAGCTCTGGCAATGGAAGATAATTTGAGGGATGCTGGAGAAGTATGAAGTTTAGCGACATTGAAAATCTCACCAGAATTGGACATTTTTGCCAAAATAACTTCCCTTTGGTGTGAGCAAATCCCTAAAGGCTCAGGCCTATTTAGAGTACACTAAATCTTTCTCTCTCAGGAGCTTTTGCTTTTCTTGGGTTAGGTTCTTCCAGTCCTTAAATGTCTGTGAGTGAGGAGTGTCCAAGAGGCTATTTAGACCATCCATCCTCTTCTCATTCTTCTAGAAGCTTCAGGCCAAATTATCCCTCCACTGGTATAGATCCTACTAAATGATAGAGTCCTTGTTCTAGAAACTGGGGCTTCTGGGATCTGTTTTGCCCCCAGGCACTGGTTAGGGGAGGCCATGAGGAACTTTTGCACAGATGCCTATAGAACAAGTGGAAGGCTGTTTGATTTGTGGATGGCCCATCCCTTCTGTTATAGGAACAGGTCTCAGTTTAGGAGAAATGGAGATGGTAAAATGGAGTCTTTGAGTCTATTCTCATAAAAGCTGTAAAACACATGCATCTTTTGTGGACACATTTTTCCTGCTACATTACGTCAGGAGAATTTCTACTGCACCTACAGATCAAGTGACACCTCTCATTATAGGATGCCCCTGTGAAAGCCACATTAAAGACAGACAGAGGCTTCATTTCCATAAGCTGTTAAAGTGAGATGATGGTGGTTACTTTCAGGGCCGCCCAGAGGATTCAGGGGGCCTGGGGCAAAGCAATTTTGGGGGCCCCTTCCATAAAAAAAGTTGCAATACTATAGAATACTATATTCTTGTGGGGGCCCCTGTGGGGCCCGGGGCCTGGGGCAAATTGCCCCACTTGCCCCCCCGGGCAGCCTTGGTTACTTTCTGTCTAGTGAAATTCCTTTTTTTGCTGTAAACATTCCTAGAGGAATCCTCATATAGTGATCTTGGGTTTTAATCTATTTTCTGGAAGATCATAAGTGGAACATATATTGCCTAAACATATATACGTTCCTAATAGCAGAAGAGTCTATATCTACAGATTGCCTACAGCTGTCCTAACCACATGAAAAGATTGAACACTTTCCAGTAACCTTATTTTCCTGTGAATTCATTCATCAAATGTTAGATGCTAGGCAACAGACAAAGAATGAAAGCTTTGGCTTCACAGCTTCACCCTGTTGGTAAAACTTTCACAGCAACTTGATCCTTAGTACAGGAAGCACAAGAGGAAATACTGCTTTAGAGAGGACGTGTTTTTGTCTTTCTGCCATTGAATTTCAAAACTATTAAGCCATGTCAGGACAATGCACAGTTGAAGAAAATGCCTGCATTGAGACTGATTTTCTAGCCTATGCTCCAGCCAAATCCTCACTGAAGTCTGTTGAAACCCATTGGGATTGTCCTCACTTCTGTACATTTCAGAAGCCTAAAGCCGCCAGAAGAACTTCATCCAAAAGGCGTTCTTGAAGAGAGATTTGTAAATCGCCTATATATTTAGGGACCAAACTTGCAGTCTGTTACCCAGCTCATTTACCATTGACATCAAAGTTTTTCCTTGGTTGGACTGTAGGATTCATCCTATATAATTTAATCTATGTATTATCTTAATGATCTTCATTCCATAATTTTTCCAGTGTATTCATTATTCAACTCAAGAGTTATATGAAGGTGATGCAAAAATTTCCAGCAATTCAGGGTATTACAAAGTTTCAAGTTCTTGAGTCTGGGGGTCAAAAGACCAGAAGCCAAATTCCTCCTGGTATAACTCCACTGGTGAACGTGGTTCCTGGCTTCCGGTCTCCGCTCTGACACTGACTCATTGGGTGACTTGAGAAAAGCCCCAATTTCTTTGTATCTACATTTTGCCCAAATTTGAAGTGGGTCCAATTGGAGGCTCTAAGTACCATTTCACAGGGGTGTTGTGATCCACTACTAATATTTGCAAACCACTTTGCAATTCTTCAATGAAACGTGGAATAAAACTGCATATTATTTTTGATTACTTGGTAATCAAACTTTTCATACCCACTTTGTTAGATGGTGAGAATGTCAGGCACAAAGAGAGAACTCCTATACAAGAAGCCTGATTCACCACTTCATTACAGCACTCTTTAACCTGTTTATGTCCATTACTTCTGGGGGTTAACACTAACTCCAGTGGAGTCATGCCAGTGTAAACCTGTTGTGGAGTGGTGAACCTGGAATTATCTGTTTAAAAAGGTAAAAAGGTAACATAGTTCCTAAAAACAAACAAACAAAACAATGTGGGAAACAGAACCATTCATATTATCTGGATGGTCTCCCACAACTACTGGCATACTAATGTTCCTACCCCTAATTGTTTTTGGTTTTAAATTGTATGTGTTTAATTGAAATGTTTAAAATATGCTGGTGGATAAAACAAATGTATGCAAAGCTAGAGCCACAGGCCCAAATCACCTCCCAGTATTTTACTACATAAGAAGTGACACTGGCGATTGATAATCTTAGTGTCAAAAGGGGGGTATGTAGGAGCTGGACTTTATAATGTATAATTTGATTTCATCCTGCTAGCCACCCTTTTTGAATAGCAGAAAGAAATGACCCTCTGGAACTGTAAGATTCTGTTTTCCCATATGCATTACAAATTGGGCCCTCTCTAACTCTTTGTTTTAAGATTTAGGTAGTAAGAGACAGGATTCTCTATTGTGTCTATGTTAAGTAAATTAGAGAAACATTGAAGGCCTGGGTCTCAATGTAAATTGTCTTGGTTATTAATTGTAAAACTTAGCAAGGTTTAATTTGCAATGCCTTTTTGCTCGATATAAAATACTACTGTTTGTATTCTCAATCTGTTTGTGTGAATGAGGAATGAATGCATCAGGAAAAGATAAGGTGTGAAGGCCATTGTTATAGCCAGAGTCAAGGAAAGAAGCAAAAAGACTTAAAGAGTATCAAAGAATCATCAGGCACTGCTTACTACCCAGACGGCTGTTAAACTGTCTGGAATCCGCAGCATGAATACATGCTTTGCCGTGTAAGAATGCACCACCCCCAGCGAACCAATCATCACCTCAGGACCATGCAGAGTCAATTTTGACTCCAGAAGATGACGTAGAGGAACAGCCTGCAATACCTTACAATCTATGTTCTCGTAAGGGTTGCCAGAAGCAGACGACTACCTAAAGCAAGGCCCAAGAAAAAAGCAGTAGTGAGCCTAGCGCCTGCTGCCTGGTGGACATAAAACTGTGACTACAGTTCCCTCAGTTGAGGTTGTCAGAACCAGAAGGGCCCTGCCTCCAACATGCACCTCTGGTGGTGCTTGTTCCTCGGCTGTTGGTGTCTGAAGGTCTGGGGAGTCCACAATGACAATTATTTTATCCAGCAGCAAGTGTGGATAGCTCAGACCCTTAATATTTCTAAATGCTGGGTCTGCAGCCACATCCCAGCCCACTCTCAAACTGATGTTCCTGTCCTGGCTATCCCACTCAATTCCCCAGACCTCACTGGAGGACCTTGTCCGTTTAACACAATATGGAACAGTAATGACACCTGTGAAGAGACTATTGGCAGTTCCTTTAACCCACTTGGGGGAGTAATACACCAGGCAAAAAGGCTCCTGAGGTTAAAAGAAGTAGTTAAAATAATGGCAAATAAAACTGAAGAAAGTTTAAGAGCCCTGGCCAAAGAAACAGGGGCGATCCGACTGGTGGTCTTCCAAAACCGTCAGGCATTGTACATAGTGCTGGCGGCCAAAGGAGGGACCTGTGCTCTCATTGGAAAACAATGTTGTGTGTTTATACCTGACGATACCAATGAGGTAATAGATCACGCTAGCCACTTAGAACAAATCGCATATCTTCCCCATGAAGAGCCAAGTTCTTTATGGAAGTGGCTAAGTATTCTCTGGCATAGGAAACTGGTTGTTTCAGGGAGCCCTGACTATCCTGTTTGGAATCCTAATAATTTTTCTATGTTTTCAGTTAGTCTCCTGTTGTACCCAAAATTGTGTAAGGCATGCCACTCAGGTGACTGCCCCAGAACAGAGTGCTAATATGATGATTTTGAATATTGCTGATGAACAAAGAGATAAAGAACGGTTAATATGTGGAACCCAGTAAAATTTTGGTCATGGCGTGAGCTTGACCAAAAGGAGGGATTGTGAAAGTAGAATGAATTATATTGTAAAAATAAGAATGGATTAAAGAAATGTTGTATGTACCTTTAAGCAGAAATAAGAAATGTTGAAATACAGGTGCCAGGAAAAGAAACATTAGGCATAAACAATGGTGCTAATGGCGAAACATTAACAGAAGATGGGTAGTAAGGAAATAAGATATGCATGCCTAGCCCAGGTAAACTTATCTGATTCTGCTTCCTTTGTTATCTTGTTAAGTTCTCACCCTTTTATCTGTATAATAAGATAGTTTGTGTCTTGCATGGTGCTCACATTATCTGGGTGTTATTAGCAGAGCGCTGTGCGCATTGTGTTGCAGGTGTGGGACGATTCCCTTTATCCGTCATAGCCTTAGAAATTCTTTCAAATACTTTTTCGTTTCGTCTTTTGGAACGCAGTTCTGTTAGCACTGAATCCTCTCCCCATATAGCGATCAGATCCATTACCTCCCGAGCGGTCCATGCTGGGGCTCTTTTTCGATTCTCAGGAGACTGCATTGTTAACTGTGCTGATGAGCTGTGCATGGTCACCTGTGATGATGAGCTCTCCACGCTGTCGAAGCAGGAAATGAATTTCAAAAGTTCGCGGGGCTTTTCCTGTCTACCTGGCCAGTGCATCCGAGTTGAGAATGCTGTCCAGAGCGGTCAGTGGTGCACTGTGGGATAGCTCCCGGAGGCCAATACCGTCGATTGCGGCCACACTAACCCTATTCCGATATGTTAATACCGATATTAGCGCTACTCCTCTCGTCGGGCAGGAGTACAGAAACCGATTTAAAGAGCCATTAAAATCGATATAAGGTGCCTCCTAGTGTGGACGGCTGTGGCGTTAAATCGGTTTTAGGCTCCTAAAACCGATTTAAACGCCTAGTGTAGACCAGGCCTAACTTTGACACTGGCACAAGAAGTGTTTTGCTTCTCTACAGGAATTCTGACCATGGTATATATGGAGTAATCCATAGAGCACCTATACTCTGGCCCCTTCGTATTTATTTTTATATTTGCCAGATAAGTAAAAACTGAAAATTAATGGTCAAACTTTTAGCATGAGAAATATGGCTCTAAAACGTACCTTTGTGTACAGATCTGAATAATGATTTTAAAATGTTGCCCTCAAATGTGATATGCTTGTCTTTGAACCTCTGAGCAAAATTCTGCCCTGTCTAATGGAGATGACTAGGGGAGAAGATTTAAAAGGCATAGGGAGCTGCTTCCGCTAGCGCATCTCTGCAGGAAGAGGACAGAATACCAATCAGTGCTCCTCTGTCTCCTAGATACACATAGAATGTTCTGATGGTGTTTCTTTTTCAACTGTAACAGTAAATCCAATTTACCATTCTGTAACCATGACTAACGTGCTTTCAACCATGACTTGCATGCTTGCATGCTTTCAACCATGACTTCGCCGTTGTAGGGTATGACACCTCTACTCTCCCAAGACACAGACATCCTATAATATGCAGAAACTCCATGACACTTGCACCCATAGACAATTCGGGGACATCTTTTAAATCAGCTGAAGGCCTCCCTTCAATAACTGAACCAGCAGACACTTTGGTTATTGCTCCCCCCTCCTCTTCCAACTCTGTAATTTATACAAAGACTTGGAATTCCCTTTCCCTCTTCTATGAGCTCAAGTCTTCCAGAATCAAATAGTTACTGCTCCAAAAGAGATGCTTATTGGTTCTTTTGTGTAAGACTGCTTTGGGAAACAGCACTCGATACCATCTTTCAGATCGTACCTCTCAGCCACATTGTAGCTATTTTTACATTAACGAGGCTCATAATGATCAACACTAATTTACTAGTCAAGTCCCAACAAAACTTGTTTTCTTATCAAAACTTTCCCTATATCATTACATAATTCACAGAACATGGGCCTCAACTAGGCTGAAAAATAATTGAAACATCAGTTACAGAGAACATAATATTGTGGCTTAACTGATGGTGGTAACTATAATAACTAAAGTGATCTGGGTGGCTTGAACACAGAACCAGGCATGAATTCCAAGCCCAGCTCTACTAATGAGTCCTTCAGTCTCAGGTGAAGGACTGTGTCTCTCTGTCTGTTTCCCCAGGCCATTGTGAACTGATCAACAGGGAAGATGCAATGTAGAAATACCATACAGGCAACTGGATCCCTATGTAAATACAGTCTAAAGAGCCTGTTTTCTCAGAAGGAGTTCAAATGTTTTTCTAGTTCAAGAGATTTCAAATTTACACACTCCTCATTACTGAGAAGAGGGGGGTTGTTGGTTTTGCACAGAGCAAGTCAATATATAGTTATAAAAACCTTAATTAGAGAGGAAAGCCAGGCCATAAGCAGGTGATTACATAGGAATGCAGAAGTGGCAGCTGACTTTTAATAATCCTGGAGAGGAATGTACAGTTTATCGCTCCGTAGCCCCCCAGGAGAAGAACCTTAAGACCAGGAAGAAGCTGTGAGAGCCAAATAAAAAGTGTGACTCTCTGGTGAACTAATGAGCTACTGTCTAGAGTGAAAAGAATGAGGCGTACTTGTGGCACCTTAGAGACTAACACATTTATTTGAGCATAAGACAATGATGTGGGTTTTAGCCCACGAAAGCTTATGCTCAAATAAATGTGTTAGTCTCTAAGGTGCCACAAGTACTCCTCGTTCTTTTTGCTAATACAGACTAACACGGCTACCACTCTGAAACCTGTTTGGTGTGAGGCTCCCTTTCCCTATCTTAAAAACACAGTGTCACGTGCTGTTCTTGGAAAATACAAATTACTTGCCTTCTCTGTGGATGCAATCCAACTCCCATTACAAACAGTGAAAAATTCCACTTGAGTTGGATCAGCCAATATGTGACTGTGTGTGTGATTGCCTGTTCCTCTCCAGTACATGGCATGTGCCCATTTGTATAATTTAAGATTGCTTGGGAAGAAGATCATGCAAGCAGATCACAGTAAAGCCAAGAATTGAACCCAGTTCTCCTGCTTCCTAAGCCACGGCCTTCCTTCCCCAAGATCATCATTCTTACTCGTGTGAGCCAGGTTCACAGGATTGGGCTGCTATTTTAACATTCACAAAGTTCACTATCCTTTGTGTGTTTCTAATCTCACAAAACTGGTGGTTAATAAATTGCCAAAGTACAAAGCATTCTGCTCTTGAAATATGCACTTTCAAAACGAAAAGATTTCGGCTAGCCATTTAAAACAGTATTTCAAAGAATTCATGGGATCTTGCCTTGCTTAAGGGTAAGCTTCTTTTTGTTCAAGGATGATGTCTTCAAACATTTTTAATATAACTTCAGCATTATCCTAATCCATTAATGGATACAAGGATTAGAACATTCTTTCAGATATCATTATGCACCCTATAATAACTCAATCTGATGCTAGGGAGAAATCACATAAAAATTCACCAAAAGTACATGCACTTTTTACCAAGTTGTATCATACACCTTGTAATGAAGAATTTGGAAGCCAGTTTCCTATGCTGGTTTGTGAAATTCACTTATACAATATATATCTGTTATGAATTTGAATAATTCAAGCCAGACTTTGGCAACCATCCTTGAATATTTTTAACTAGCTACACCCAGATACAGCAGATGGGGAATCAGCATCCTTAGTTCAGGAGAACTTTGAACTAATTAGTGAGTGAAAAGAGAAGAGGGGAAGCTCTTTAGTTATGATGTGAGGAGAGAAACAGCATACTGATCCTTTATATGCAAAGTCGGAAGGATGGCAGACAGCAGAGGATGTGGAATTACTACAGAAGGATCTGTGAACTGGTCACAAATCGATTTGATGAGCTGGACGGTAATTGATGTTCATGCAAACTAATATATTTTATAAAAAATAGCAAGCACAAATATTAAATGGAGGCTACTGGGTAGAAAATAGTGATGCTGAGACGAATAAGCAAGTACCTGTTGTTATTAATTGATGCTGCGGAGACAAAAAATACATGATTTGGCGATGTACAAAATATACAGTATGCCTATCTGGAGTACATGTGAGAGCCCACAAGTAATAATTCCTCTTTATACAGCCTCAATGAATCACCCTTGGAGAATTTTATACAGTTTGGGGTTCCTTGACATGTTAAAAAATAGGTCATTACTAATTTAGTATGATGGTATGTTCCCCCCACAATAGCCCCTGAAGGGGTTAAGATATCTAAGTGGGCCAGTTAAACACCTAGGCTGCACCTGGAGGAGGAACCAGGGAGCAATGAGGACTAATTAAAGGTTGAAGCTTACCTGGATAGGAATGAATGGGACTTGTATAAAGCCAGGTAGCAGAAGGCAGAAAGGGGCTGCAGGCAGATGGTCTGCAGTCACTCTCTCTGGGCAGGTCTACACTATGGGGGAAAATCGATATAGGATACGCAACTTCGTGAAGTCGAAGTATCTGATATCGAATTACTTACCGTCCTAATGGCGCGGGATCGACGTCCGCGGCTCCCCATGTCGACTCCGCTACCGCCGTTCGCGTTGGTGGAGTTACGGAGTCAACATGAGCGTGTTCGGGGATCGATATATCGCGTCTAGATGAGACGCGATATATCGATCCCCGAGAAATCGATTGCTACCCGCCGATACGGCGGGTAGTGAAGACGTACCCTTGGTGTGTGTCTACACTGCAATTAAAAGCCCGTGGCTTGGGCTCAGGCTAAGGGGCTGTTTAACTGTGGTGTAGAAGTTCTGGCTCAGGCTGAAGTCTGAGCTCCGGGACCCTTCCATCTCACAGGGTCCTAGAGCAGCCCCTCTGTTGCTCTGAGCATCACTTGGGCATGGGTGGCACAGATCAGCCACAAAATCAGAGCACTGTAAGTGGTTTAATGCACCCTGCTGTGATGGGCCTGGAAGGGTTAAGGGTAGGCAGGGCTCAGGGAAAAGGGCAGCAAGGTTTGAGGTAGGTCAAACCCCTGCTGAGGAGAGGGTCCCTGAGTCAGGACCTGGAGTAGAGGGTGGGCCTGGGTCCCCCTACCACACACTGCTGAAGTGGCACTGGTGAGGCAGTGAGCAGGAAGACTGCCTGAACCCATTTGTCAAGAAGAACTTTGATACCCCGAAATGGGGAACACATATGGTGATCTGGCCGGAGGGTCGGGTCATAAAGAGGGGTCACAGGGTGAGAGGATGACAGGAGACACAATGCCAGGGGAGGGTACAATGCCTGGTCAGAGCTAATCCCCAGAGTGACCAGGGGGAGGCACCACCAGTTGTAAGTGAACCCTGTGAACCTGCCTAGTGGAGCTCAGCTACAGGAGAGAATTTTGTCCCAAGTGTCATTGAGTGGCAGTATTCATTAGTGCCCCGTGCAGGGGTGTGAGAATTGACTCTATTCTTGACTCTATTCCCAGCATATCCAATAATTCACTGTGTCCCCAAATACATGTCATTGATCCTTGTGACCTCAGTTTCCCCAAGTTAAAATTGCTATGGTCAGAGATTTATTGCCATCCTGACATGGGGTTGGTATGAGGCATAAATAATAAAAGCTTGTCAAACACTTTGAGGTCTGGGATTAATAGCTCTATATAAAAGCTATTTTATTTTATGTGGGTTGTTTAGTGTTTTAGCCCTTGCAAATCTTTTACAATCTGGACTTCATCTTAGCATTAGATGTAACATGTAAAGAAGAAGACAGTCAAGATTTACTCGTTGCACAAGAGGAGAAAATTTCAAGGTGTTTACACTCCAAACATTATCAGAGTGAGACATCTGAAAATTAGAATTCTTTGTTAGTCTATCAATATTTACAAATGTGTATAATTGCATAATATTCCATTCCACAATTTCCATGCATAGCAGAGTGAAAAATGCTTGACCTGTGCTATATCATCTTGCCACCATGCTCTGTAATGAAGTGTGTTGGAGTAACTTTTTCAACTTTGGGAGTTGAAACTGTGTCTCCACTTCCTGCTCATTTGGATGCAATTGCAGTGGAGTGAGTAAATGCTGCAATGCAGCTATAGATTTAGCTTAGCAGTCTTACATGTTATATAACCAAGAGATCATGAAATAGATTAACTTCTTAGTAGGGCTTCCTTGCTCTCCTTATTCTGCCTTTCAGAGGGGAACAAAAGGGTGCAAAGACCAACCAATCATGAGCCAAAGAACCTGGAGGAGGGAGCAGCCCATTGTTGTTCTCTTCAGAATCCAACAAAAGGTCCTCCAGAAAGGCATCATGGGTAATATTTTCAAAAGCATATGAATGATTTAGGAACCTAAGTCTCATTTTCAAAAGGAAACTTAGGGCCAGTTGTTCAAAGGTATTTAAGCATCTAAAGATGCAAATAGGTGCCTCGTGGAATTTTCAACAGTGCCTAAGCAGGTTAGGTCTCTAACTCTCATTGAATTCAATGGGAGTTAGGTGTCTAAGGACTTTTTAAAATGCCACTAGGTGTCTATCTGTATCTTTAGGTGCCTAAAACCTTTTAAAATTGGGCCTTATCACTTTTGAAGATGGAACTTAGGATCCTAAGTCACTTAAGCATTTTTTAAAATTTTAGCCCATATGGCTGGAGATATACAAGCTTCTTGGGCCAAGAGTGTCAGCATGGAGTGAGGGCAAAGCTTGGAATCAGCCACTCCATGTGTCATGCTGAAAATCAGAACTAAATCAGCTGTAAGTATCTTCACTTGAAGACTGAGAGAGAGGCCAACAATAAATTCTGCCTTCAAAAAACAAATCAGTGAATTCTTCCCCTCAGCCTCCACTTTTGCAGATCCTAAGATTAAAAAGTCATTTAACTATTGCAAATGAAAAAATGCCATTTTTCAGCCTGAGTCTTTGTATTAATTTTGTAGTTGTGTTACCCAGGGTTCTCTGAACCCAAAGCTATGGTAACTAGTCTCTGTTTTCCAGGTGGTGTCAGGAAATAAATCAGTGGTGGACACAACACCTCCATTTAATAAATTATTGGTACACCCAAGAGTGCTTCTACCCAAAATCCTTTTTTATTGAGTCTAAAGTACACATCAAAATCTGGCAGTCATCTAGACTCATCCCAGATAGATATAGTTATCCGAAGTCTGAGGTGATATCAAGTGATTCAGCAGCAGGGTCCCAGTGGCCAGC
Organism: Mauremys mutica; assembly: GCF_020497125.1. Taxonomy (NCBI): domain Eukaryota; kingdom Metazoa; phylum Chordata; order Testudines; family Geoemydidae; genus Mauremys; species Mauremys mutica. The sequence continues at coordinate 33,860,157 of NC_059085.1, forward strand.
TTTTCTCCTAGAGAAACTCTCTGGAGAATTAGGTGCCAGTCTCCTAGCTCGTAGAAATCCTCTTAAACTTCTCCCAAGCTTCTCCAACGTGCTCACACTAACTAAACTTTTTATAGGTTTTCTCCAGACCAAGTGCATAACTTATAATAGCCCCTAATAGGGTAATAATGGCCCTAGAAACACCCTAGCAACAACGAATAATAATTCATTATTCTACTTATCAGCCAAACAACGTCAGCAAGAAATTTACAAACACAGGCACCTATATCAAGGTCAGTTTTCCACACTCCCCTCCTCCACCCCCAACACACTTCTCATGAATCTGTCCTTTCACTGTATCTATCCTGTTAGTAACACTCTGCAGTTTGTGCAGCTGTTTTGTCTGTCTAAGCAAGGCCAAATTATTCCTATGTGGTGTCCTTGCTTCCAGCGCCTGGGGGCTAAGTGCACAAGATGGCTGCGAGTTATGTCAAGTCCAGTTCTCTCGTAACAATCATACTAAACAGACACACATTGCAGAGCAGATGTAAGGGCTGTTTTAAAATTCCTTTACGAGATGCCCACCCTCCCCTCTGTTATTTGATAAAGGGACAATTTCTGAGCCTAATCCTTCAGTCCTTACTCATGCAAGCAGTTCTAGTTGTGTGTATAATCCTGTTGACTTCAACAGGACTCATGTAATTAAGTAAACTCGTGTGAGTAAAGGTTGCAGGATAAAGCTCTATGGATGTCATTTTAAAAACAGCTACTTTATTTTGCAGTATCCCCTATTTTTCTTACAAAAAAAAATCTGTCTTAAACCTATAATATACTTAGGAGAGGATGAAAATGTAAGGCAATAGGTTTTGGTCTTTTTTTCCCGAACAGTCAAACAGTACAATATACAACCCCGTAATTTCTCCTTAGCATTCTCTATTAGTAAAATAAGTTACTTCTTTATCCATTTACCTGGTTTAATATCACCAGATGGGCCTGTTGTTATTGCATTTTCATTTGCATTTGTGAGATGTATTGTGCTTGTGCAGGTTTTGGTTTGCTTTCTGTCTCACACACCTTTGGCCTATTCACTTGGGCCCTTTGTGCTCTATTTCCATTTTCAGCCATATTTTATGTTTTCATTTAACAGAAAGGAATCAGAAATAGGAACGTGATCTTTTTATAATCCAATTCAGGGACAAAATCATATATTGTAAATAGTACCTTGTTCTGTGAACAGTCACGCTGGCATCAGCGGATTAATTGTAAAGAAATGCAGTGCTAAACCAGAGTAAGAGTATCAGAAGCTGGCCAGTCTATTCTATTGTTTACACTGCCATCAGCACCATAGCAGGTTAGTGTCTTCTAAAAGTTACACTATGCCCCGTGACCAACATTTGTCACTTACGCTTCAGGACACGGGTGTATGCAGCATAGTGTTTTAGTAGGGTGAGGTTTCATGTTGTTTTTGTTTTCCATTTTGTGTGACCAGTGCTATGTGTCTATACTAGAGACGGCAAGGCCCAAGAAGCAGGCTTTGCACTTGGAGCACATTTTGCCACTGGCAAGGAGAGGGATAATGAAATAAAACCGATGAAACAGAAAGAAATTGCAGGACATTTGGTGAAAAAAATTCAAAATTTCCCTCAAACAATGTTGGCATTTTTTAATCAGCTGTAATGGGGAAAGATGCCGGAGTGGACAGGGAATGGCTAAAGTGTTTTGATCCAGAGTCCACCAAGTCAATGGGCATCTTTCCATTGACTTCAGTGAGCTCTGGATCAGCCCCCTGTAAGATTCTAGAAGTGTTGGGCATGTGCCTCAAAAATCTACCTGGTGTCACTGACCCTTGGATCTGTAATTTTGGATGCTCAATTTAGCCAATCAGAAATACATAAACTTTTAACGTTTTCTTCCACTAGCGTTTACTTCTAAGTTGTTTTTCCTAAAAATAAGGCAAAAAAGCACATGATACTCCATCATGTGCTGACCTTTGCTGTTCGGTTTTTTTCTCTGCTGTTTTCATACAATAATTAAATGCATGTTTGGACCAAACTTCATGTCATGGAGTATGTTACATGAAAACAAAGCAGTAGTGTCAGACACAGACTACAGTAAACAGAGAATAATGCCAGTAGACAATTAAGGGAGAATATGAGATCAAGTGTCAGATGAACATTTTTAGTTTTAATATTTTTTAATATTTAAAATATCCCATTAATTCTGAACTAGGTCAAACAAAATTTGAGCTGGCATGTACGTGATGGCATTTCCTTTGTTTGCCGAGTGAAATCATTGTTATAGGAGCTGAAATATTTTTCATAAAATGATTGAGTTTTAAGAGGTGACATTTAAAAAAGGATATAAATTATAAAGCAAACATCTAAACGTTTTCATAATGTTGAAATGGTTATTGTAAAAAATGTATTCGATATAATAAGAAGCATATGTTTTGTCAGGCTGAATCCACAGAAAATATTCTCTGTAGAACCACTGGATAATCATTCACACTGAATTCACTCCACAAAACATGCCTATCCTAGAGCTTTTCACACACAACAAACACTGTGCTTTTAAAGAAAAAAAATTGTGTTTCGTAAGCGTCTTAGCTAAAAAAGTGAATTTGCTCTCCATTTCTTCTGAAGATACTTACGCTAAAATGGGTAAAATGCAAATGTAAATAAAACCGAGTCTTATCCTATGCTACTCTCAAACTCTTTCCATTATTTGGAGTCCAGAATTGCTTAAAGGCCACCATGGAAGTCTTCCCATTGACTTCAATGGCTTTGCATCAAGCCTCTATTAAAGATAAGGAATGTGAAATTGGGCTTTTGAAAGTGGAGAATTTTTCATCAGTTCAGTTCTTACACCAAAGTCACCAGTTAGAATGATTTAAAGCCAAATCCTGCTTGCCTCAATCACACAAAACTCTCTTTGACATCAATGAATTAAGACAACCAGGATTGCCCTTTAGAGACTAATTTAACGAATGTAATGATTAAATAGATTTTCATTAGTTCATGTATGAATTTTCCAAGTTACAAACAAAGCATTTGAATAGCTCTGAAATATGCTGTCTTAGAAAGTCATCATCCATAAAGAGACAAATCATACTGTAGACAACAGGGCTCACTCTGCTTTATTAACACAAAGGTTATGACACAAATACGACATTCATCTTGATTTATTTATTTTTCTTTTTAAAACATGAATATAAAACCAGGTCACCTGTGTGTATGTGGAGGGGGAAGACAGGGATGGGAGAGTATCTAACTATGTGTGTTAGATTGCATTCCTAGGTGAATTGCATGAATTTCAACTATGGATGTAAGTTTCAGGATCAGTCAGACTCGGGGAGTGGCAAAACACAATGCTGCATCATCTTTAGTGTGTAGAGCAGGAAAAGAGCAAAGCCAGAATGAGCAAAGCCATTCACAGTTTGGATGATAGGGTATCACTGGTGTAATATCAATTAGTGGACAAACCCATTTGGTCCTCTAGGTGCTACTGTAATACAAATTATTAATAAAGGGTCATTTTTTCATTTTGTTTAGGGCACATCTACACTACAATCTTAGATCGACTTATGTTAGGTCGACTTACAGACATCACAGTAATTACTCCGGTGTCTGATGTCCTTCCGTCTCTCGGTGGTGAGCATCCTCACCACGAGTGTTTCCACTGTCTGAAGAGAGGCAGGGAAATGGGGGGATGAGAGCCAAGGGCAGCAGGTCTCAGAGCAGGGGACCACGGGGGAAAGCCCAAGCAGGGACCCTCGATGGCAGCCCAGCTTGGAGCAGTGATCCAGCAGCAGCCTGGGAGCTTCAGCAGAGCCATGAAATTGACAAGACAGCCATCAGCAGATGTACTGTGTCATAAGAACATAAGAACGGCCATACTGGATCAGACCAAAGGTCCATCCATCCCAGTATCCTGTCTACTGACAGTGGCCAATGCCAGGTGCCCCAGAGGGAGTGAACCTAACAGGTAATGATCAAGTGATCTCTCTCCTGCCATCCATCTCCACCATCTGACAGACAGAGGCTAGGGACACCATTCCTTACCCATCCTGGCTAATAGTCATTAATGGACTTAACCTCCATGAATTTATCTAGTTCTCTTTTAAACCCTGTTATAGTCCTAGCCTTCACAACCTCCTCAGGCAAGGAGTTCCACAGGTTGACTGTACACTGTGTGAAGAAGAACTTCCTTTTATTTGTTTTGAACCTGCTGCCCATTAATTTCATTTGGTGGCCCCTAGTTCTTATATTATGGGAACAAGTAAATAACTTTTTCTTATTCACTTTCTCCACACCACTCATGATTTTATATGCCTCTATCATATCCCCCCTTAGTCTCCTCTTTTCCAAGCTGAAAAGTCCTAGCCTCTTTAATCTCTCCTCATATGGGACCCATTCCAAACCTCTAATCATTTTAGTTGCTCTTTTCTGAACTTTTTCTAATGCCAATCACCCTAACTATGCCTCTTGTGGAAGGGAGTTATGATGTTGGTGTAATAGGGCACTTACATTGGCGGAAGCAAGGCTGTAGAGCAGACACTAACATAGTTAGGTCGACATAAGTAGCCTTATGTGGATCTATCTGTAGTGTAGACCAAGCCTTAGTGTCTAGCACAATGGAGCCCCAATCCTGATTGGGGCCTTCAGGCACTCTGGGAATACCAATAATAATTAAGGGTATATTTGTTGGTTGTATTAATGCAGCACAGTATATTTTTTTGTAAAGAATCTTTGTGGGGAGCAAAGGTAAACTGTGAGCCAAATCTCAGCTTTTGGCAGGGTTTGACACAAGTGTGAATACAGGGACATAGGAATCCTGCTAAAATTCCCTTTGTAATACAGCACTGATCCAGCATGAGCTGCATCTGTTTTATCTGTCTAAGCTGTCAAAAGAGACAACTGGTGACAATGAGGAGGGCTCAGAGAGGCCGAGTCAGTGCCAATGAAAATGATATGCATGGTGATTAAAATAACCAGTTTACCGTCATTGTATAGGTGGGACGTTGAATGTGTAAGTTGTCAAACACTTAAAATTGTATGAAGTGAAATTCATAAGATGGTGCTTTAAGAAGACAGGATGAGCTGAAAATAAAATAAATGGACTCAGCATTGGAATGAGAGCTTGTCTGCAAGCTCATGCCAGCTAAAGCGATCAGAAATGTTTTGAGATGCAGAATATGAGAAGACGAAAGCTCAATGAGGTCCATTAGCCCTGAAAACAACATGTAGGCAAAGAATGCTCACAAAACAGGATGGCAAGATGATTCTTAGGATTGGTAGCGCTCAGACATTCTTCCTTGCAGTATTGTTAAAGCAAGAATTTAAGGCCCATCCCACTCTTGCTGAAGTCAGTGGAAAGATTCCCACAGATGTCAATGGGAGCCGGATTGGCCCTTACTAATTTACAGAATTAATGAAAAATAGGGACTAGCGAACCTCACAAACTTCTGAAGTTCAGACAAAAAATATGGATATTCACGGAACATACCTAAATGTGACTCTTTACACCTTATTATCTGCTCTCATGCTTTGCCCAATCCTATTCACCTACCCACACCCACATCCATTTTTCCTCCAGAGAAAATGCTTCCAGTTCTACCCTACTCTGATTATTTGCCTTATTTCCTATTTGAATCATAGCTTTAAAGAAAATCCCGTTGTCTGTCTTGCATCTGGATTATTCAGCAGCTGGTGAAATAGGCTGAAGCCATTATGGAGAATAAATGAGCTTAATTTCTTTCCTCAGTGCACTTTATGATGTACATATGACCCTGCTCACACTGAAGATTGTGGGCATTTTGCCACTGAGTTTGATGTGTGCAGGATTTAGCCTTTAATTTAGCTTTCACAGGATGGTTCCCTTAAAGAAGCTCCTGCATTTTCACAGTTTTGTTCGTAATTGTTTGAGTGAAGACCTCAGGTGCAGTAGAATTAATACCTCAGTAAACCCAAGTAATTACTTTTGCATTAATTAAATGACAGCTGCTGATTTATCAGCTTATAATAAACAGGAATCTACTGTACTACCTGGTTGTGAAGCCTCAAAAAATGTTTGTAATAGTCATTAGAGGCCAATCCTGCCTTGGCTGGTGATGACAGAGGGATTAGAAACATTAACAGATGCAATCCCCACTCTAGGAATTCTATCAGCTAAGGCAAGATTTCACTGAGTGGGTTTGGGGGATGAAATAAACCCATATTTCTGTTGCTCTGAAAATGCAAACTTCAGGCTGGTGCAAACAGCGAGCACAAGACTTAAAGGATGGCTTCAGTAGGATTTAGGTAGTGCAAAGGCCAGGTACTGGCTCTCTACAAAGTGGCAAGTTTCACCTAAAGCAGCCCATAAACCCAGTAAGCAGTCCCTGATGAATGTAGGATATAAACTAGGGCCCCGATCCATTTCCGAGCCTCTTGAACTCCACTGTCGTGTAGCCAGTGGGCGCTCAAGGGAGCTCCAACCCTCACAGGAAGAGCTCAGCACCTCCCAAGGTTGGCTCCTGATCCAGCTCCAGATGAAGCCAATCAGAGTTGGATTGGACTCTAACTGCAGGGTACCCCTCAATCAGCAGACCATACTCCCAGGGGGCTGCATAGCTCAGGTCCCTGCCCTAGCTTTATCCTGAGCTCCAGAGAGAGATGCAGCTCATTCAATGGGAAAAGGCTCCCTTAACTGACCCTTCCAGCCCCCAGCCCTTGTGCACCAGTGGGTGGCATTTAATATCCTGTATTCAGGCACGAAAGCTCTGTCTCCTTTCATCCTCATTTGAGACTCTCATAAAGGGACTAGATGCCAAAAGCAGTGTGATGTACACTCCCCAGGCACCTCCACAACTAAAACACATGAGCATCTACAGCTTGAGCTAAAGCTCAGTAGCTGGTGCTGTAATAACACATATCCTCTGCAATTCAGCACAGAGGGGGACCTGTAACTTCCATTCACCAGTGAGGTAAAGAAGCTGCCGTTTAAGAAAATAAAAGTAAAATAGTCCTATGCTCCCAGTAAAATGTGACAGACATGGACGACTTCATATTACATTGGCATCTCTTACCTAACATTTTATAACTCGGTATTTTAATGTACATTGCTCAGAGCCAGACCTAAAACCACACTGATGATTTTACGTTTCGGAGACTGATGCATGAAAAAGCAGCAATGTGGGCAATCTGACACTTTGCCAGGGATATTTTGGTACTAAAATTGAACACTGCAAGGGTGGTAAAGGGCTTGTGGGTGGGAGTTAGGTGAGTATGTAACTGCTGCTGGAACAGAACTGGCACTGAAGAAAACTGCCACATCACACACACAGAACAGGGTATCCTTTGCATTTGTGACTTAACCCAGCCACCTATCCACTTTCTTTGGGGGACAATTGTCCACTGAGAAAAAGAGCAAACTGTCTTGGAATTACCCATGTGTTTACCCTCACTGTGGGGACTAGTTCCTATGAACTCACTCTCTCACACCTGCCCTCCGGGATGCATAGTCATAAATAGAGAACTGCAAGGTTTCAGCTGTACAATGAGGCATACTGCACAATGGGACTCCACTCTCCCTGTGCTCCTTAGTGGCTCTCTCTCGCAATGAAAACATAGAAGGGAGCTTGAGCAGAAAATACTGGACAAGCAAGGATGGAGAGAGTGGTTTCACAAATCCGTTGGTCAAGCCCCTTGCATAGGGAGTCAGAGATGACAGATACAATTGCAATTCCAGGGCTGTAGTAATAATCATGAAGCACATCTGGTGATAGTGGAATCCTTCATCCCAGCTCCATCTTCAAGTCCTGCAGAGAACTACTGAGCAAAATCTGTAAACTCAGGCTTTGCAAAGGGGTCATAGACTTGACCCTGTGGCTGTGATTCACTCCAGCCTGCCCACCTAATGAGACCAGAACAGCTCCCTCCATAATGAAATGGTTCTTTCTTGGGTAATATCTCTGAGATCTTTGAAGAGCCTGCACCCTCAAGTGAGTCCCAATCAATTTCATTCTCCTAAGAAACAAATATAAACAACCCTGAAATTACAGTGAAAATTGCAGGGGAAAGTGATATCCTGCCCCAATTACATAGTACAATGCTGTGTGTTGTTTTTGTACAATATACAATACTTAATTATATAAATTATGGTTGGGAATATGTCTGCAAAACATAGCAAATTGATACTAAAGAAACAATAGTTCAGGTTTGGATTCAGCATTTGGCATTTTGCAGTGATGAAGCCAATCTTCAGTATTTTGAGGTTCACTCTGATTTAGTTTTTTGACTGGGAATTAATTTATACCAATTCACTTTGCTTTATATCCTGTCACTTTCTAAAGGCAGCTAATAAGAGCTGATCCTTGTAATAACAAAGCAGACTATACATTAGAGGTCTTCCTTTCAGTCTAAATGCCACTTCAGACTTTGAGTGACCATAAAAATTTGCAGGAAGACTTTTTTTCTCCAAAATGCCAAAAGATGTCTGACAAAATGACACAATATCAACATCGAAGATAATTTACTGAATGTGATTCCTTTCCTCTTCTAGTAGATTTGCAAAAGATTTTTTCCCTTATTTTCCCCATATTGTTGTCTAATTATTTTTCCAAAACATTGCCTGAGCACAGCACAAAACTGTCTACACAAAGAAGTGTCCTGACCTGGCATTGGAGCAGGCAGGTGGTAAAAGAGGATGGGTACTGTGGCCCACATCCTCAAAGGTATTTACATGCTTAACTCAATGGGAGTTTGGCCCAGATGCCCAAAGGTAGTTAGGCACCTGAGTCTTTAGGATTTTGCTACCCAAAGCAAAGTAGTAATTGCCTTTTGAGGCCTAATGATGCAAACTTTTATTCACATGTGTTCTTACTCTGACTTCTATAGGATTACTCCACTGAAAAAGAATTTGTATGATTGGCCTTTAATTGACACTGACACTAACTAGAAATGGCACTCGTTTTATTTCCTGATCTGCTCATGAAAGATATGCTATTTCCCCTGAAAGAAGTTTCCCTTTGTACCTAGGGGACAGTCTCTTTCCTTATCACTCCATAAATGCATGGAAGAAGTATCTGAGTATCCATAATTACCTTCCCCCCTCCATCACCTCTATCCTATTCAAGGTGTTTCATTAGCAAAGTGTGAAGCTGAATGCAGGATAAGTTGAACAAGTGGAACTTTATTAAACCCTGTGCACTGCTCTGTCCAGCACAACTCCTCACATTCCTTGTTTTGCTGATGTCCTCTGACTCCATTTCTACTGATCTTGACACACAGAGCATGCTATGTTTTCTCCATTCTGTTCACTGGAACACTGACTTTCAGCAAAGTTGGTATTTAGCCCAGTTCAGACATTACATTAATAAAAAGGGATGTGGCGGAACATGTTCCCACCCTGCTCAAGAAGGAGTTAAAAATAGTTCCTCTGAGCTCAATCAGCTCTGGCCCAGTGTACTGTGAGGTGGCTCCTTAAAAGGGAGGTTCCAAGCACGGCACAGGGCAGCACTTAGAGGGGAACAGAGCTAGGATCCCCTAGTCTCACAGAGCAGGGACTGCTTACCCAGAAAGCTTTTGAAGAGTCTCTGCTGCCTGGTCCCTCTAGAGAGGCTGAGGGACTATCTTTATTTTACTTTGATTTGCTTTTAATTGGAGTCCAGGATGCTGAGCCCGGGCCTCTCAGATACTTCATGGGGTTAGGAACCCAGACCCCTTCAGAGAGAGTATTTGTCTGTTATCTGGTGAGGAACAGTGAGGTGAACCTGGACTGTTTTGTGGGCTGCAAGATAATTTTGCTTGCCTCTTTTTAAAAAAAAAAAAATCTTGGACTGTGGTCAGGCCTTGAAGGAGAGGAACTGCTTCTCTGGGACTTACAACCAGGAAGATGGCTCCTGACACTGCCAACTGTGTTACAGCAACACTTACAGCCAGAGAGGGAAGTGGGGAGGAGAGAGGTGCCCACCCTTATCCCAGGGGACAGAGAGGGAAGGTGCCCTAGAGCAGGGTTTCTCAAACAGAGGTCACCGCTTCTGTAGGGAAAGCCCCTGTGGGCCTGGCCGGTGTGTTTACCTGCCCCATCCGCAAGTCCGGCCGATCACAGCTCCCACTGACCATGGATCACTGCTCCGGGCCAATGGGAGCTGCTGGAAGCGGCGCGGGCCGAGGGACACACTGGCCACTGCTTCCAGCAACTCCCATTGGCCCGGAGCAGCGATCTGTGGCCAGTGGGAGCCGCGATCGACCGGACCTGTGGACAAGGCAGGTAAACACACCAGCCCGGCCTGCCAGGGGCTTTCCCCACACAAGCGGCGAGCCCTGTTTGAGAAACCCTGCCCTAGAGCTACAATCTGTGAAAGGAGCATTGGTGGCCAAGGACACTGCATTTTAAAATCAGTAATTGCCCCCAGTTACTATACAGTGATGTGTGAGAACCCTTATGATTAGACTAGGAGATAACTATACTAACCACTTGCAAATGTTAGTCCATATCATCAATACCTTAAACTTAGATATTTTGACCATTTTTTAAGTGGACTTCAATTCACCCTCTGATATAGTAAATCAACAATTGCACCTATTTAGGTGACTAATTACTTGATTTGAAAGGGCAATTAATTTTCTATAATAGTGGAGACCTTCATTTTTCAAATTTGCAGAATGCTGTCATGCTCAATATCTTCCAGTCTATATTAGCAGCCTTAGTCCAGGATTTTGCATGACTGTAGAGTTCACACTTTCACTGAACTATGAGGTACGATTTACAGCAACCTCTATATACAGTATTATAAAATAACAGTCAAGAAGCTAAAGAGAACAGAGAGGCTTCAAACAAAGATTCATTTAGATCAAGATCTGGAGGCAGATCTTCACCCAGTGTAAATTATCATAACTCCACTGAAGTCAATACCCCTTGATCTGCCCCCGGAACATTTCTCAGGTTCAACAGTGTTCAGATTCAGAGTTTCACTTAAGGTCTATTAAGTAAATTAGTCCTACTAGTAAAATTTGCATCCAGACTCAGATCTCAAATTTTCCCCATTCTGGGATGAGGGGAGTACTGGGACATTGAGCTGCAGTGAGGACCAAGGAAATATTTCTATGGGAAGAAACAACTCATTGTCTTCAAGAAATGCTGTGAGTGAATTCCAGATTAAAAGGGCAGGAGAAATGAATGGGTAACCCCTGCCCCCAGGAGTGTAGTGTGGAGGCAAAGAGGAGGCCAAAAATTGATTCACTGCAAAGGAAATGTCTGAAAATGCAACTCTTTCATTTTCCTTAGTAGTTAAGCCTTTTTCTTTGATTTCTCTAATCCAGCTTCTAACACAGTAGATGGAAAATGTTTCACATCATTTAAGGCTGAAACCAGTAGTACAGGTGGATTTGGTTACAGATTCTAGCAGGTGGCATGTTTCCAAGATGGTTCTTACAGTGCTAGGAAATATCCGTGCTTGCTATTCATGAATTCCTCCTCTTGTTGAGTCTTTTCATTTGATTTATGGACTATTCAGGTTTATAATTTTTCACATCTATGCTCTAGTTTGTTTAGTTTTCCCCCTCATACTTAGGTCATTTATGTAGGAATTAGGTAACCTACTTACGACCCATCAAAGTTAGGTTGGAGGGGGCGCTTTACAGACATACTCTTTTGACTGGTAATTTATATATGCTCCCCAAGGAACATCACCAGAAGTAGACACTGTAACACTATGTTAAAGAGTAGACCGTTCCCAATAAAACCACAACTGTGAAGCAATGTAAAACTCCAAGGGAAAAACCCCATTACCACTGACACCAATCAGTCTCTTAAAAATGCTGAACAAAATCAATGTGGTTTCTTGGTTTCATAGTCCTTAAAAGCCACAAAAAGCAAAAGTCACCCCCTTATGACATACCAAATAATTAGGGATGGCATAAACTTTTATGGGTTCACTGCTTGGCTTAGTTCAAATAAGCCAAAGAAAGTCTGAAGGCCACATCCTCAGCTGATGTAAACCAACATAGTTTCATGGATTTTATTGGAGCTTCCCTGATTTACTCCAGTTGAGGGTCTGATTCTTTATGTTTAGTTATCCATCACATTTCTCTCTCTCTCTTTCTCTCCTTCCTCCTCCCAACCAAGGCAGATTTGTGTCTCTTCCCCAACCCAGTCTTTCTGGTCCCATGCCTCTCAACTAGTTTCAGGTGAAATTGTACCATTTCAACTCGCACCCAGCAAACACAACTCCCTTTGTCACCTTCTCAGAAAACAAGATAACATGAAATCTCCTGGGTTTGGGGAAAAAAGACTTTTAATAGAAATAGAGAATTTATCTTGTTTGAAATAGACTGCCTATGCTTGCCCAGTTAATAGTGTCCCTTCCTCTGTGGCTTCAACTGGTGTGTGTGGGAAGATGGGACACACTCCTGCAAATTATCTCAATCTGCAAACAGCAGGTCAGTCTGGTGTGCAAAAACCTCCAAAAAAATCAATTTGTAATAATTGCTGTTTGTTTTTTTCAGCTTGACATCACTATCGCATACATCACATGCTCATTGGCTCCAACTAAAATAAATTCCTGTTCTTTTGATCCAAACTCAACATCACCTACAACAAATAGTATGCTCAGCAACGTACTTTGATGGGACTTAAACAGGTCCTTAAGTGCTTTGCTAAATCAGGGCCAAAGTTCCACACTGTCAATATACTACACTGCTAGTATAGTAGTAGGCAGAGCTAGTACTGAATCTTTACATGTCTGATTTTGGAGAGAAATATTTCCCTTAGTGTTTTCATCTTTATAGGGCAGAGTTAAGGCCTCTGCTCAAAAGTGTATTAGTTTGTGGGGTTTGTCAATGTACCTTCATGATATTTTAGCACATGTTCCATTTTATGTTCCTATTTTATGTGGAATATTTACTGTACTATTCAAACTTGTCTTATATAGTAAAGTTTATTATGGAAGAAATTGGCGGCCTATTACTAGCATGGGTTAGTGCATGTAAATGGTTTACAGTGTAATTTCACGCTCACTTCGAAGCCTTTAAAGATGCTGCAAAGCAGTTTAGCTTTCAGCCCTGCAAACTGAAGTCACTGGTACTTAACTGCTTTCTCCAGGGCTTAATTTCCCCCTAGGTTAGATAACTCAGCCTTTTCTCCAGTGAAAAAAGCAAGATCGTTCATGCTCCTCACCATTAAATTAATGTCCACCACTTTTCCCCCCTACTAATGTAATCAATTATTGTAAAAAGGCTACATTTGAATAAGTATCATGAGTGTCATGATTCCACCACATCCCAGCTTCCTTATTTGTCTCATCCACCTATTATGTCGTGCCTTTAAACTGTAAGCTCTTTGGGGCAGAGGTTGTCATTTATTACATGTTTGTACAGCACCTCGCACAATGGGACCAACTTGATTGTGGTCTTTAGGCATTACTGCAATACAAACATTAAATAATAACAGTAAAGTAACTATGCAGGCATTCAAAGTGGGGAGACATAATAGTGTGACTAGGCCTTTAACGATAGTGGTGGTACAGAGCAGTAGTACTCTGAACATAGGGGTGAAGTCCTGGCCCCACTGAAGCCAATGGGAACCTTGCCATTCACTTCTGTGGGGTCAGAATTTCACCCAGACTTATTTTTATTATTACCTTAGCATGCATACTGTATCTACTTTAAGAATTAAATGTGATAGTTTTAACAATTACACCATTACATAAACAAAAGGTTAACGACTCTTGTTGGACTATGAATGAAGATAATGGACCTATCTGTGGCTACTTTAAACCCTGTACTTTTTATCAGCACAGCTTAGACTCTTAGGACTTGTCTACACTACCCTGCAGTTCTGACTTCAGGTGCATGACTAGTAGTGTGCACCAAAGTCCTGCCCTGTAACTCCCCTATGTGGACATTGAAGGCAACAGCTAAAAGGTTCCTACATTAACGTGAACTAGGAACCCACAGCACGCGCGGAGGGATTTACAGTGCAACACTTTGATGCACACTGCTATTCCCGCCCCCCAGTCCAAAATGCAGGGTAGCGTAGACATAGCCTTAAACTTTTCATCCAATGCTGACATTAGAGATTCTAGTTCCAGGGGGTTTGGCTCCTATCCGTCTTTTACATTATTATAGTTAAGTACTTAAAAGGTGTTACACTTCTGGGAGGCAACCACTTTCAATTCAGATATGCACATTCTCAGCCCACGTGCTCAGGGTCTTTGCCCACATGTTCAGCATCTAACGGATCACCATATTTGGAGTCAGGAAGGAATCTTCCCCTGGCTCAGATTGGCAGAGACCCAAGGGGGTTTTCACCTTCCTCTGCAGCATGCGGCATGGGTCACTTCTAGGTTTAAACTAGTGTAAATAGTGAATTTGCAGTAACTTGAAGTCTTTAAATCATGATTTGAGGACTTTGGTAACTCAGCCAGAGGTTAGGGGTCTTAATCAGCGATGCTATCATGACAGACAGTACAAATATATCTACTGTAGGTATAGGTAATCTAGTGCCCCTTTAGATGGATATGGTGATGATGAACTATTGGCCTATTCCAGTTTATTTTCTCCTCTCAACATACAGACTCTGGCAGGGTAAGATAGAAATAAACTAGGCTGCTGTAAGGAGACTCAAAGATTCCAAGCTAGACCTGAATCTTTAATGTAGCATGAGAGATTTTGGAAAGAGTATTTCCTCTATGGTTTGCATGGCTTGTGTGTGATCCTATAACTACTGTGCTAGAATAAATAACACTTCCTTTGCCCTTCTGTTCTTGTGTTCCAAATATTCATTACAAACATAGACATATTAAATAAAAAGTACTGCAGGTGGGTCTTATTTGTGACTCTCTCTTCAGGTTTATTCTAAGCAAAACTTAGCAGGAACTTTTTTTAAGAAAGCAAAAATTTCCTGTAGCTTAGGTCCCCCATGGACACACATTGCCTGTGCCTCCATTCTTCCCTGCTTCCAGCTAAAACGCACAGCTTGAGATCATGGATTTTTTAATATGCTTAAGCATAAGAACATAGCATCATTTTAACTGAATGCAGAAATGCTGTGCTCTGAGCCCATTGACACAGCTGTGTGTGCACGCTGTTATACCCTCTAGCTGTCCAAAATTTAAACTTTATTTTTTTAAGTGGCTAATTTATTTCTGGGAAGATTCACTAGGTCCCCTGCTTCGTTTACTCTGTAGACACTTCTCCATCACTGCCTCCTATTGATGTAAGTGAGCACTTTAGCTGGATTTCCTTGCACTCATCTTAATACTTATGGTTCTCTGTCACAGTACCAAATGTTCTAGAAGAACAACCGAACAACCACAGCTGAAAATGTTGGATAAGAAAAGGAGTAGCTGTTTTTATTTCTATTTAATAAGTTTCAAAGTGTATTTAGTTGCAGATCTGATATCCTGTTAATGAATTTCTGGTTTTGTTCAAAAACTTTTAAACCCATCTTCAAGTGAATATCTGAAATTCTGTGCACGAGACAAAACAAACCATGTCTAGCATTGTCATTAGAAGCATTCTTTAGAATAATGATATCTACCATCTCTGTCTGATTATCTCTAATTTGCTGTTGCAGGAGTACAGCTACTAAGGATTGCATTTCTAAGGCTGAGCTATGTAATTTAGACTCAACACTGCATTTAGGAGCAAGATTCAGTACCTCATTTGGGAACAATCAGCTAGTTACAATCCCTAGTACCTGAGTACTCTGGTTGCAGCTCCACAGCCTGGTGTTCATAGAGTGTGGGGCCATTGGTTTGCCTCTGCCAATGTGCCCCCCCACACACACACACATACCCAACCTTCTTTGGTGCCATTTGTATCCCTGGAGGGACACAGAGGGAGAAGTCCCTGTGCTCCCCAAGCACAAGGACTGCCACCATCACCTGCTTTTGCACAGAGTGAACAATGGTGGGGGAGGGAAGTATGGAATGGCCCTTGTGCCATTCCCAGCACAGGTGCACTAGGACCAGTCTCAATTACAGCACCTAGGCTGTGGCATGCCTTTCACTGTACTGAGGGACACGTCACGTGCCCAAAATGCTGCAATACTTTTTCCGAAACATAGAATCATAGAATCGTCGGACTGGAAGGGACCATGAGAGGTCATTTAGTCCAGTCCCCTGCACTCAAGACAGGACTAAGAATTGTCTAGACTAACCCTGACAGGTGTTTGTCTAATCTGCTCTTAAAAATCTCCAATGACGGAAATTCTACAACCTCCCTGGGCAATTTATCAGGGCTGCCCAGAGGGGGGCAAGTGGGGCAATTTGCCCCAGGCACCGGGCCCCACAGGGGCCCCTATGAGAAAATAGTAATCTATAATATTGCAACTTTTTTTATGGAAGGGGCCCCCAAAATTGCTTTGCCCCAGGCCCCCTGAATCCTCTGGGCAGCCCTGCAATTTATTCCACTGCTTAACCACCCTGACAATTAGGACGTTTTTCCAAATATCCAACCGAAACTGCCTTTGCTGCAATTTAAGCCCATTGCTTCTTGTCCTAGCCTCAGAGATTAAGTAGAACAATTTTTCTCCCTCCTCTTTGTAACAACCTTTTATGTACTTGAAAACTGTTATCATGTCCCCTCTCAGTCTTCTCTTCTTCAGACTAGACAAACCCAATGTTTTCAATCTTCCCTCATAGGTCATGTTTTCTAGATCTTTAATCATTTTTGTTGCTCTTCTCTGGACTTTCTCCAATTTGTCCACATCTTTCCTGAAATGTGGCACCCAGAACTGGACACAATACTCCAGTTGAGGATTAATCAGCGTGGAGTACAGCAGAAGAATCACTTCTCATGTCTTGCTTACAACATTCCTGCTAATGCAGTGCAGAATGAAGTTTGCTTTTTTTGCAACAGTGTTACACTACTGACTCATACTTAGCTTGTAATCCACTATGACCCTCAGATCCCTTTCTGCAGTACTCCTTCCTAGGTAGACATTTCCCATTTTGTATGTGTGCAACTCATTGTTTCTTCCTAAGTGGAGTACTTTGCACTTGTCCTTATTGAATTTCATCCTGTTTACTTCAGATCATTTCTCCAGATCATATTGAATTTTAATCCTAGCCTCCAAAACACTTGCAATCCCTCCCAGCTTGGTATCATCAGAAAGCTTTATAGGTGTACTCTCTATGCCATTATATAAATCATTGATAAAGATATTGAACAGAACCAGACCCAGAACCGATCTCTGTGGATCCCACTTGGTATGCCCTTCTAGCTTGACTGTGAACCACTGATAAGTACTCTCTGGGAACGGTTTGCCAACCAGTTATGCACCCACCTTATACAATAAAAGCTGTGTTGTCTGCCCTGTACCAGCCAGAAAGCTCTATAAACAGTATTTCTAATCTTCATAAAAAGTCCGGTTTATAGTCTGGTTGGCGCAGGGCTAACAGGCTCCCTACCTGGCTCTGCGTGGCTCCCAAGAAGTGGTGACCTGTTCTGGCTGCTCCTAAGCAGAGGAGCAGTAGTCGGCTCTGTGCGCTGCCCCCACAGCTCCCATTGGCCAGGAACCGCAGCCAATGGGAGCTCTGAGGATGGTGCCTGTGGGCACAGGCAGAGTGCAGAGCTTCCTGTCCCACCTCCGCCTAGGAGCAGCCAGGACAGGTTGCCACTTGCAAAAAGCCACCTGAGGTAAGTGCCCCCTGGATCCAGCACCCAAATCTACTGCTTCCTCCCCATCCACAAGACTTGTTACCCTGACAAAGAAAGCTATTAGGTTGGTTTGACATGATTTGTTCTTGACAAATCCATGCTGACTGTTACTTATCACCTTATTATCTTCTAGGGGTTTGCAAATTGATTGCTTTATTATTTGCTCCATTATCTTTCCGGGTACAGAAGTTAAGCTGACTGGTCTGTAATTCCCCTTGTTGTCCTTATTTCCCTTTTTATAGATGGGCGCTATAATTGCCCTTTTCCTGTCCACTATCATATGTCATAAAAGTCGTTTCTAGACTGAATTGGACCTGTCTTGCTGGGCCTGACAGTCATTGTCAATTCCCATGACATGACAAGGTGAATAAGTGTTGCCAAATCAGTATATTAAGCATAGATCTGATCTTGTATTCCTTTCACACCCCAAATTCCCAGGAAACAGCTTTCCTTTAAATAATATGAAAAAGACTGGAGCAAGATTATATTGGTCCCAGATTAAAAAAACCTAGGTCCGAACCTGAATTCCTTCAATTTTTATTTGGTCTGTACTCAGATAAAACTTTCACTGACTTCATTGGGAGTTTTACCAAATAAACACTGAATAAAGTCTTCAAGAGTTGGCCCAGTGTATCCATCTATTTTATGAAAAATCCAATTATCCTTGAGAAATAGGGAATGTTAGTTAAATTTAAGGCCAAATCAAATACTTCCCACCACAAAAATTATGCTTCAATACTATATTTATTTACTTAGTTAGTATGTTATTCACTGGAAAATGTTGGGGGTTTTTTTTGTCCTCAGTGCACAATGGAGACATTCCCATCCATCCTTCCTTAAGGCCCTGCATCACAACATCATTCTTAGCTGAGGAGAAATGGATATGAGGGTTACTTTGTAAACCTAACACAAGGTTCTCTGCTGAGCAATGCTCATTGCTTTCTTCAAAGGCTGAGATTGCTGCCAGTTGGGGAAGCTAGAAACCGGACATGGAACCTAGGTCCCTCACATAGTAGAGTAGAGTAACATTGGTTGACCCCCACAGATTTTAATACTTCAAGCTAGCTCTAGACTTGCTCCATTCTAACCGGATTAGGCCCTGACTGAAGTCAATGAGACTTCAGCACAGGGTTAAAGTTAAACATGTTTAGGTGCTTCCCTGAATAAGGATAGACTTTAACACATACTATAAGTGCTTTCCTGAACCCAGGGCCCTTGCTATTAAAATGAATCATTTCTGAATAGCCAAGCATGAGAAATGTTTAGCCATGTTAGCACTTATCTGTTTTAAAATTGAGGTTGTTGGTGGGGGGGAGAGACTTAATTAAAAAAATTCAGATCACTACAATGAAAATTTTACAGCTCTGGAAATGACCAAAATCATGAATTACTTATGAATTACTTACAGTTGCCGTCCATGGATTTAACTTTTTCTTTTCTGTTCATAAAAGCCAAGACATTAGGAGAGATTTTTCCAGCATTACCATGGAGCAGAGCATTGTTAGATTTGTGGCTAGGCGGAGTGATCTCCAGCCAGTGTCTGAGCCCACAGTCTCACATTCCGGTTTCTCTGGATTACCACTACACCACCGCTTTGCTCTGCAATGTCATCTCTTTTTCAGAAAATATTGGTAGGCACTTTTCAAAATCCAAGTTAACAGCATCAAAGGGAAAATAAAAGCAAGCTGACATGTCTCACAAGGGCATCTCACAAGAACATATAGGATGCCTCTCCTATTTCCATCTCAGTTTCATGTCACCTGTGGAATAGACTCAGGTAAAACAAAGCAAAGGCTGGTTAAGGTGCAAAATATGCATGCCCGTAGCCTTGAGTAACAGTTAGTTATGGTTTTTAATATCATTATGACACACTCTTGTGAGCTATTTATCATGGTTACAAAAACTCTTGTTGTGTCCATGGTGCCATAAAGATGTACGCAAGGCTGTTCTTTATTAATAGGCTTATAAGATTATTTTGATGATGTGCAAGCTTTTCCCCTTTAGCCAAGGGGATTCTAGGAGAGTAATGATAAAGATGCTAGGGCCGCCTGGGGGGGGGGGCAAGTGGGGCAATTTTCCCCGGGCCCTGCAGGGCCCCCCATGAGAATATAGCATTCTATAGTATTGGAACTTTTTTTATGGAAGGGGCCCGGCCCCCGAAATTGCTTTGCCCCAGGCCCCCTGAATCCTCTGGGCAGCCCTGTAAAGATGAGATTGTTCTTCTATCTTGCATGCTAATACACTCAAAATTCTCATCGAAGTCACTGAAAGCAAATAGGAAAATGTTGTCAATAAGAGTTTGGAGTGTGTGAGGAGCGCAGAATCAGGCCTACAATCTGCCAACATCAGAACCACATGCACAGAATGTCATGTTTTATCTTCAAATGTTTGCCACCTAACAATCTGACGTTTTATTAAAAGTTTCAAAGAGAAGCTTGTCATCAGTGCATGACAGTTTAAATGTAATTTCATTTTAATTATTCAATTAATTTTAATATTATTTTCACAACATCTAATTGAAGTTTAAACCAACAGCAATACGTTTGAAACAGAAACACGCAGCACAGTTCTAGTGTTTGATGATCTGGTATATAAACTAGATCTTCCACTGGGGTAAACTGGCTTCAGCAGAGCTCCATTGATTTACAACAGCTGAGAATCAGACCTTTACCTCTTAATTATTTCATAGACCTCAAGAGATTGAAATAGCATAAGGGAGCCTTTGAATCAATTCATTTCATGAAGAAACGTCTTCTGTAAATATTTGAGCAGCCAGGAAATTTAACACTTGTTGGGCAAGTCCTAGTGATCTACATACAACACGTGAGCAATCCCATCTTAGTACCTGGGGCTGGGAGGGAGTTAGGTATCCAACTCTGGCTGACTCTGTTTTATATAGGGCCAAATCCTGCTCACCTTATTACTACAGAGTCCCATCAAATGTTTTAGGCTTAGGCTAGGATTTTTAAAGAAGCCTGGAGAAGTTAGATGTCATTGGAAGCCATTGAGGTCAGAGTCCATGGGAGTTGGATACCCAACTCCCTGTAAGCTGCTTTTAAAACTCCTAACTTGGCCCCATAGCATTCAGTGAGGCTGCATACAAGAGTAAGGTGAGTAGGATTTGGCCATGTATGCAAATCTGCAGCTCAGTTTAGAATAAATTAATATTTTGCTTGTGAATCTCCCTGACAGGTGGTTTTTACCAGCAGTGCTTCATACCTGTTACAGTAGCAGATAGTAGGGAATCGCATTCAGTGGGAATTTTGTACGCACAGGCAAAGCAGGCTGGGAACATTATTTCTGTTGCATTGACACTGGCTGATTTATTTGGTTGTTTAGGCAACCTTTAGCTAATATTTAAAAGGGCACAAAAGTAACAATTTCAGAAATATTGGTGCTGACAACTTACCCTTTTTCAGGAATTATTGGGGTTTTTTTAATTGCCTAAGGGGGCTTTGTGAAAAATCTACATTATTTTATTAATACTGAAGGATTTACTTGAAGGTAATCCAAAACTAAACACAGGGAGCCTCCAGCATAACAGCTTTCTGTCTTGTTTCAATAGTAATTGTCAAGTACAATGAACAATCCCTGTTTAGTTTTATTCTGGCAATAGCTATCTATCTATCTATCTATATTTAAAATCACTACTGTAACAACTGCCTGTTTGTGATACGGGTCATATAGGACTAAAGAAAAGCAATTACCTGGATCAAAGCACATATATGTGATCTGATGATCCTGAACTACTCTGAGTCACAGGAGGTTTGTGTTTGCAAAGGACTGTTATAACTAACTGAATAATGTAATTGCAGCAGGTTGTATTGCACGTTGTTGGTTGCTGAAACCAAATCAGAGATTAGATACACTACAGCAACTAAATCAACTATTGTTGTAGGAGTGGAAAACTATGCGTTATGCACATGATCTAATTCCCATTGAAGATTATAGCTGCCTTTTCACTGAATTTAATGGGAATCGAATTGGAGTTGGTGGGAAAACAAGAAAAATATTTTCCACATTTTGAATTGTGATAGACCCAGGCCAGTTGGGTCCAACAAAGTAGTAGAAGGCAGATATACTGGCCACTGGATTAGCAGTTTTCTGTTTCCTGACTGACCAGAGCAGGGGCTGCTCCAGACTAATGAGAACACCTGACTCCAATTAACCTGCAAAGAGTCAGGTGAATCCATTAAGGTAATGTGAACACCTGACTCTAATTAAGGCCCTTTTGATACTATAAAAGGGCTCACTCCGATCAGGCTGAGAAGAGCCAGGGGTGAGCAAGTGTGGCTGAAGGGCTGGTTAATGAAGGCACTCTCAAGCCATCGGTAAGGGAGCCCTAAGGTAAGGGTGAAGAAGGGAGAAGCAGGAGAGCTGTGGGGAAGTGGCCCAGGGAAATGTAGCAATTCTGGCAGTGAAAGGCTGGCTGCCAACAGCTGCTACCATTAGGGTCCCTGGGCCGGAACCCGGAGTAGAGGGCGGGCCCAGGTTCCCCCCAACCCACCACTACAGGAACATCTCCTGGGAGGGGAAGTCAGACCCCTGTCAGGACAGAAGGCTAAACTGTTCTGAAATAAGCCCTAGGGATAACAGAGACTGTGAGAGTTCTCTCACCAACCTCCTTGCTGGCTTATGATGAAAAGGGCTCAGTAGACTGTAACCCTGGCCCTAGAGAGAGAAGAGCTATGTGGAGGGTTGCAGTGAGCCAGTAAGGCTAGCATAAACTGCCTAGAAGTGTGGGACCTACAGGGACAAGGTCGGAGCTCTGCTACACCCCACAGAACGTGGGAGATGGGATGAGGAGGACCTACCGAAAGCAACACTGAAGGAAGGAATAGGGAGGAGGACAAGGAGAAACAGGAGATAATGGATTTACAAAAGCAAGATGAGATTTTGAGCAGAGAGATAGGATCAGTCAATTCAAAAGCTGCCAGGAGGTGAAGGACAATGAAGATAGAGTAGAACATAAGAAGCCCTAAGACTTAACCCAGAGGAGGTCACTACAGATCTTGATTAAAGCAGTTTCAGTGGAGGCTGGACACCAAATCAGATAGGATCCAGGGTGGAATTTGAGGAGAGGTGTAACACAGGGACCCCTTGGTGCCAACTGGCAGAGGATACAGGGGGTATATAGGGTTTTACAGGCATCCCCTGGAACAAAGATGCATAATAGTTCACCAAAGGATGAGGTCTCTGCTGAAAGCTAGTAGACCGCTGGTCATCATAACCATTACCAAGTGTGTGTACAGACAATATTTAAGAAGTTGCATATATATTCTATAAATTATGTTCTTAATGTTTTGGAGTTAAGGCAGGTCTCATATCTTGGAAATGTTCCTTTCAGGCAAGAGGTAGGAGACACTTATTCCCCTGTTTGGTCATCTGTGTATTGTATGCCCCACAATATAGGCCTTTTTTTTGTACTGAGCCATAGGCAAAAGGAGAGATTGTGAAATCTACATGAGAGGAAATGTACAGGTTGAAACAAGCAGCAGGTTTATGAATAAAGACAAAGGATGGAACTGGCCTATCTTGGTGGGCAAAGAAACGCACAGAATCTTTCACCTAGGAGGCAAGCTGACAGCATGTCTATCTCATGAAAGGAGGATCCCAGCCAACCTGGCTTTGTTAAATAAACTTGTACCTGACTTAACACTAAACATACCTAAGTGCTGTGTGCTAAGCCGCATGGTGATCTGAGGTGGAACTGTTAAGCTGGGGTATACTGTTCCTTTGGAAGCAGTGAATCTGTAAATACTTGAGTGCCCAGTGGACCAGGATCTTGACACTCCAGGGAGACAGAGGGCTCAAGGGTTGGAGTGTGACTATGCTAACCTGCAGGAAGACAGCAGGACCTGCAAAGTCAAGAGGAGAGTGTTTATGTTGCCCGTGGCTAGTGGAGTTGGGGAGCTGACCCCTGGCAGGCACAGACAATACTTCCTCACACTAAGGGCAGGTGGTAGTGAGATGCCCTCTCAACCCTGGATACCCCCCGGAAAGCATTACAAGAGGAACTGAAGGCAACATTTGGAGGTGAAGGAGAAAAAGGAGATGGGCAGTAGCTGGCAATGGAGAGGGCATCAAGGGTGGCATTATTTGGATGTGGGTGACCATAACTAGCTTGTATTATGAGGAGAAGGAACCTGATGGAAGTGAAAGTTTAAAGGGCAAGGTGAGGAAGTCAGGGAATAAGGGCAAGGGAGGTCACGATAGGTTTGCTGGGGCAGATGGAAGGTTAGAGGAAGAAAGCAGGAGTGAAACCTCGTAATTGTAAATAGGGAGGACTGCAGGTCAGGAGGACGACAAATACTATATGCTTCTTTCAATATTATTGAAATGGCAACACTTTCATTATGGTTTCATTTACTCAGTAACAATGCAAGCTTCATATCATACGTGCTCTTTGCAATAGTATAGACACATCAGATTCAAATGCATCTAGCAATTTAACTTATCTCCATACTGATTCAAGAGGAGAACGTGAACAGTTGGAATCACTGTTAGCTTTCCAGGGGCTCTCTCTATTGTCCCGTCTGCCAGCCAGAGACAAGCACTGATTCTGAGTTTACTATCTGCTAGTGGCAAGCCCACATGGCTTACACACTCCAGCAGTAGCCTTCACATTAGTGAAGCTGCAAGCTGCAGAACACCAAAGGTGCGTACAAGTAAATACAAGCTGCAGCGGCAAAATCAGATTCAACAAATGCATACAGAAGTGACAGTTTCATTAAACAACAGCTCAATGAAAGGCAGCAGGAAGGCTGAAATGGCTGGTTTTATAAAATTATGAGATTTAAGGATTAGTTCTATTTATTTAGTTGAACAAGGTAATTGCATGGTACTCTAAAAACACTATATTTTATTTTAACCAAAATGCATTTTCTACATTTTTCTTTCGATGTTGTAAGGGGAAGGTAGCACTTAACTTTTCTAACAATTGAACATGGCTTTTGATGATTGGAAAAATCTGCTGAGGGCAATAGAATGAAATCATTTGAAATACAATCATACAAATAATGGGTCTGTTTTTACACTGTTTTCAGTTCCCCACGAAATGTCGGTGTAATGTAAAGGTAATAAAAGGAATTACAAATAGATATAGACATACATCCAATTCTATTTTAACTTTTTCTTTGCAATTCACAAAGAATTCTTTCTTGACAATGCACTGAGAACTACTCCATGAAAATAAATAGCCAAGGAGGAATATGGATTTAATTGCTTGCATGGCCACATTGCTAAAGTAAAACAGCTGTGATCACATACTGAGATAAAACCATTGTTCAACAAATAGTTTTATTAAACATCTCTGTGGTGATGATGAGTCCAGCTCTCCAAAAAGCAGAGCAGACGAGTTTCTGGACCACCCATTGCTCTATGGGTATAACAATGCATTCAGTTTTTGGGAGAGTTTGGTGGGAGGAAAGTTACCTAGATGCAGTGTACTGTACAATATTTATGAAATGAAATTAATACTGTAGCTCACTGTAAAATAAAATGGTTGCACAACTTAGTGTAAAAGTTTAAGTGAATTCTTTGTTAAGAAAAAATCCTGGCATCTTTATCATTAGCTGATGACAGTGGCAGAATTTCTGAAAGGGCACCATCATCCCAACAACAATGGACTCCCCAGCAGTGGAGGGGAGGGCCAAAAGGGAAACTAGGGTCAGCTGATGAAAAGGGAGCACTGAAAAAAGTAGGTACGGGGTGAGGTCAGAGGTATAACAGGAGCATCCAGAGAGACAACTTGGCTACAGTCACACAGCAGATCAGTGTCAGAGCTGAGAATACACCCCAGAAGCCTTAACCCCCTGCGTTAACCTACTGTACCCCACAATCTTCCCAACAGGATTGAAAGTCCAGGAGAATGAAGTCCTCTCTATCTACAAAGTAGCTATAAGAGCAAGAGCTGTACAAGTTTTCCCAACACTGAAGTTGTGACCTCGCAAGCTTTATTCACAAACACTGTACCTGTGTTTCAGCTTTCCAACAGAAATGTCTGTGAGACTGAACATTTTGACCCAATTGCTTATAAAAAGAATTGGCATCTACCTCAGTGAGATATAGACAGGCTACCATGGAACATGCAGTTGCAAATAAAATCACATTGAAGTCTGGGACAATTGCAAGAGCCTAGACTGGAGAGTGTTGGGTGTGAGAGAGGGAGTGCAGAAGGAAAAGAGCCATTGCAGAGATGGCCCTGTTTCTCTGTAGAGCCCCAAAATCTGCACAGACCCAAATCTCTTGCTTTTCCTTCAGAAGGAAAGCCATATCCCACCCACCACCACCCAAATTAAAAAAGGCCAGGAAATTCTATAGGTCTAAACTCATGCTGTTTTCCATTCGCTGTGCAGGAGTAGCCTGTGTAGGGGACAATAGGGCCCTAACACTCTGAAACTGACTCCCTGTATGTTTCTAAGTATATTAATTAAAACAAGTAAGCAATTTCCAAAGTGTGTATGTGCATTATTTATGATAGGAAGGGGATTGTGGTTTTAAAAAAAAAACTGCCTAGGATACGCAAATGGGCTTGTTTGAGCTGTGATTTCTGATGCCAAACGAAGAACAGATTTAGGATGTGCTGGGAAATATTGAAATCAAACTCATTCCACAGCCTATTGATCAGGGTTTTTTTTGGTAACAGATCATCCACTGAACAGCTGCATGTTCCTCCCAGAGCTCATATTTAGCCCAAAACTTTATAAATCATTTGGAATATACAGACAAAAGGCCAAGCCCTCAGCTGATGTAAATCTGCATAGCTCTATTGTAGTCGACACTGGTTTATGTTAGCGGAAAAACTAGCTCAATAGTATTTAGGATGCTTGTATTAAATTTCCCTATTGCATTCGAATTACAGTGAGAGCTCTGTGTACTTTTCTTCAAATGAACAGTGATTCTCAGCCTAGAACATTTGTTTAATAATAAGGAAGGCTTGTTTTATTTCCCATCAGTGAGTATTGTCAGCTGTGGTGGAGGCTTCCCTCTAGTGGACATTTACTCTGATGATTTACTTTCAAAGCTAATGTTCTCTGTGTGTGTGTGTATATATATATATCTTCCTACTGTATTTTCCACTGCATGCATCCGATGAAGTGGGCTGTAGCCCACCAAAGCTTATGCTCAAATAAATTTGTTAGTCTCTAAGGTGCCACAAATACTCCTGTTCTTTTTGCTAATCTCATTTGAGTTGCTTTCTATAACCCATTAGGTGTCTGTGATTTAATTTAAAACAAAACCATTAGAGGAGATGCTTGAGTTGATGTAGCATCAAGTGCCTATTAAAATGCTTCCTGAAAACATTTTATATTATTCAGCAGGCTCAAGACTAGTTGCTTCAAACTGTGAGAAACTGCAAAAACAGCTAATGTAGTGAATATGATGGGTACTTAAGTAACCAGTGAATTCGAAAGAACTAGTGGGGGACTGGCTGGTTCAGAGGACTGGTACAGGGAGAGGAGCCCCATGTCTCTGGGGTGACTAGTCACTCTCTGGCCCCAGTTGGTACTTATTAGGGCTGAGCAAATCTTACTGTATCTTATTTATATCTCTGTTTATATAGTTTACATAGTTTATATAGGGTCCAATTTTGCAGGTGATGGCAACAGACTAATTTTTGCTGGTTTGCTTGGTGCTCCTAGGTTCTTCAGAACTTTTACCATTAAGAAAACCCTGCACTTGGCCCAAGGTGTTATAGGAAACACCCTATGACAGGATCTACACACACTTAACTTTGCTTTTTATTTTCTGGGGGTGGTAGCATGACTGCCCCCAAGTGGAATCTTCTGGATATGCTAAGTAGTCACTTTCCTCCCTGACTTCCTTATTCAGGGTGGCTGCCTAATGTGGGCTATTTCCCTGCCTCTTTAGCTGTCAAATGTTTATGTTCCTCTTCAGCGACTGACAATAAAAGTGATCATTTTGATTTTATGGTGCAAACCGCCATTCAATAGGAACTGAGACCACCAATCCATTCCACATAGACTACCAAACAGCCATCAGGAGATAACTTGAGGTCACTGTTAGCTAGGGCTGTGTGAAATATCCTGATTTCATCCAAACGAAGGTGGTCAGAGGTTTGAAATGGGACTATGAATATCTGCATCAATGGAAGTTTGGAGGACCTGGGTTAATGAACTTTGGACAGTCCTACTTCCCCAGCACATGTACTAAACTTTTCCTCCCACAATCCCCAATGTTTCCTGGGTCTACTGCTATATTTTTCATGAGGTCTGGTGACCTGACCCTGCTTCTGTACCCTAAAAGGCTTTAGAAGAGTATGTCTACACTGCAATTAGACACCCATGGCTGGTCCATGACAGCTGACTCAGGCTCACAGGGCTCAAGCTAAGGGACTGTATTATTGCAGCTGCAGCACGAGATCTGTGACCCTCTCACCTTCCAGGGTCCTAGAGACCAGGCTCCAGCATGAGCTCAAACATCAAAACCACAATTAAACAGCCCCGTAGCCCAAGTGCTGTGAGCCTGAGTCAGCTGGCGCAAGCCAGCCACAGGTTTTTAATTGCAGTGTAGACACACCCTTTGGAGATTCTGGAGTTCACACAGTAACCATTCCCACATTTTTTTTGTTTCAGGAATTTCACCAAGACTGGGCTAGTTCCCCAAGCCTAACTGGATGAATATCATTTCCTGTTGGGCAGATGTCCGCATCACAAACCAATGCCACCACAATAACCTTTTTCATTGTCAGTCCCCCTGAAGAGAAGCCAGTGTGTGGTAAGTAAGGAGACTCAATCAACTTCTCACTCCTACAACTGCCCACACAGATACTTCTATAATATCTACGATCCAGAATTATAATAAAATAATAATAATACTTAGATTTTGCATAATAATCTCTATATATATTTCTGACTGGCATTCTGCTTTTTCCTAACATGGAATCCAGTCCTCAAATCCATACTCAGTCCTAGTTCAGACAATATTCCCATTGAAGTCAAAGCTCAGAAATAATTAAAATCAGTGGGAGTTTTGCCTGAAACAGGATTAAACAAGGACTTTAGGACCTGGTCCAATTCAGATCAGATCCAGAACAGTACAATGCCTAAAATGAACACAGACATGCAGTGTGCAATGCATAATCTCTAAACGTGTGAGTAATATACAGTCAAACCTGTCCTAAGTAACCACACCAGGGACCTACAAAAATAATTTACATAACAGAAGTGGTCTTCTAATAAAGGTGGAACATTATTCTCAGTACATTTGGGGATACAGACCAGAGGCTGCCTAGCAAGGGTGGTCTATTACAAAGTTTTATAACTATTTAATAATGCAGGATCTCCGAGCTTCCAGGTGCAGTTTAACTGACTGCATTTCAATGAAAGTTGTGGCCTGGTCCATTAATCCAATTATTAGGGTGTTGTTTTTTCTTTCCACATCTTCCCAAGTGGCATCAGCAATGATTTGATGAAGGACTGAGGAAAAACAAAGTAATTCAGGAAAATAGTTTTACCCTTCTCTCTTTCCACCCCTCCCCACCAACAAAAAAAGCTAAATTAGTCAAACAAATAGTTATTTGTAAATAAGCTTGCCCAGTTCTAATATCAACATTTTGTAACATGTTGCATGTGAAGTGCCATTAATTCATTTTAGGGAGGATTTATTTTTCTTTAAATAGTCTAAACAAAGCTTAGATAATATTATAGTTTGGAACACTTAAATAATCAGATAATGGTATATGCAAATACCATTTGATAGTAAATGATCATTAAATGTAGGGTTGTATTACTGTAATTTTTACAGCTCTGTTTAAATAATAAGGTGTCATGGAATCCGGTGACACAGCATTTAAATGTTTCAGTAACTTCAATCTTATTTGTCTAATAATGGTTAAAAACTCCAGTTTAATTATGATTCTAAATTGCAATTTAGAGCCTAAATTTCAAAAAGGAGTGGAATTTAACATACACACGCATGCGTGTACAAATAGTGTAGCAAGCTGATGTGCACAAACACCATGAATATGTATGCAAGTTTGTGTGTCCAAGTGGCAAGCAATGCCTCTGAATCTGTCAGTTTAACAGTATCCTGCCGCCACCTGCACAAACAAATATCTGATTTGTGCTCGCAGTGGTAAAGCAATAGTGACCCTGCTATCCCATCAATTGCTTAATTCACATACTTCCTTTTTATATCTCCTTCTTTAGCTGTGTTCATTATGCTGGTTGGTTGCAGCAGAGCCAATGCCTATTTCATTTTATTATTAATCTGATTAATTAATAACATGGGATTGTGATGTCAATGTACTAGTAGAGAGAAGCAATGCCTGTTGCAGGGAGGATGGCAGAATAGACCTGTTAAAGGTAGTGCACAGGCTGATTTCCAGATGAAAACAAAGCAAGACAAACTGTATCAATAGTGCAGAGTTATTCTCAGCCAATATAGTTTGGAGTAGGGTGATGGCTTGTGGCCTGAGGGTAATAATAAACTATTTGCCATCGTCGAATTTTATCTTGTTTTAGTGGAAAGAATAAATGATCAAACTGTAGAAAGATTTGCTATTCAGATAATTTGTTTCATGTGCTTACTGAAAGAGGAGAAATCAGTTTTAAAAGCATAACTGTCTTAAAGAAACAAGGTTTTGTACCACTTACGATAAATAGTATACTGTGTTGAAGACTTTAAAATACGTTTTCAATTCCTCTTGATTTGTATACATACAACATTGCAGATCTCACTATAACTCTATTGAATATGCACCAGTTCTTTATTTTTTAAGAAACCAGCTTCAATAAATTAGAAGCAGATGAAGTGAATCCAAATTAAGCAACTGATTCCTAAAGTCATAAGCTTGTGATTTTAAATCTTTAATGGGTCTGTGCAGTGGTGATTTAGTAGATTGCTTTATGGTAATGGGTTCCTGTATTATTTAGCATTAGCCATCCTGCAAAGGCTTTTATGGGTCTGTAAGGTATATGCAGCAGGTCGCTATGGTGATCTAGTACTTAAACTGACATGCTCCTTGGGGTTCTGTTTCTGTGTCTTTTACTTTAGAGTGTAGTTGTAGTTGTGTTGGCCCCAGGATATTAGACAGACCAAGGTGGTTTTATTGGACCAACTTCTGTTGGTGAAAAAGCTTTCGAGCTTACACAGAGCTCTTCTTCTAGTACATTTAACAATGCTTTGAATTTTATCATCAGGTAGCAGACAGGATGTTTATATAGCAGACGGGATTTTTTTTAAAAGCTATTCATGTGAATGGCTGTATTTTGTTCATCACAGCTTGGCTCTAAAGGCTTGCAAAAATCCCCACATCTCAAAAAAAGAGGCCAAGGATATTATGATTATGTCTACAAATGTGTATGCAAAAAAGCTGATTAAAAGCCGCTGAAGTAGCTTTGAATACAACTGTCTGCTGACTCTCACTGCATAACATTTCCAGGACTGCCATTATGTACTATGTGCACAAAACCTGTAGTTGACCAGAGAACAAATGGGTTGCATGTACATACAATATTCTGAATTAGAATGAGTATAGTTTATTGCTTAAATAAATGTAACATAAGGCTACAGCTGGTCTGCATAAGCAGTAATCACGGTATTATATGTAGTCATGCATCTAGTGTCAGGACTTCGGAACTTTTACCTGAAAATAATGTTCTAACTGCAGCAATATAACAACATTCTTGTTAATGAATATGGCCAAAATTCAACCCTGATTTAAGCAGAATCAACTCTATTGCAGTTCATTACAGTCAATTGTATCACACCCATTTACAACAAGGCTACATTTTAACTTGATGGTTCCATTTGACTCCAGTTGACCCCAGCTAGTTGAACCCAGCATTATAATTGCAAAAGTAAATTTTAAAGATTTAAGTGCATTCAGCAGAAATGCCACTCTTTGGACCAATGGCACCACAAGAAAACTGCACAAGCTACAGAGAATTTGCTCAGACAAAATTTTAAACTACCATAAAGATCTTAAACTTTGTGCATAAAATCTTGGCCCCACTGAAGTTAATGGGAGTTTAATCATTGCCTTCAAAGGAGCCAGGATTTCACTCTGTATATTTTTCTGTTCTTTGTAGTCAAACATGTGACTTATGCACTGCAGACATTAACACAGGCCTGGTCTACACTAGGAGTTTATGTCGAATTTAGCAGCGTTAATTCGACTTAACCGTGCACCCGTCCATACCAGGAAGCTAATTAGTTCGACCTAGAGGGCTCTTTAGTTCGAATTCTGTACTCCTCCCCGACAAGGGGAGTAGCGCTAAATTCGACATGGCTATGTCGAATTAGGCTATGTGTGGACAGAAATCGACCTTAGTAGCTCCGGGAGCTATCCCACAGTGCACCACTCTGTTGACCCTCTGGACAGCAGTCCAAGCTTGGATGTTCTGACCAGCCACACAGGAAAAGCCCCAGAATTCCAAGGGGAGGGGGAGACTGCGAGGGGGTGGAACAGGGGCAGAGTTTATGCTTTCCGGATTGCCTGCAGCAAGAGTGCGCATGAGATAGGTGTTGTGCATGGTCTTGTTCACAGAGACAGACTAGACTGTGTTCATTGTTCGCAAAAATGTATCTTTGCAAGGAATTCACTCCCTTTTTCCCATCACACAGCTTCGACTGTCTCCAGACCTGCCCCAGCATCCCCCTCACAGAGGCTGGCGCAGATTAGGCGGCGAAAGAAAAAGACACTGGATGAGATGTTCGCTGAATTTATGGGCTGTTCCCGAGCCGAGGCGGCCCAGCAGAGCCAGTGGAGGGAGAACCTCTCTCAGTACCAGCGCTCACACAGTGAACGGGAGGAGAGGTGGCGTGAGGAAGACAAGCAGGCGACTCAAACGCTGCTTGGACTAATGAGGGAGCAAACGGAAACGCTCCGGCACCTTGTGGATGTTCTGCAGGATGGCAGGCAGGAGGACAGAGCCCCCCTGCAGTGTATCTGCAACCACCCTCCCCCGCCACAAAGTCCCATACCCCCCTCACCCAAAATAACAAGAAAGAGGGGCACCAGGGGCCACGAAAACTGTCACTGCACCCCAGCAGAGTGCTCAATTACCCAAAAGCTCTCATTCCCTAAATTTTGAGAAGTCCTTCCCTTCCTGACTCACCCAAGCCCCAATCCCAGTTTCATCCCCTAACTGTCTAGTTGATTATTAAAAATACTTTGCTGTTAATTACTGTTTCCGTCATGTTTTTGTACAGAAGACTGTGTTTGAAGAGGGGGTGGGGAAGGGGGTTGGTAATTGCATAGGACAGTCACCTTTACCAGGTTACACACATGGGGGCAGGATCAGCAGCAGGTCACACACACAGTGCAGTCAGTAGGCACCCTGGTCGGTATGGGAGGTGGTTTCCATGTTCTGTGTGGGTGGGGGGGTACGTGACTTTGTAGCGGGGGAGGGTGGTTACAGATCTTATGCAGCGGTCCTTGTCCTGGACCACAGAGCCACGCAGCAGGGGAATCTGTAACCGTCCTCCTCTGCAACAAGGTCACATAGCCCCTGCACACAGAGTCCCAAAAAGGAGGGATGGCAGGCTCCGTTGAAACAACCAGTCCGGCACTGCAGACCGCTCTAGGAGCAGGAGCCTGTCATTCCTCGAGTTTAGAGGCGGTCTTTACATCACTGCACACCCTACCCAGCACAGTCTGCATCCCAGTTTCAACCCTTTAACGCAAAGTCATTAATAAAGAAACCTTTGTTAAGTAACAATGGAACATGTATTTTATTTTTACACGTGTGTTGGAAGGGAGGGAAACGGGGTGAACGGGGTATGTAACTGCAGAGGATAGTCAACAGTAACTGGGTAAAGAAACAGGAGCAGGTTCAGCTTCTCTGTAAAGAAACTGAACAGTCACAGGTCACGCTGCTCGCTGAGGAACCTGGCTTTCAAAGCCTCCCGGATGCACAGCGCTTCCCGCTGGGCTCTTCTAATCACACAGGTGTCTGGCTGAGCGTAACCAGCAGCCAGGCGATTTGCCTCAACCTCCCATCCCGCCATAAAGGTCTCCCCCTTGCTCTCACAGAGATTGTGGACCACACAGCAAGCTGCAATAACAATGGGGATATTGGTTTCGCTGAGATCCGAGCGAGTCAGTAAGCTTCGCCATCTCCCCTTGAGACGTCCGAAAGCACACTCCACCACCATTCTGCACTTGCTCAGCCGGTAGTTGAAGAGTTCCTTGTCACTGTCCAAGGCGCCTGCACAGAGCTTCACGAGCCAGGGCATTAGCGGGTAGGCTGGGTCCCCAAGGATCACTATAGGCATCTGCACATCCCCAACAGTTATTTTGTGGTCCGGGAAGAAACTACCTTCCTGCAGGCATCTAAACAGACCAGAGTTCCTGAAAACACGCGCGTCATGAACCTTGCCCGGCCACCCGACGTTGATGTTGGTAAAACGTCCCCTATGGTCCACCAGTGCTTGCAGCACCATTGAAAAGTAGCCCTTTTGGTTAATATACTGGCTGGCCTGGTGGTCCGGTCCCAGGATAGGGATGTGAGTTCCATCTATAGCCCCACCGCAGTTTGGGAATCCCATCGCGGCGAAGCCATCTATGACGACCTGGACGTTTCCCAGGGTCACTACCTTTGAGAGCAGTAGCTCAACGATTGCGTGGGCTACTTGCATCACAGCAACCCCCACGGTAGATTTGCCCACACCAAAGTGGTTCGCTACTGACCGGTAGCTGTCTGGCGTTGCAAGTTTCCAGAGGGCTATGGCCACTCGCTTCTGCACAGTCAGGGCTGCTCGCATCCGGGTGTCCTTGTGCTTCAGGGCAGGGGACAGCAAGTCACACAGTTCAAGGAAAGTGCCCTTACGCATCCAGAAGTTTCGCAGCCACTGTGATTCATCCCAGACTTGCAGCACTATGCGGTCCCACCAGTCCGTGCTTGTTTCCTGGGCCCAGAATTGCCGTTCCACAGCATGAACATGACCCATTGCCACCATGATCTCCACGGTGCGGGATCCCGTGCTTTCTGAGAGGTCTGTGCCACTCTGAGACACTTCATGTCCTCACCGTGCTGCCGGAGCCTCCTCGCCCGATTTCTCAACAGCTGACTGTGGAAGAGGTGGACGATAAGGTGCGAGGAGTTGATAACGGCCATAAGTGCAGCGATGATCGCAGCGGGCTCCATGCTCGCAGTGCTGTGGCGTACGCGCTGTCACTGACCAGAAAAGTGCGCGAACAGATTTCCCACCGGCGCTTTCAGGGAGGGAGGGCAGGAGTGACGGTTGAATGATGACAGTTACCCAAAACCACCCTCGACACATTTTTTCCCCCAGCAGGCATTGGGGGCTCTACCCAGCATTCCAATGGGCAGCGGGGACTGCGGGAACTGTGGGATAGCTGCCCACAGTGCACCGCTTCCAATGTCGATGCTTGCCCCGTTAGTGTGGATTCACAAAGTCGAATTAGTGTCCTTAGTGTGGATACACAAATTCGACTTCGTAAGGTCGATTCCACAAATTCGAGTTAAGTAGAATCGAACTACTCTTGTAGTGTAGACATACCCACATAGAAGTCTTTGCATGGTGTGCAGCACAGTGCTCAAGATTCTTTGATTCCTTTGAATATGTGAGCACAGCCTGTTCATGAGTGCCAGAAAGGTCCAGCAGTCCTCAATGCTGAGTAATAACACTGCTGTTCCATTGCTCTTGTTCCCTCACCTGCAAGTGCATAGGGTAAAAAAGGAACAGGACATGCATAGAAAAGTATGTATGCCTTCACCCTCACCAGCCAACAGCTCATGCTGAGAGAAATACCCCAGTTCACACGCATGTACAGGGTTAGTATAGCAAAATCATGGGTCACATTTTCAGCAGGTAGAAATCAGTGTAGCTCCAACAGAGCTATGCAAATTTGCACCCATTAATGCTCAGGCCCCGTATGTACAGCTACAGCTCATATCAGACAGGCTAGACACTTTCACGGTCTCGTCTAAGATTTGGATACAGCACATTTAAACTTAAGGTGAAGCCAGTTTTGTTTCATCCCAGACCATATCTTCATCTACTAAGAAAGCAACCTCTAATAAAATATAGAAACTAAAAGGTGCCACTCTTTCACATGTTGAGTAGTATCTACTGCACCAACAGTCCTGTTGGCTTGAATGTAGGTACTTGCACAGAATAAGATGCTAAATGGGATACTCTAGTGGTTCTATTTCACATCAGAGTGTTGATTTTGAAGAAAAATACTTAACACCTTGTGGTATAGCTCTAGCCTTAGAGGAAGTAAGGTCCATTTGCAGACAACGTAAAATAAAACCTGCTAATTGATTACTTCATTCTGTGGCTGCTGCTTGTTTTGCGAGCAATATCCTATTCCAGTTCCCTAAGGTCTACTTTTCCTTCCTCATAAACACTCAGCTCTCCAACTGCCAAAAAGTAGACTAAAAACAATCCTATCTGAAGAGTTTGCAGGTGTTAATCTGTTTACACACAATGTGCTGAGCACTCTAGCTCTGCTAGTTCCAATCTGACAGTTATTCAGCCACCAAATATTTGGTTCCTGTGCCTATTTAGTGAAAACAAAAGGATGTTTCACAGTTTGTAGGAGAGTGTTACACATGCCAACCTGGAGGGAAAAGAGTTCGAATCACAGCAAGCTGCTGAGAACAAACATACCACTGAAACTTTGTCTTCCGCTACGGTAGTCACCTGCTTTGTTTTTGAATAAGCAGACTATGCAATATGAGTAACATATGCTGCTCTGTACTTGTCCACCTTGGGTAGTTAGCTGTGTATTCCTATTGCTTCTGCAAATGGCACTGATATCCACGGAAGAAAAACAAACTACAGAATATTAAGCAGGCTTTTCCAAAAGTAAATTTCAATAACTTTGTTACATAGCAGATTTTTTGGGCCAGATCTTCAGCTGGTGTAAACCAACCTCAAATGTTCAAAAATCATGAGTCAGGCTCACCACAAATCATGAGATTATGTAAAAATAATAGATTTGGTGTTCTTTTTATTTGTCTTGTGCTTTTTGAGCATTTAGCATGCACTGGAGTCACATTTTGAAGCTTTCTCCACAGCCACAAGGCTTAGAAACTTACCTTTTGTTTAAGAATGAAGGCTGAAATCATCATATATCCTCCTGACTCCAGGAGCTAAGGCTTTAAGGAAGACAGTAATTATCATGAGACTTGTGACAAAATCGTGAGTTGACAACACTGGCATAACCCTAACCCCAATGACTTCTGTTAAATGTGACTTTAGTAGAGTTAAACCCATTTCCACCAGCTGAAGATCTGTTCCATTTTATGTTGGGCCTTTATTAAAGGAAGGCACAACTGTCCACTGAACAATTTAAAGAGAATTCTAACTCTTAATGGCAAATTTAACATGCACACTTTAAATTGCATGTAAACTCCATTCATGTGCCAAGCCTATAGTTTACAACTGTACTCTAAATGTCCATTTCTCATAATATTTTGCTTTCCGCTTTAAAAATCTCCTGTGCCTGTGAAGCAATAGCACAAAATATAAGAAGGGGCTGGAAGACCTACATGTGCTAATATATGTGATATGGCTTCTGACGTTCCCCATGGTTCAGAAAAAATGCATTTAGCCAACGCTGGAGACTTTTGGCCAAAATCTGATCCAATGGAAGTTTTGTCATTGACTTCAACCAGGATTTGGCCCAATGTGAAGTGGGAATTTCTATGCATGTCTGTGGCAATTATGGAAACATTTAAAGGGTTTGGGAAATTGCTATAAAACATGATAGAATGCTAGCTGCCAATACATTAATTACTGTTTTTCCTGCTGAGCTTGAAGGAAGGGAAAATATAAGAACAGCCATACTGAGTCAGGCCAATGGCCCATCTAGCCGAGTATCCTGTCTTCTGACAGTGACCAATGCCATATGCTTTAAAGGGAGTGAGCAGAACAAGGCAATTTCAACTGATAGATCTCCAGTTGTCCAGTCCCAGCTTCTGGCAGTCAGAGACTTAGGGACAACCAGACTCAGAGCATGGGGCTGCATCCCTGCCCATCCTGGCTAATAGCCATTGATGAACCTATTTTCCATGAATGTATCTAATTCTTTTTTGAATCCAGTTATACTTTTGGCCTTCAAAACATCCCTGCCAATGAGTTCCACAGGTTGACTGTGCATTGTGTAAAGAAGTACTTCCTTTTGTTTGTTTTAAACCTGCTGCCTTTTAATTTCATTGGGTAACCCCTGGTTCCTGTGTTACACCCTATATATTTTCATGGAAATATGGTTATGATATGAATGAGATATACTTTATGCAAGATGGCTCATGTAAGGTATCATTGGAAAGGTTATGATTTACTGAATGTGTTTATCCAATTTGTATGGATGTATCATTTTTGTATCTAAAGCTGGGAATGTTGACCAGGTCTCTGTATTTCAAATGTGCTACATTGGATGAGACCAAACAATGTTACTGGCTTATTGAAGAAATACACACAAGCATAAGGATCACCCCAGGAACTGTGTGCAGTGGAAACCTCTCAGAGATAGCTCTACACAATGGGAACTGTTTGACCCAGGCCAGATAGCTCTACACAATGGGAACTGTTTG
Source organism: Mauremys mutica (assembly GCF_020497125.1). Taxonomy (NCBI): domain Eukaryota; kingdom Metazoa; phylum Chordata; order Testudines; family Geoemydidae; genus Mauremys; species Mauremys mutica. The sequence goes on from NC_059085.1 coordinate 33,898,318, forward strand.
ACCCAGGCCAGATAGCTCTACACAATGGGAACTGTTTGACCCAGGCCAGATAGCTCTACACAATGGGAACTGTGTGACCTAGGTCACAGCAAAAAAGCTTTCCAGCAAATGGGGGGAAGATATAAAAGAGGGACAATGACAACATGAGGGGGCCTTACTCTCCCTACAACAACTTACCTGAAAAAACCTGTGGAACAAAGACTGAACTGTGGGCAGTGATGGTCCCAGGCTGGAAGGATTTTTAGCCTGTGTAAGAAAACCTGGGAAAGCCAAGACAGCTTGTGCCTTAACAATCTGCCAGCCTGTTTATCACTCAGGATGAAAATTTGCTAATTTGTATCCTACCTATCTAGTGTGTTAAGCTAAATTTGCAGGTTTTGTTTATTTACTAAGGTAATCTGCATTGTTCTGTTTGTTATCCCTTAACCCACTTAAAATCTACCTTTTGTAGTTAATAAACTTATTTTGTTTATTTTTAAACCCAGTTTATGTAATTTCTAACTGGAGGGGGGCAAGAAGTTGTGCACATCTCTCTTCACACTGAGGAAGAGGGTGGTTTTTTATGAGCTTGAGCTGTGCAGATTTTTCTATGCAGCGCAAGACAGTATTATTTTGTGTTTATCTCCCAAAAGGAGTGGGCACATGAGTGCTGGGGGAGTCCTCTCACGCAGAGCTGAGTTCAGTCTGTGGCTGCAGCGGGGTGTGGCTCTACCCATGTGTGTGTTTGCTACAAGAGGCTGGAGAGCCTAATTCAGCAAAACAGGGAGTGGGAACTCGGGTCGGTGGAGCAGGAGTGGCTCAGTGACATCCCAGTACGTCAGGTGGCATCCCAGAAGGGGGGTCCAAATTGTCACAGTGTGTGAAGGGGTAAAGAACACTCACTTTCTCCACAATATTCATGATTTTGCAGACCTCAATCAGATCCCCCCCCCACCCTTAGTCGTCTCTTTTCCAAATTGAACAGTCCCAGTCATTTTAATCTTTACTCCTTTAGAAGCTGTTTCATACCCCTATTCATTGTTGTTGCCCTTCTCTGTACCTTTTCCAATTTTAATATATCTTTTTTGAAATGAGGCGACCAGAACGGCATGCTAATGCAAAATCATGTGCCTGTGATTAATGGCTTACTACACATATTTTATGTCCAGTTAAATACGGTTAAATAAAGTTTCTTTTAAAAACTCCTCTAGTGCTTATCGAGAGATTATTAATAATCTGCAGGTGAGGTTGCTTGTCAAGGGCCATACCATGTAAATCCACTCCTGCTGCTTCAATGGAGAGAATTAACCCATTGTTTCACTGACGCAGACAAAGAAAAAGAAATGAGGTAACAGAGTAATGCTGCATTTTTAATATTTGTAAGGACATTAACCCTTTGATATTGCTGCTTATGTCAAATAGGTATCAGAAATCTACCTCTGCTGCATAAACATACCAAAACTGTTTACTGATGTGCAGCATATAGTTTCTACATGCTGCACATGTTTCTAAGGGTCCAATCCCACAGGGTACTGCACACCTCCTGAGAAGGGCTCAGTGTTGTCAACTTGCATCTGAAGAAGTGGGTATTCACCCACGAAAGCTCATGCTGCAAAACGTCTGTTAGTCTATAAGGTGCCACAGGATTCTTTGTTGCTTTTACAGATCCAGACTAACACGGCTACCCCTCTGATACTTAACTTCCACTGGAACGCTTGTGGAAGAGTGAATTTAATAGAAGGTGAAGATGCTGAGCTCCTTAATTAAATACAGTGCTTTGGTCTACGGCAGGACTGAGCCAGCTACTAGTAAAGTAAGATTAGAATCAACATTGCTTTCCCTTCCACTGAATGTATTGCTGTTTCTATGAAGGGAAGGGGAGGTTTAGGAAATTATTTCAGCAAAGAAATGTCATACGCTCTTTGAAACGCCTTTTGCTGCCTTTGAGCAAAATGTTCTATTGGCTGGGGTCAGTTCCAACAGAGCTATGATTTGTTTGGTTTTGGTTAGTGCCACTTGTTGAAATTCAAACTTGCTTTTAACAGTGATGAGACTAGTGGCGCTAGAACACTTTTTATAGTGGGGTGCTGTTCCCTCCTTTAGCCCTTTCTGTGCCCCCGGCCACCCCCTAGAGCTCGGGCTGGGAACAGGGCCGTGGCTCCGGGAGGGGAGGATGCAGACAAGGGTAAGGGGGCTGAGGCTGGGGCCACAGCTTGGGGTGGATGCAGAGCCCCAGGCATGGGACCAGCAGCCAGGGCCCTGGGTGCAGGGCCAGCAGCTCAGACCCCAGGCACGGGGCTGGGAGCAGAACCCTGCATAAAACCTGGGGGTGCTGCTGCACCCCCCTGCACCTATGGATCAGACTATAATGCTGATTCACCGTGCTGCATTACTAGAGTGCAATGTGAGCATTAGCTGCATGCTTACCAGTGTAATAATAATAATAATTGAGTAAAGTTCAGATGGCCTTTATGTTTTTCTAAAAGAGAGCATGTATATGGGAAGGAGGGAGGGTAGGCTGGGGCAGAAAGTGCATAAGAGGGATGATGAAGTGTCACAAATTGAGAGGAAGGATGGTTAAGGCACTGGATAGAGACTCAGGAGATCTGAGCTCAGAGACACACAGGAAGTGTGTGACCTTAGGTAAATTACTTAATCTCTTTGGGCCTCAGTTCCACATCTGTAAAATGAAAGTAATAATCTGTCCTTTCTTCCACACTTTCTCCAGGCCACCCATTTCGATCTTTAGAGCAGTGGCTCTTAGAATGTGTTTGTACAGCACCTAGCACAATGGAGCCCTAATCTTGTTGGGGGATCTACCCTGATAATAATTAATAAAGGAAACGAAGGTAAATGAAAGAGTTGAGAGAGGGAATAGTCACTGGCCTCTCAAGCTTCCTGCCTCTGAACTTCTCTCAGCTAATATGAGGAAGTCAGGAACAACCAGCACATCTTTCTCAACATAATACAGCCCACAAAGTCATTGCATTCACCCACAGCATCTCGTAATTCCTGAGAGGCGCTCCCTTTGCAGAATAGTAACACCACTTGCATAATGAAAATAGAGAAATGGGTAGCTGGGCTGGAATCAGTACCCATGAAAAACCTTTAGTGTTCAGGGTTAATGTAAAGGCTTATAAGAAAAATATTCAATCCAATGTTCCGAAGTAATTTAGTCAATTAATTCTCCTGTCATATCTGTCACACACTAGAAGATGTGGAAGTTAAGATAACATAGAAATCTCTGCTACCCTCAGGCAATGAATGCAATTTTAAGTTATTCAGTTAAATGCATTACTCTTTTAACAGTTGAGCTTTCCTCACTGGTCACTTGTCTATTTCCATTGGTACATGTTGAATCCACATTAATCAGCTGCTTTACATGCATTCTGTCAGGCATGTAAGTGGCTATTCAATGCTAGTAATTGTAACTCTTTTTAGCTAGTATTGCAAAAGGTTTCTTCACTGCAGTATTTAACACTAAAGTTAGTCAAAACTCGGACTTTCCATTCCATAGGGAATTCTGACAGTTTGAAACTTCCTTTTGGCCCAAATCAAACAAAAAGTCAAAATTACCATGGAACAAAAATGCTGAAATATTTAGTTTTGGAAACATTAGAATGACCTTATAAAAAAGTTTCATGTTGATAAGATCAAAGCATTTAATTTTGACTATTGCTCTGAATGTTACATTGTAAACGTGCAAGTTTAAATGATAACATCAAAATGAAACATTTTGACCTTATTGAAACAAAACATTTTTCTTGTTTCCCATCAAAAATTTTGAATACATTTATACTGCAATTGTTACTGTGAAACATTTTGATTTTGTCAGATAAGCACATTTCGATGGAAAATTGTTCCACTGGAAATTTTTCAACCTGTTCTTCTTAACACTGTTTTATTTTACAGACCAAGAGACTGATTCAGTCCCTTGCCCAGGCCCATTTACCACCCCTCTAGCATTGTAAAGGAGCAGAATGGCGCTGTAATGGGCCTCCAATGCAGAAGTACAGTGTTTGGGTTTTTTTGTTGTCCCCCACCCTCTTGTAGGACAGAACATTTGACTAAAAATATCATGCAAGATATAGGAGACCACCACATTGTTGTGCTCTGTGTCCTTAAAGGGGGCTATAAATTCTTTGCTGATTTGCTGAAACGTAAAAAGCATTACATTGAAACACTGATAAATCTGTGCCTATTACTGTGAATGTTGTTAGACTAAAAATCTACTGTGTAAGTTCTTTTCTCTTTCATGCAAATTGACTCTTTCCATATATTTAAATTCTGAGTCCTATTAGTTTACATGTTGTTGGTACTCAAGAAAAGGAAGAAAACATTGAATTTATGCAAATGTCTTGTTTTAAGACAACAGCTTAATTTATGATACATTGAAAAACAACTGATTTACTTACTTGCCCAAAGGAACAGAAGCATATTATATAATGAACAGCGTGAGTACATGGGAGAATATTAAAGAACTGTATCAGGGAATAGAATCCAGGTCTCTTGACTCCCACTCACTTGCTTTAAACTCCTGCATAAGTGCTATTACCATAATAGAAGCTGAGGAGGTAGGAGTTCTAGGTTATGGATTACATATGATTGTGGGTATTGACTATCCTCCTGAAGGTTTGGTTCTTGTAAACTATATCGAGAGGTTTACTTTAAGAATGTTTTATTTGAAAATCCTTGACGTGCCATATGGATCTACCAGATATAATCCCCCACTGAGTGAGGAGAAAAGGGGCACTGGAAACCACTGCAACCCTAAGGTCGCTCTGGTTGCCACAGAGCAGCTCTGTGACTTGTAGAGGGAAGGTTCTGTGAGTTATGCTCCTGTTTCCCCACATGAAAACCCTCAGCTCTGTGTGTGAGTCAGAAGTTGTCCCATAAGGAATTAAATATAGTCGTCCACACTCACCTGCAAATGCATCATACAGTTCAAAACCACACCCACTCTGTTGCACTACCTACATATAACAGAGATGACTGAAAGCCATGATGTGTACTCCAGGAATATATCAATTCAAATGCCTGTCTAGGCTGTTGAAAACTACATTTTTTTTCCCAAATCCCACAATCTAGAAGCTTATTTCTCTGACTGATGGCTGTTTAAAGCTGAATTTGCCATTTGACACAGTAACAGAAAACACAAAATTCATGCTAAATGCAAGTTAATACTTTCAAGCATGTGGTGTCAGATTTTCTTAATCTCCTCCTAGAATGGTTCATCTACAGAAAAAGTCAATACTGTGGAAGAAGAACCGCCTATATTAAATGGAAAGGTATGAACCGGCTACTTCTGCATTAGCGGGAAAGAGCAGCTTTTAACTTTTCTCAGCGAAGTTCAAGCTAAACTATTTCAGTTGTTGGCTATTGGAAATGAAAACATTGGGGCCTGATTCTAGGCTACCTTGCACCTTGTGGAGCCATTTACAATTAAAGAAAATGGGTGAAAAATGTCACCATTCTGAGTGGGAGTTCTACCACTGACTTTCGTGGGAAGAGTTAGGCCAATGCTGAGCACTCTTGGAAATCCCACCCCAAGTGTTTTGTTTCATTTTTGAACCAACTCTAACAAATGTGTAGTATTGCTATATGCATAATAAACAACATTACATAAGACCTGAAATTAGAGGTCCTCTTGCAATTTTTGTTTGATAGCATTATCATACGTTTTCGGCCAGAGGAGCAATGGGAGGTGCTGGGTGCTGAACTCTTAAGCAAATCTATGTCAAAACCCCACACTTTTCTGCCTTTTCCCCACCTTACTTGCCTATAATTGAAATTTTCAGTGGAACTATATCTCTCGTACATCAATAGCATTAACTGAATTTTGTGGTGAAAATAACTATATATAGGTACATTGTAGATATTTCCAAGATAATTTTGTATGCTTCTTTGCTACATGATTTGTTCCATACTTTCTGTGTTACAGGATTTAATTCCAGGTCCTTCTAACTGGCCAAGGCCCAGCAGTTCCACCTTTCCCTCCGAGATGCTGCTGAGCACCTAAGAACTCCTGCCCTGTGCAACTCATTCCTGACATTTGCTCAAATGCAAAGTCCCTTGATTTAACCTTGTTTTCTGTCATGTGGAGCCCCCTTTTCCAATCTGACTGCTCGCCATAGGTAAGGGTCACGCCCTCCCCGTCTTCAGAATGGCTAGGCAGCAGTTCTGCAGAAAAGGACCTGGGGGTTATAGTGGATGAGAAGCTGGATATGAGTCAACAGTGAGCCCTTGTTGCCAAGAAGGCTAATGGCATTTTGGGCTGTATAAATAGGGGCATTGCCAGCAGATCGAGGGACATGTTCATTCTCCATTATTCAAAATTGGTGAGGCCTCATCTGGAGGACTGTGTCCAGTTTTGGGCCCCACATTACAAGGAGGATGTGGAAAAATTGGAAAGAGTCCAGTGGAGGGCAACAAAAATGATTAGGGGGTTGGAGCATGTGATGTATGTGGAGAGGCTGGGGCTGGTTAAAAGTGAGGGAGGAAGCTCGCCCCTGAGTTTGGTGAGGGGCACAACCCCAGGCTCTGATCAGGTTAGGAGCTGCAGCGCCTCACCCACCCCAGTAGCGGGTCATGCGAGTCTCCCATGGGGAAAGCGGCTGACCCTGAACCCAGGCCCATTCCAAGCTCCGCCCACAGGCAGGTGTTGCATGGGATTGAATGGATTTACCTCCCTCTCTCGCTCATGGACTCGTCCCACCGGCCCCGCTCCGCGACTCTAGCCAATAAGAAGCTAGCGCTTGGCAGCTCTGCTTGCTGATTGGGGAAACACAGCTGCCAATCAAATACGGCGGACGAATTGCGCGGCAAAGGTGGGGAATTGTCCCTCCTCCCGTCCCCGCGCTGTTTTCCCTCAGGACTTACAGCGGCCCTGGGCTGGGTAGGGAAGATGGCGGCTTTGAGAGACGCCGAGGATGAGCGGGGAAGGTAACAGGCCCCGCCGTTAGGGCGCCGGCTGCCGCACCGGCCCGTAGCGAGGGCGGGGCAGCTGTGGGGCGAGGAGGATGTTTCCCATCCCCAGCCCCCCGCTGCCTGTCACAGCGCGGAGCCTGGCGGCGGAGAGCTTGTCTCGGCGATGTAGTTAAGCGACCTCCCCGCCCGCGCGGCGCCGCCGGCCCCGGACTTGGGGGGTCACACGGGGGGGGGGGTGACACAGCGATGCACTGGGGTCAGCCTAACTGTAGCCTAGGTCAGGCCGTGGGGGGCAGGATTTTAAAGGGACTCAGGTGCCTAACTCCCGGGCTTGCCTCGCCGGCACCGAAATCGCGGCTGGCTTGTACCGCACACTCTCGTTCGTTCCAGCGCAAGTCGGGGTGCGGCCGTTTGCGGGGTGCCCCGTTTTCTGGTGACCTAAGTAGATTTTTTACCAAGATCGCGCGCGCGCGCCCGCCCACCCTTGAACTCCAGTAACCCAAGATGTGAACCGCGCAACTGATGTAGTGACTCTGATCCCAGTTTCTGGGTGCACGTGCACAGAGGGATATCCCTGCATGCCCCTTCTCTGTGGCACTTGTCACACCTGCCCCTGCCGAGTGAGGGCACTTCAAGCATGTTCCTTTGTGATGGTAGAGCTCCTTGTATTGCCCCCTCCCCCGCCCCCGCCCCCATCAGTCGTTTAATGTATTTATCCTCACCCCTGTAAGGTCGGGAAGTGTTATCCCCACTTTACAGCTGGAGATCAGAGGTACAGAAAGACTATGGGTATGTCTACTTTGCAAAGACAAACCCACAGCTGGTCTGTGCCAGCTGACTCGGGCACCTGGGACTGGCAGGGTCCTAGAGCTTAGGCTCCAGTCAGAGCCTGGAAGTTTAAAATGTCATTAAACAGCCCCTTAGCCTGATTACTGACAGCCAGAGTCAGCTGGCATGGGCCAGCTGCGGATGTGTGATTGCAGCGTAGACATACCCTGGCCTAAGGGTACATCTATGTTGCAGGTAGAAGTGCAATTTCCAGCTCATGTAGATATACATGCACTAGCTTTGAGCAGGCTAATATACTAAAAATATCAGTGGACTAGCTGCCTCAGTATAAACCTGTCCAAGACTTAGAGCAGCTAGCTTGTGCCACCACCTGCACTGTCATGGCGACATTACTACTTTTAGCAAGCTGGTTTATGTACATCTATGCCAGCTGGAAATCACAGCTCTCGCTTCAGGGTAGGCATACCCTAAGTGACTTAGAATTATAGGGACTGCAGAGGTCATCTGGTCTTAATCCCCTACCAAGATGTAGGATTTGTTGTCTCAATCTTATCTAAGACCACATTAAAAGTCTATGGCAGAGCAGGGACTTGAAGCCAGTTTTCCCAATTCCTAGCATCTTAGCCACTGGTCCGTCCATGGACTGGGGGTAGTCAGTTGTGTTTTTGTCTATGTCCAAATTTCTTTATCAAGTTATAGTCAAGGTCCAGATTCCAGAGAAGAAAATAATAAACCTATAATGATAAGTAAATAAAAAGATGTGTGTCCATTAAAAAATGTCTGCTGGTCCCGATTTGACCCACGGTCTGCCCATTGATTACCCCTGGTCTATTGTATGAGCCTTGGTGTAGGGACTCTCTCTCTTCAGGTTAATATCAAAAGTGTACTGGGTCACCAACTTTTTCCATAAAGATAAATATAGCAAATTCTGTATTCACAGAATTTATGTGAAGCATGTAAATAGAATTTTTTTTTAAATTCTAAGTAATGTTTTTTTGGGCAATCAGCTTTAAGTGTCATCCTTTCTTAATACAAGTGAGGAGGGTCTAAAGTAAAACCTTGTTACTTAAAATGTATTTGACTAGTTTGAGCAGTCTAGTTTAAATTATTTAAAATACTTCATAGTATACTAATAAAAGTATTGTAATGTATTTTTGTACAAGAGTAGTAAGTTCTTCGGAATAGACTGCACTGCAGTCCTTTGATATTACATATTGACTGAGAGGCAAGATTATGTTTGCGAGTAACTTTGCTTGCAAGTAATCCCATTGACTTCTCAGGTGTGTAAAGTTCCTTGTGGGAGTTTCAGGATTGGGGCTTTCTTTCTTTTGTACTGTGCTTTATAAGACATCTCTCTAGCTGACAATTAACAAAACATAAGCATCATAAATTTATTCTTCTTAATTCAAGGTGCATTCTTCATGACTGTCAAGTTGCCTTGAGATTGTATACATTAAGTGCAGTACAATGTGCCCAATCCTGGTTTTGGCATTTATTTCAGTGGCAGTCAGGATCAGGCCTATTAACTAATATACCTAACCCTCATGAGGTGGCATTATTCCTATTTTGCATATGGCAAAACTGAAAAAGAGATGTGAAGTACTTGTCCAATGTCAATGGCAGAACTGGGAATGGAATCCAGTTCTCCTGGCTCCAAGTCTAGTATCCTTTCCACTGAACCATGCTGTCTTCTAAATGAAGTATTTTACAGATGGGAACCTGAGACAGAGAGCTTAAGTGACTAGATGAAGATGTCATAGGATAGCTATGGCAGAGCTGGGAAATGAACCCAGATCCCCCAAGTCCCAATCCAATAGCCTAGTCACAGAACTATTCTGCCTTCTAAAGGGGGCTGTCAGATGTGGCAGAACACAGACTCATCTTCCAGTCATGCACCTTTAAGATTTTTCTTTGGTAACTACTATTTCATTAAAAGCAGCAAAGAATCCTGTGGCTAACAGGAGACGTTTTGGAGCATGAGCTTTCGTGGGTGAATACCCACTTCGTCGGATGCAAGTTATTTCATTAACTGTGTCGAATATGTTGAGCAATATTGTTCCCATAAACACACTGAGCTGGGTGGAGTCTTATCTTAAATTGAGTCCAAAAAGATTTTATATAAGTGCACAATCATATGCAATTTAGAATTATCACGGGGGATGGGAAGTTAATTCCCACTGTATACACTTTTAAATTAATATCTAAAAGGGTTTTTTTAATTGCTGTAATATAAAAACACACTATGCCAGTATTATATTTGCTAATGTTGCTCTGTGTATGTACCTTGTTTATAATATAATATTATATATCCGGTTTAATGTGGGGAGGTATAGCTCAGTGGTTTGAGCATTGGCCTGCTAAATCAAGGGTTGTGAGTTCAATCCTTGAGGGGGCCACTTAAGGATCTGGGGCAAAAATTGGTCCTGCTAGTGAAGGCAGGGGGCTGGACTCAATGGTCTTTCCAGCTCTAGGAGATTGGTATATCTCCTATTATTATAATGTGTTAATTCAATTAATGAGAACTGGTTGCTTTTATATGAATCAAAAAATCAGTCCATGTTGCTTTGGGAATGAGATGTTGATCAGTAGGTTAGATTCAAAATAATTGCAGGCTTGTATGGGCACAATATTTAGTTATGTTTACCTGATAATTTTGAAAAACAGGACATAATATTTTTGAGAGCTCTGATATTTGTAAATCCTAAATTATAATCTTTCCTATATTCCTAAGTAGTAGGATAACCATTCTGTTTAGTTATGGAGCATTTTTGTTTGTTTTTTTAGCAGAAGTATAAAAGATAAGGCCAAGATCAGTTTAAGAAAATATGATGTTGGAAACAAATTCTCCCATTTGCCACTAGCCAAAGCATCTGTTCTTATGCCTCTAATGGTTAAAGATGGAAAGCTGTATGTGCTGTTTACTGTCAGATCAATGAAGGTATGTGAACCATAAGGTCAAAGCCAACTGCATAACATCAAAAGTAAAATGAGAAAGTGTGTTGCAAGATTGCGCTGTGTGAAAAGAAAAAGCAAAGGAAGGAAAGCACTCAGCTTTAGTCACATTTACCCATGTTCTTATCCAAGTATTAGTCTCTATGTACAAATCTTAATTGTTACTGCATGGTTTTAGAGTCTAGTCTTTACGCATGTATGCAACCAAAATATCCATATACACACCTTTATTTGCACACGTAAACAGGTATTGATCATGTAAACAATGATCACTGTTATTTACTTTCCAGATACACAACAATAATGTGGATGTTTCTGTAAAGTCTGATACAAGTTTCTGGGTCAGAATAAAGGGGACTATTGATCAGTTTCCTACAGATTTTAATTAAAAACATTTTTACCTGTGCAATAAAATTTTTATCAATTTGATTCCTAAGTTTGTATCTAACATTACTTTCCCAGTCTCTTTCTTCACTTCTAGATGTGAGAGAACAAATCTACCTTCCTCTCCATTTTGTGCCAGTGGTATCTTTCTAAAACTATTATTGTTACATATTGTACCTAGGTCTACTGTCTCTACTCTTTGATGAGTAATTTACCTGGCTGCATTTTCTGCTTCTGAGAGATGCAGCATCTCTTGAAAGATGCAATAATAATGTTCCTACTTAAAAATCTTGAGACACTGTAATGACTGAGCGGACACACAGATGGTAAATGAGCTTTTTAACAAAGGCTATGATTGGTTCATAGAACTCTATTATTAAAGTGAAACTTCAAATAAATATAGAGACATTACTTATTCAGAGGTATTTTTCCACTGTTGATTTTGGTTTTTATAATGAATTCTGTACCTTGCATAATTAATTCTTTTGTTTGACCATGCAAAAGTAACCATTTTAGTGACAGAGATTGAACAAGCTCTTTGGAACTATCTCTTACATGAGGGAGAGATGGCAAAAGGCCTTGAAATGTGGATATACATTTTAAAGGAAAGTATACAATATAAAGCATGTGATGATAAAAGTAACTCGTTACTATAAAAATGCCTCTTCTTTTGTGTGATGCTGAAAGTGAGGGACCTAGATTGGGTAGATATAGACACCATGTTCAGATGTTGAGAAAGCTTCCTCACACAGCTCTGACTGTGCATTTCTCTTCTCTCACCTGAAGAGCTCTTGTTCCAGTTCTCAGCCTTGTTGATTAGAAGAATCTACAATAAGTTGGAGTAATTTTGTGGACACAAGGATTTAAGGTGAAATCAGCAAACTCATGATACTTAATAATACTCCTTTAATTTCCAGTTGAGAAGATCACCAGGGGAAGTGTGCTTTCCAGGAGGTAAAAGTGAGCCAACAGACAGAGATGAAATAGCCACTGCCCTCCGGGAAGCCAAGGAAGAAGTGGGACTCCATCCAGAGCAGGTGGAAGTCATCTGTAGGCTTCTACCTGGAATTGATAAAGTAAGGTGTACCCAAAAAAACCCAAAACAAATCTGAGTATTAGGAAACAAGCTGAAAATTGCATTTCACTTCTATAACTTATCACTGACATTTCAGACCTGAAGCAATGAGTGACCTTTTACTTTGTAACAGGAATGCAGCCAGTATACTTCCTCTGTTCTGGAGATGTTTTTTGAGGTGAATTCAGTGTTAAGTTTTCAAGCTTCTAGGCTCTAGCTATATCTCTCATGGGAACCATTTTCACATATTGGAGAAAAGATATAAAGTGCTACATTTTCAAAGCAAGTTTTTTCATATTTTTGTTTATAGATAACAAGTCTCTTGTATTAATGCTCTAATTTTTGTTTCTGTATTTATATATTAGTCTTGTTACTGTCAGTATTATCCTGCCAGATAAGAAAATGAAAGTAGTACAGGGGTGAGCAGACTACCCAGCCCACGGGATTGCCTGCCGTGGGCCCTGCGCTGCTCTCAGAAGCGGCCAGCACCACATCCCTGTGGCCCACAGGTGGTGGGGCAGAGGGCTCCATGCATTGCCTTTGCCTCCAGGCACCATCCCCTACAGCTCCCATTGGCTGGGAACGGGGAACAAAGGCCAATGGGAGCTTCAGGGGAGGTACCTGGAGGCGCGGCAAGGGCAGTACACGGGGAGCCCTCCACCCCCAGTCCCACAGGGGCCGCAGCACTTCCTGGAGTGACACAGGGCCGGGGCCAGGACAGGCATGCAGGGAGCTTGCCCTGGCCCTGGTATGCGCTGCTGCCACCCCGGAGCTGCTTCAGGTAAGCGGCGCCAGGCGGGAGCCCAAACCCCACCTGCACCCCAGTTCCCTGCCCTGAGCCCCCTCGTACACCTTGCACCCCAACCCCCTGCCCTGAGCTCCCTGCTGCACCCATGTGCACCCCAATCTCCTGCCTTGAGCCCTCTGCTGCACCCCAACCCCCTGCCCTGAGCCACCTCCTGCAGTCCGCACCCCTCCTGCACCCCAACCACCTTCCCTGAGCCCCCTCAAACACCCTGCACACTTCCTCTGCCCCAGTCCCTTGCCCTGAGCCCCTTCCTGCACACCGCACCCCCCTCCCACAACCCGCACTCCCTCCCGCGTCCCAACCGCTGGCCCCGGCCCTGCATACAATTTTCCCACCCAGATGTGGCCCTTGGCCCAAAAAGTTTGCCCACCCCTAAAGTAGTATCTCCTAGGAGTACAGTGGAAACGCAGTATCTAATATTTTGAAACTTGAAGTATTCAGGTAAAGGTAGCTTTAAAGCACCAAAATTCATAGAAAGGACAAATCTAGCTGTTATGACAGTTTTTTCTTAAGTATTGTCCTGCTAAGTGCATCATTCAGTATATCGTTATTCATTATAATAATTTGAAATATACATATACATTTGAGTATACCAAAAATGTTAACTTTTAATGCTCTCTGTTACAGCACTATCTACTTTTGTAGTGTCTCAGAGCCAATTTTATTTTGAGAATTCTTAAGGGTGATATAAAATGATGTAATCAATTGAATAAAAATATATTTAGTTCCCTGATGGATCTTGGTCTACAAACACCTTTATTTGTCTTATTTGCTCTGTTACCTTGATATTTAAATACTCTATCCACATTTACATTCGAGTAACTGAGAGCAAATTGTGATCCTTGTGTTGGGAACAGTGACATTTCCTTGCTGACTCTACAGGTGATGATGGTTGGTGTTCATTGTAACGGTATGTGTCAGGTTTTCATATTTATAATCTGTATGAATAAGCTCTTTGTGAATGCCTTACAGTTTATCAGTGACCTCTACTGTGTGGAATATCAGACTCTCACGTGTGTGATTGTTGCCCTGTATTGGTAGCAGCGTGCAGAGAATATAAACACTGTTGTGTGTCCCAAATGAGCAAGATGCATAAGCAACTGCATAAATTGAAACACCTAAGTAGTTCCATTGATATCAATGCTAAAAAGTACATACATGCTTAGGTAGGTAATTGCTGAATTACAGTCTTTGTTTAATCCTGAGCTGATGGTGTCAAATTTGCAGATGAACTGAAGCTCAGCAGTTTCTCTTTGAAGTCTGGTCCTTGAAGTTTTTTTGCTGCAGGATGGCTACCTAAACAAAGACTGTGAATGGCTTGCCAACTACAAAAGCAGTTTCTCCTCCCATGGTTTCACACCTCAACTGCTAGAAGAGGGCCTCATCCTCTCTGATTGAACTAACCTCGTTATCTCTAGCCAGCTTCTTGCTTGCATATATATACCTGCCCCTGGAAATTTCCACTACATGCATCTGATGAAGTGGGTATTCACCCATGAAAGCTCATGCTCCAATACGTCTGTTAATCTATAAGGTGCCACAGGACTCTTTGCTGCTCTTACAGATCCAGACTAACACGGCTATCCCTCTGATACTGTAGGCAGATTATTTCTAAAACATTTGAAAAATACAGGACTTTCTTTTTAAGTATTTCAAACAAGTTGATGTTTTTTCTTCCTTTCAGGTGGGTTCGTTGGTAACACCAGTGGTAGGATTTATAGAGGACACATTCCAGGCCAGACCTAATCCAGATGAAGTGAGTGATGTGTTTTTGGTGCCGCTGGAGTACTTTATCGATCCATTAAAGTACATGACCGTGCCTTATAAAAGAGCGAATGGTGTTGCAAGTTGGCTGCACAGTTTTGTATATGATGACCCTGAGCGTAAAACATCACTTAGGATATGGGGACTCACTGCGCACTTTGCTGTATTTCTTGCTCTTGTAATTTTTGAAAAGAAACCTACATTTGACATTCAGTATGATCTTGACAACTTAATTTCATCCTCTGAGAAGAATTTCATGGAGGAGTATATGTCGCTATACGAGGGAAGAAGCAGCAAACTATGAGCTTGGGACTGGCACATAGGTGTAAACAGTTGGTTTAAATTATTTTTCAAGCTTTACTATTTGGTTTTCTGAATCAGAAATTGTCCCATTTTAATGTCTTCATTGGATTACAAAAAATAAAGTGCTGATAGATTAATCAGCCCTAAATAGACAAATTTCTTGTATTTATTTTACATGTATTTAAAGGTTCATTATATTTTTCATGGTCTTTGTGGTTAAGGCGTTGGACTGGGACTCAGAAGACTGAGGTTCACTTTCAGGCTCTGTCATGAATTTCCTCTGTGACCTCGGATAAGTTACTTACCCTCTGTGCTTCCGTTCCGCTCTGTAAAATGTGGATAAAATTCTTCCCAACCTTTGTTTCTTTGATTTAGAATATAAACAGTTCAGGGCAGAGTGTGTATCTTACTGTTTTGTACAGCACCTAGCATGATGGGGCTCTAATATTGATTGGGGTCCCGGGACGCTATTGTAATAAGGTGGCAGTGCTTGAACAACTTGTTTTTTTGTTTTAGTTTGTGGATATTGGAGCTTGTGCCCAGAATGACCTTCCTCAAAACTTAGCAGTGACACTGAAATATTCTCCACAATGTTCTCTTCTTCTGGAGGGATCGCCCTCTAGGGTTCAGTCGTTTTTTATCTCTACTAAAATAACTGGTAAAGGTTCCAGGTAGTGCCAGATATAGTACTGCTGGTTTTTGTGATGTTATAGCCTGTCCACTAGCAACTGGGCCGAGACCATCAGTTCATTTCATGTAGGCCAGTAAATAGTTGTCAGATGGCTAAAGCTTTTAAAGGCACTATTAATTTAGGCTGGATTTGAATTTGCAGTTTAGAAGTGAATTTATCCATCTTCAGAGCCAGCTGATTTCCTCCAACATGCAGTGGGAGCTGAGGGCATTTAGGCTCAAACCCCCCTATTTGCTAGCATAGTGCTAGATTTATGCTGAACGTCTTCTAATATACTGGGTGAGCATGTGATGTGGACAGCTGGCCTCTCTCCTGTACTAGAGTGTTTAGTCATGCCCTACTGAACAAGAATTGAGTAAGACCCCAGGTCTCTGCTGTCACAGCTCAGGGCAACTGCACCTGTGTTTCCCCTCAGTGGTTCAGCAAGGGCATCCGTTCTCAGCTTCCAGCTCCCCAGCCATTGCCTTTCTGATAGAAGGTCTCTACCTTCTGAGAGGAGTATTTCCAGACTGCATGGTTCCCTGCCTTTACTGTGTTTCCCAGCCCAGACAGGTTGCCCAAGGATGCTTCCTTGCTTTCTCCCCAGTGATAACACAGTGACTGTCTACAGTCACTGTGTTAACTTACCACTCAGCACTTCCTAGGCAAGCCTACTTTATTTTTAGGGTAAAAAGCATTAAAGAGAAAACATTAGAAACAATAAAATAACCATATCCATGCTAATAAGTTTACCAGAATTAACCCTAGCCCTAACATGGCTTCTGGCAGGTTCAGTCCTTCTAACTCTATCCTAAGGATTGTGTTCGTCTAGACCATGGGCCCTGTCTATTTACTGGATCAGGAAGAAGCCCATGAGCTATTCGAAAACCAGGCTATTTTTGCAAAAAACATTTCTCTCTTAGTCCCTGGAGAAACCGGTTTGAATTGGCATATGCATATCTTTCTGGGGATGGTTTCTTTGGAGACGTTGCAAGCTGAGTGAGTTTGTCTAGTCACCCTGTGTTCTCCTATTTACCCTTCCTTAGAAGTGTATATAATTCCACAATAACACACACAATGATAGAGTTAGAAGGGACTGCAAAGGTCATCTAGGCTAACCCCCTGCCAAGATGCAAGATTTGTTGTGTCTAAATCATCTATGACAGATGGCTAATCCAGCCTCCTTTTGAAAGCCTCCAGCGAAGGAGCTTCCACGACCTCCCAAGGCAGTCTTGTTCCATCGTCTTACTGTTCTTACAGTTAGGAAGTTTTCCCTTGAGATTTAAACTAAATCTGCTGTGCTGTAGTTTGAACCCATTGCTTCTTGTCCTGGCAAAAGAGAGACTTTATCCATCTTTTGTGGCAGCCTTTCAAGTATCCGAAGACGGTTATCATACTCCCTCCTTAATCGCCTCGTTTCCAAACTAAACATACCCAGTTCCTTTTAAATAGATTTAAATCTGAGTCAGGTTCTCAGGTATTGCAAACCAGTGTAGCTTCATTGAAGTCAAAGGAGCCATTTCTGTTTACAACCATTGAGGGTCTGGCCTATCTTTCTATATCCATCTATCCACAGTTTCCAAGGAGTTAAACAAGGTTGCACATTACTCTTACAATGCTGTAGTATATAAATCATAGTTCAATAGGAAGTACCCTCTCCATGGAGACTTCTCTGTTGAAGGTGAATTTGATAAGAATAAATCATTCTGGTGTGATTAAAGTAGGAGGGCAGTCTGTTTGGTGATGACTTGAAATATGTTTAATTTAGCTTTGAGTCAGAAATCCATCATGTAAATGAAAATGGAGTGGTATCAAATGATTGGAGTGGTATCAAAACACATGAAATGTTTGGACACCTACATTTTGAAGCACAGAAGAAGAAAACTCTCTGCTACCAAGCAGCCTCTAGGTTGCATGTTATGTATCTCAAATGATTACTCAAAAATGAAAGCCCTAAGTGAAAACAGATATCATTTTACCAGAAATTACCATGACTGTCATGTGGAAGATTAAGAGCAAACCTGGAACTGACGAAAAGAAACAAGCAGTGAGAGAGAGAACAATGTTGTTTCTCAGGAGCTCAGTCACTGATCTCCCTATTATCATGTTATAGTTATAGTTATATAGTTTATAGTTATAGTTATATTACAGTAACATTCACAGGCCCCAGTTAGGATCAGAGACCTGTTAGGCTATATGCTGTACAAATACATATGAAGACATTCTCTGGCCCCCAAATCTTATAAACTTAAGAATTCTTGAGAGCTCTGCACATGGGTTACAAAGGCACAAATGTCGTTTTAGGCATGCTATGTTGTACTTGGCAGCTACTCAGCCTGCACCCAAATTTTGTAAACCCTAAATATTTTATTTGCATATTAAACATTAAAGTTCTTCTCTTTAAGCAGGATAAACAGCTGGCTCACATTTTCTTATTGAACTTCCTTGTGATTCCTGATGCTATGTTGCATTTGGCGATCATGCTGGTATACAGAGATGTTTTAGTCACCATGGAGCACTGTCAATCAGATCTACAGTTGATGTAAATCAGCACAGCTCCGCTGCTGTTGAGGGTTCTTTCCCTATTTTCTTTTCCGCATCAAAAAAGAGGCACAACAAGTTCCAGTTTCATTCAAAGCATGAAACCTTCTTTGTTCCAAGGCCTAAGGTATTTCTGTGCCTCTCTGGGAGAATCATCAAATAAATACCAACTACTTTAGGAGAACTGTGACCTGGGCTGGATTTGAACCAGTAACCTTCTTATCCCATTGTCCAATCCCCTGAGTTATCCTATCTTCCCTCTTGAAAAATCTTTTTTTGAGTATTTTTCTTCTAACATTTAATGTCATTTGTGTGCTTTTTAAAGGAGGAAAAATATTGAACATTAAATATTTTCCTTTAATAATAAAAAGAAAGATGCATACACCTAACTGGAGGTATGCCACTCTTACTCCCTGTGCATGCTCTCTGTGTTAGCCTTACATGGTGAAGCACTGGGATCCAGATTCAAGAAAGCATTCTTATTCAAAACAAAAGCATATAAGCATATGCTTAAAATTAAGCACTGCTTAAGTCCCATTGAAGCCATTGGCACTGAAGCACACCTGTACATGCTTTCCTGAGTCAGGAACTAGATAGGTACTCTGTAGCATCTTAAAGTATTTCCCTATCTCATAAACCACAAAGTAGATGTGCTTCCAGATCTAACAGGAGTGAAATTCATTTCAGTGCAGCTGTTCTGCCCAAGGTCCTGTGCACCAAGGAAGGCCCACTTAAACCCCATGTTAAAATTTAAACAAGGCATTCAGCAGAACGTGAACCTTCTGCACTGGCATACATTTCACAGAGAGGAAGCTCCTGCTTCCAAGAAGTTAATAGCAAAACTAATAGGAAGAGACCCCCTGGATCTAAAGTGTTCTAAGTCTCTTTTGATGGTACAGTCCAGTGCAGTCTATAGATGAGCTAGTAAAATCCCGATATATAACGAGTTTGTTTGATCTTTCATTTCTGTCTTTTTGGGTGCCCAACTCATCTTGGATCTGTTTGCTATTGTTAAGTCTATAACAGTAATTTTCTTTGACAGATAAATGTACAGTAGCTGAAGTTTGGAAAACATGAAAATGGATATTCTGAATTCAATAAAAGGCCATTTGTGACAAGTGATAGCAGAGTGAATGTTGTCTCACTTCTTTATGTGGCACTTAACCCTCCCTCTGGAGTATCCATAACAGCTTTCTACTTAGTAATTTGCCTTCCTTTTTTTTCTTTTTTGTCCATCCTTTCTCCTCAGTGTTTTGACTTTTATGAAGAAATATTACATTCACTGTGTGAAGCTTGCTGTCAACTAAGGCTTTTTTCCAGCTGTGACCTAAACATCAATTCAACTCCACTCTCCAAAGGTTCATAATCCCCACAGTAATAGACGCAGCCACATACTCAGTACTGTAGGTTGCTGTGTTATGTATTCTCAGAAGACTTTCCTGAATAGTCCAGACCAAATTTTCAGCCAGCCTCAAACTAGCTTTTACATTTGAGTGTGCGAGATCTGCACAAACACCAAATTTCATATGGCACAAGGCAGTTGTACAGTTGTCTCATTTTAACACTCATGCCCCTAAGGGTGCACAGGTGTTAGATTTGTGAGGGCAAACTAGTAAGTGCATTAATTTGCACCCACCTTGTGTGTCTGATATCCTGGGACTAACACGGCTACACCAACATTTCAAACAACAATGGAAGATACTTAATTTGCCAGTGTAATTTACTATTATTTATTAAACTAGCACTCAGAGGCCCATGCTGAGATTGGATCCCATTGTACTTGGCAGTGTACAAACACATAGAGAAAATCCGGGCTGAAAAGAGCTTACAATCTAAATGGAAAAGAAGACAAAATGTGGGAGAAGTGAAGTATTATTCTCATTTCTCAGATGGGAAATTGAGAGAGAGAGAGGTTGAATGGCTTGCCCCAGGCAATGCAGGAAGTCCCTGGCAGAACTACAAATTAAACTCGGATTTTTTGACTCAGTTCAGTGTTTTAACCACAATGTCCTTCTTTCCTTAAAGGGGCAAACAGAGGCCACTCATGACAGGGACCTATAAATCCATAATTTGTATGTTTAAAAAAAATTCAGACAATGATTAAAGAAGAGTCAAGAGTCAAATCCTCCTGCAAACCAAAAGGCATTGAGTCTGTTAAGTGATTGGATCCCTTCTGATGGTTCCTGGGTTCTGTGTGGGTTCCAGGATCTGCAGAATCCAACTACAAGATTGAGGGCCTTTGACCTTGCTTACAGGCTTTGTGATCAGGCACCACTACATTAGCATTATTTAAGATCATATTGTGAATGCCTTATTCATCCTGGTGAGCAGTTATTTAAAGTCCACAAGAACTGTTGGGACTTTCTGAAAATCAGGCCACTTATTTAGGTGCCAAAGTTGAGTTTAAGAGTCTAAACTCTTGTTTTTAAAAAAAATCTTGGCATTGTGTGTATCTGATCCTGGTCCTGCTCTCACTGAAGTTTGGCTGTTGACTTTAGTGGAAAGAGGAGCAGGGCCTGTATTTGTACACATATAAAACTATTGGAGGAAAACATTTTCTAGGATGAGTCCTAGTACTACATGTCAGATAATTTTTACAGGCATATTAGAATCCCTTGAACTAAAAATGGTTATAATGGAAAAGAAGATGCCATCTTAACTGTAGTAATGCAAATGGTGTTAAAATAATGCTGATATTCCTTTCTTTGGTGTGAAGCAATAGGCCATGCTTGCATTTCCCACTGACTACCCACTAATGCAAAGTATTGTCCTACAAACTCTGCACTAGCAGCAGGAAGAGGACGCTGACAGTTTGCCCACTCCTCTTTGCTAAGGCAAAACTCCCATTGAAGTTAACAGGACAGAGTTGGGGAAGCAATCAGGAAGATGAAAATAACCTGAGCTGGGTTTCAGTGCCTCCAAAGATGAACTCTGGCTATAGCCCCGTTAATGATGTCAGGGGAAACAGACTCAAGTTTGTTCACAGTGGGCAACATTGTATGGTACATCAGTATCCCTGCTGCCCGAAGCAAAATGTGCAGATTCCTGTGCACAGCTATTCAGAGCTCTTGGGCTGAGGTGGAGATGATGCACAGGACTGGGTCTGCTACTGCACACAGCTATGTTTATTTAGTTAATTGAGTTGTCATGACAACTGCTTCACTAAACTGCTACAGTGTATAGGTTGCCATTGGCATCTGATGAATACAAGCAAATCTTAATATTTTCTAGCAAGGTCAGCAAAGTCTGGAAGAGATGCTGTACATTTGTACGAGATCGAGACGCTCTTTTTAAAGGTACATCACTAAGAACCCAATGCTGCACATATTTGGGTGCAAGGTTTCAGAGTGGTAGCCGTGTTAGTCTGTAGCAAAAACAACGAGGAGTCCTTGTGGCACCTTAAAGACTAACACATTTATTTGAGCATAAGCTTTCGTGGGCTAAAACCCACTTCATCAGATGTATGGAGTGAAAAATACAGTAAACAGTATATATATGAAAAGATCGGAGTTGCCTGACCATGTGGCGGGGAGGGTCAGTGCTAACA
Source organism: Mauremys mutica (assembly GCF_020497125.1). Lineage (NCBI taxonomy): Eukaryota > Metazoa > Chordata > Testudines > Geoemydidae > Mauremys > Mauremys mutica. The sequence continues at coordinate 33,920,057 of NC_059085.1, forward strand.
AGGCCAATTCAATTAAGGTGGAAGTGACCTATTCTCAAAAGTTGATTACTCTTGGTGCTAACAAGGCCAATGCAATCAAGATGGACGTCGCCCATTTCCAAGAGTTGACAAAAAGGTCTGAGTATCAGCAGAGGGAAAATTATTTTTGTAGTGACCCATCCACTTCCACTCTTTATTCAGGCCTAATTTGATGGTGTCCAGTTTGCAAATTACTTCCAGTTCTGCAGTTTCTTGTTGAAGTCTATTTTTTAAGTTTTTTGATGAAGAATTGCCACTTTTAAGTCTGTTGTTGGGTGTCCGGGGAGATTGTAACATTCAAAACTAGTAGGAGAGCACTTTAGTTCTTGATGTCTGATTTGTGTCCATTTATTCTTTTGCATAGAGACTGTCCGGTTTGGCAGAGGGGCATTGCTGGCACGTGATGGCATATATCACATTGGTAGATGTGCAGGTGAACAAGCCCTGATGGTGTGGCTGATGTGGTTAAGTTCTATGATGATGTCCCTTGAATAGATATGTGGACAGAGTTGGCAACAGGGCTTGTTGCAGGGATTGGTTCCTGGGTTAGTGTTTTTGTTGTGTGGTGTGTCGTTGCTGGTGAGTATTTGCTTCAGGTTGGGGAGCTGTCTGTAAGTGAGGACTGGCCTGTCTCCCAAGGTCTGTGAGAGTGAGGGATCGTCCTTATGGATAGGTTGGATCCTTGATGATGCGCTGGAGAGGTTTTAGTTGGGGGCTGTAGGTGACAGCTAGTGGCATTCTGTTAATTTCTTTGTTGGGCCTGTCCTGTAGTAGGTGACTTCTGGGTACTCTTCTGACTCTGTCAATCTATTTCTTCACTTCACCAGGGGGATATTGTAGTTTTAAGAATGCTTGATAGCGATCCTGTAGGCGTTTGTCTCTGTCTGAGGGATTGGAGCAAATGTGGTTGCATCTTAGAGCTTGGCTGTAGACAATGGATCGTGTGATGTGGTCTGGATGAAAGCTGGAGGCATGTAGGTAAGTAATAGTGGTCAGCAGGTTTCCGGAATAGGGTGGTGGTTATGTGACCACCCCTTTTTGCACTGTAGTGTCCAGGAAGTGGATCTCTTGTATGGACTAGTCCAGGCTCAGGTTGATGGAGGGGTGGAAATTGTTGAAATCCTGGTGGAATTCAAGGGCCTCCTTCCCATGGGTCCAGATGATGAAGATGTCATCAATGTAGTGCAAGTAGAGTAGGGACGCTAGGGGACAAGAGCTGAGGAAGCGTTGTTCTAAGTCAGGGGTAGGCAACCTATGGCACACGTGCCGAAGGCGGCACGCAAGCTGATTTTCAGTGGCACTCACACTGTGCAGGTCCTGGCCACCGGTCCGGGGGGCTCTGCATTTTAATTTAATTTTAAATGAAGCTTCTTAAACATTTTAAAAACCTTATTTACTTTACATAAAACAATAGTTTAGTTATATATTATAGACCTTATAGAAAGACCTTCTAAAAACGGTAAAATGTATGACTGGCACACAAAACTTTAAATTAGAGTGAATAAATGAAGACTCGGCACACCACTTCTGAAAGGTTGCTGACCCCTGTTCTAAGTCATCCATAAAAATGTTGGCATACTGTGGGGCCATGCAGGTACCCACAGCAGTGCGGCTAACTTGAAGGTATAAATTTTCCCCAAATCTACTCAAAGTAATGGTTTGCAGGATCAGGCTGAATTAACCTAAAACATTATCAGAACAAGGGCCTGATCCTGCTCCCAGTAAATGAATGGAGCTTGTGTTTACACAGCACAATGGGAGCAGGAATTATAGGATATTTACAGTGTTAAGAAAGAGAAGCTTGAAAAAATAAAGATCAGTGGTACACTTCCTGCATAATAGACTAGTCCTAAAGGCAAAATGCCTTGAGAATGTGAGCTGTTAAATAAATAAAGTTAGTATAAAGTTTGCAATGCAAGTGTTTGACAGGCCAGAACTTTTTACTTTCTCACGTTAAATAGGACATTTCACCTCTATCTGTGTTCAGTGAATATCAAGACTAAAAGCTCTGACTCTTAAAGAAGCTGATTTCTCATTTTTAGGCATGTTCCAATTTCTACTATATTTCACATCAGGCTCCAGGCTAGATTAGCTCTTCCATTTCATCCAGGAGAGTTGGCATTTCATCTTGTAGCCCATGAAATACAAAACACTTGAGCAGAGATGTTCTTAACAAGAAGATAAGCTAGTAATGAATCTTAAAAGATTGATGTGCTTATACAGACATCTGAGTATATAATATGAATGACTGCTCAATGTTATAAGTACTGTAGCCTGAAGAAGATAAAGATGCCTTTAAATTTATGATGCAAAGAATAAAATCTCATAATTGTTCACATTAAATGAATATTGTTTCATTTTTTAAAGGGCACTAGGAATTATAGTGATAACACTTCCCATTGAATACAATGCAACTTATATATCATTGCCTTGGCACAAGTGAGCATGTATCCATATCTTGTCATTTGCATTCTTTGTAAAGCTCAGTCCCAGTTTTGAATATTTACATTTCAAGTCCATAGCTAGAAAGCTTGAAAAATTGGTGATGAGGCCACTCCTTTGTTAAGGCTATGAAGGGAAGCAGCATTCCTTGTTGACTAAAGACTGGGCGTCAGGATTCACAGGTTCCATCTCAAGCTCTGCCACTGATTTGCTCTGTAGGCATTTCATGTAGCTGGAAATGTTGCCCTATGTCTATGGGTGTGGAGGTCACATCAGCAGTAGAATTGGTGTGGGTCTGCTGTGCAAAATGAGGTGTACATCTCTGCGTAGCATGAAGTCCAGCTCCACAGGTACTTTCTGTCTGGCAGTATTTGAGAGCAAGTGCAGAGGACAGTGGGTCTGCCATAATGCATATTCTACAGTTCTTTCCCATCTGCTCCCTGGAGGGGTGCATGCTAGGGTTACAGAAGCTGCAGTCATTTGGTAGAGTGCCCCTCACAGAATTGCTCTGCCCTGGAGGGAGAATTCCTCTTCTCCCCATTCCTCTGACAGAGAACTCCAGCTGAGATACTCAGGCTGGGAACTGGGGACGCAATGTGGACCTTAATCTCTCTGTGCCTCAGCTTGCTCGTAAATAAGATAGATGTGGCAATACTGTGTTGTGAAGATTTAATTATTCTGTGTAAAGCATCAAGAGTTCCTTGGCTGGGAAGCAGTGGCAGGCACAAAGTTATTATTACTTATTGTTATTGGAAATCATCTCTCTTTCTCATTAACTTTTGTTATTCCATTTCTGGTGTCATCCACTAGCAATATGGGCTGTGATTGATGTGACTTTCCTTCAGAACCTTTGCTAAATTCTTTGAGGCTCCTTAGGGTATGTCTTGGCTGCAGCCGGGAGTGAAATTCCGAGCACAAGTAGATAGACTTGCACTAGCTCAGGGATCGGCAACCTTTCAGAAGTGGTGGGCCGAGTCTTCATTTATTCACTCTAATTTAAGATTTCGCGTGCTGGTAATACATTTTAACATTTTTAGAAGGTCTCTTTCTATAAGTCTATAATATAGAACTAAACTATTGTTATATGTAAAGTAAATAAGGTTTTTAAAATATTTAAGAAGCTTCATTTAAAATTAAATTAAAATTCAGAGCCCCCCAGACTGGTGGCCAGGACCCAGGCAGTGTGAGTGCCACTGAAAATCAGCTTGTGTGCCACCTTCGGCACCCATGCCATAGGTTGCCTACCCCTACACTAGCTCAACCTGAGCTAAAGCACTAAAAACAGCTGTGTTGATGTGGTGGCACTGGCAGCAGCTCAGGTTAGCCACCCAAGTCCAAGCCCACCCAACCTTCTGCATCTGAGCTTGGGTAGCTAGCCTGAGCCACTGCCTGCACTGTAACATTCACATTGCTATTTTTAGCACACTAGCTCAAGCTGAGCCATCACAAGTCTGTCTGCCCGGACTGCAGATCACACCTCCTAGCTGTAGCGTTGACATTGCCTCGCAGATTTTGACAGTTGACTCATTCAGGAGTCCTGGTAACAGCTGCTCTGTTCAGTTATTAATATATAACTTTTGAAATCTCCTGCAGAGACTGGCTATGGTTACTAAACTTTCTTTGATACAGTCTGCATCTGGGGCAGCACTCAAGAAAGCATTGTTCAGTTTCTCTGATTGTTCTCAGCTGCATCATCTCGGCCATCTGAACTCTCATCCTGCTATTTATAGGTCTCTATATGCCTTACAAGAGCTTCTCATTTGGCTATAAAGACCTACCTTTTCAAAAGTCATTAGTGATTGTTCTCTGAGTGCTTGTCTACTAGATTCCACTTTGGTGCATATGTGCCCCATACGTATGAGATTGGATTCTTTTGGCCAGCAGTGTCTGTTGGAGCTGTGCTGCACCCTACATGCCCTCATGCCTCTAGGATCCACAGATGCTCCCAAGGACATAAAGGGTAGAGCAAGCCCAAGCACCAGTCAGTTCATCCTTACTGCCCATGGCGGTGAGATGGAACTCCTGCAGTGTCACTTCGGTGTGCACTATGCATTTTTTCTTATGGTAGTTAATAATATTATATTATTATACATTCATTGGCATTTACAAACAAACAAAAACAAAAATCACCTTTTTCAATCAGATCTCCAAGTACTGGGATCCTAGATACTAGCTGAAACAAAGTCCCCTGAGTTCACAACTTGCTGCTCTTGTGACATGGCTATCCTGCTTAATGATGGGCAGTCAAGGTGCCTTTTTTGCCTTGGAGAGGGGCACACCCCTCATCAGTGCTCAATCTGTTGCTCCTTCTCCAAGAGGACACAGAAAGTGAGAGAGGCCCATCAAACTTTGTCTCAAAGAGAGCCTCAGAACCTGATGCCACCTCACCTGCGGCTCAACTCCAAGGCAAAAAAAAGCACCTTTGACTGGGCTAGTTCACCCTCTCAGGTGCCTAATCAAGTTAGGCAAAGACCTCATCAGGCTGCTGTTTTCCCTCATGATCTTCAGCCAAAAGGTAGTTCATTGTCCAAACAGAGTCCTTCTGACACCTCAGCGTAGACCAGTAACTGGGTACCCAAGGTACTGCCTGAAGCCATAGTCCACATTGCCCCTAGTACTGACCTCTCAGTACTGATATAAACACACTCAGTGCTGACAGCTCCAGTGCTGATGGCTCCAGCCCCTATGGTGCAGAAGCTTTTGGCAGTGACTTTCTCAGCAATGAAGATGTCCTCAGCACTGAATGATCTTGCAGTGGCACACACCCTTGCTTTCCTCTTCTGCCATTAGATGACCTTCTACTTCAGTATCTCTCACTAATACCATTATGACACCAGTGAGCTCTTTGGCTCAGGTTGTATGTGGGATTCAAGATTGACCTAGGACACCAGACGGTAGATCCCTGTTTGGAGAAAGAATATGCATTTTCTTCCTTTCCTTCTGAGCATAGTAGGGAGCCTAGAAAATGGTGGGGTGAATTGTCCGTCTCTGCCTTAGGGAAGAGCCTGCATTGTCTCTCTCTGTGATTGGGTTCTTGTGTGATATTCTTCTGAATTTTAAGAAATAAAGTACTGTTACATTGCAACCTTCTAACATGAGTACTTTGTTTTTATCTGACTTCACTGTGTAGGCTGTGAACATTAGACTCTAATGCTATCTCAGTGATTGTCTGACATTTACTTGGCTAGTACAGATGTCAACATGCCTTAGTAACTAAACCCATCATCTCTTCAACACACCTAAGCCCTAAAGACAGCGAGGCAGAAAAGGTGACACTCAGTCTTCTTTCAGCGTGCAGCATGCATTGCTATCAGCAAACTAGCTCCATTTCTGACAGTCAGTTTTCAATTACCTTTCTGTATGGTGAAATATAGCTAGAGATGCAATGTATAAAAGACATAAAAGTCCAAAATGTGTACTGGCAATCCACAGAAGTATTATAAACAGGTAGAGGGCATATAGTAATAATACAAGCTTCCACGTTATTCCTTGCCAACATGCGTTAACCATAGCCTGAAGGGGTCACCTTTGTGTATAGAATAGTTCATAATCATTCAGTTCTAGTTCACATCAATTAACTTACCCATCTGCTGAAACCACTAAAAAGGAGGCCAGTTTTAGAAGTGATGTAGGCACCTGTCCACTCTGTCGTAAATTGAACCTACCAACTTGTTTGTCATCAAACTCTGACAGCTTTTGGTTTTACTAGTCTGGCAAGAGCTAACCCAGCAGCAGAAAGGTTAAAAAAAACTCCATAGCAAGTCACCAGTTCTCAGAGTAATCCAATCCCGAAAACAAAAATCCTTCTTATCACCTATCAGGATGTGAAGAAGAGTACACCGGCATCCACAGCTACTGTAGCAAAACCAATGATACATGGCTGAGTTGTGAAGCAGCAACCTACTACAGAGCTCAGGAAAACACATTATTTAAAGATCGCAGGAAAGATTGTTTCCCGCTATCCTGACTTCCGTTCATCAGTGGGGTGTAAGGGCTGTAAAGGCACCACAAATACCCATGGCTCTGTATGGAATATGAGACACTTTATGATATCATTGATATCATTATTGTAAAATTGCAAGGAATCTTACCAGATATACCATGTAAGGTGTCCGTGAAAATGTTATGATTTGCAAAGTATGATCATCTTGGTTTTTTGTTTGTATCACCTTTGTATTATGAGTTATAGATATGTAGGGTGTATGTATTTCCAAACTTGTGCTGTGTTTCTGGGTGACACCTCCAGACTGATTGGCATCACCACTAGGCCCGCTTGATGGCCCATCCAGGGACATCAGCTGTACAGTGAACCCATTGAAAGAAGCCAAGGACTATACCTTATGACTCAGCAGGGCATGCAGAGGCATGCCTATTGAGATAACTCTAAGACCTTTCAATGCCATATGCTGGGAAGCTTTTATTTGAAACAAAGAAAGTACCAGATACGTGTCAAAAGGACTATAAAGGGCCGATGCATCATCTCCATCTTGTCTTCAATCCTGCTTCTTGTCTTCAGTCCTGCTTCTTACCTCTGGAGCAACTTCTCTACAAACTGAAGCTCTGAACAAAGGACTGAATGACCCATCTAAGCTCCAGAAGGACTTTCAAGCCAGCAAACTAACCAATACTGCTAAGATCCTGATATATGGACTTCGAAGTCTTTGTATGTATGTTACTGCTTTACCATTTAGCAACTCTCTTCTTGTTCTTTCTTTATAATAAACCTTTAATTTTAGGCACCAAAGGATGGGCTGGCAGCATGGCATTTTGGGTAAGATCCAACTTAATATTAACTGGCAGTGTGGCTGGCCCTTTGGAATCAGAAGAACATTTTGTATAGTGAGCAGAGTTTTAAAATAGCTTCTCACTGTACTCGACCTAGATGCTGATTGGGAACCAGAGAACTGGAATGCAATAAGGGGGCTGTGTAATTTCTTTTTTTGCTTCTTGATAACCAGCGTGGTGGGGATCAGAAGCACAGTTGTGACTGGTTGGGGAGTTTAACTTCAGTGTTACCCACTAATCTTGGGCAGGGCCGGCTCCAGCATTTTTGCCACCCCAAGCAGCGGAAAAAAAAAAAAAGCTGCAATCGGCGGCACTTCTGCGGCAGCTCTACCGCTGCCGCTTCATTCTTCGGCGGCAGTTCCTTCCCTCTGAGAGGGACTGAGGGACCCACCGCCAAAGAGCCGGACGTGCCGTCCCTTTCGGTTGGCCACCCGAAGCACCTGCTTCCTGCGCTGGTGCCTGGAGCCGGCCCTGGTCTTGGGAGTAACTGCTCTTCTTTTTGCAGCCTGCCCTGACCTTGGCATTACCAGTGAGGGCTGCCCCAGGCACACTGGGTCACAAGAGAATTTCCTCAGTACGGGCACAGTAGGGCTTCCATAAATCCTGTTCCCTCCCACTCAAAAGCCTCAGCATAGGGGGGCATACTGGAGATGGGACTGGAGGAGGAGGAGTGACTACGCCATGTGGCTAGAGCATCTGTGCTGTGATACAGCCCATGGGAAGCACTCAGGTGGCTGCTGTAAATTGGAGCACTGCCTGGCCAAATTTAAGCTACGGACTTACCCTGGCCCCTGCATCAGCACAGAATCATAAAGCCACCTTTTTGTTCCATCTCTTTGGATTGTACCTTCTGCAGCACAGAATCCAGCCCAACAAGCCAAAGAGCCTGCACTTGGCTTTTGAACAGGTTTAAGAGTCAGATTTAAAGTTATTTTAAAATAGAGATAGACCTGAGCCACCAAAAGGGGAAAGCGAGGGCTTGATGGTACGGAGACCTAAGTAATATAACCCTGTGAGTTATGATCAGAACTCTTCTAGTAAATAAATATACAGCACTGAATGTGATTGCTGGCCTATAAACCTAATACAAGCCAATGCTGGTGATATTATTCAGCAGAGTGTATCCATCTAATGACTGGATATCCTGAACAAACTTATTCTCGTTAGCTATTGAATTCTTATACTTGTGAGGACTCAATGTGTCTGTACTTTACTAATAAAGCTTATTTTTCCACAAGCCTTTCTATAGCAAGATGCTCTGGCTTCATAATTTTTGAGACTGAGTTGATCTAAAATGTCAAGTGGGATTATTTGTTTAGTCTTTTTTTTTTTCATGCTAAGTGGATACAGACAAAAATTGGTATACTTTCCAGGCATCAAAGGTCTCACTGGTTTTCTGCAGGAGACTTAATTTTCACTGCTTTTTTTTTCCTTTGACTACAGAGTACCTAAAAGAACAAGATATGAAAGACCTCCAAAAATCTTTGGAATACAAAGAGTAGTTAAAACATAGCACCCAGATAGCACCGTGTACATAGTACAGTATAAACATAGTACATAGTTCATAGTCCAGTATAAACACTAACTAATTTTCATATCATACCTGTGTGGCATCATTTATCCCCATTGTACAGAGGGGGAAAAAGAGGCACAAAGAGATGAAGGGATTAGGCCCAGACAATACAGTGACTATCGCAAAGCCAGGATGCTCAAGGGTTTCAACAAAATTTCACCATGCAGGGCCTGAAAAGACATGGTATTGCTAATTTAGCCAATTTCCCCATTGTCCTCATCACCACGACTGAATCTGCTTATAATTGTTGCTCCTGCCCTTTAGGCTACACCAGTGGTTCCCAAATTTGTTCCGCCGCTTGTGCAGGGAAAGCCCCTGGTGGGTCGGGCCAGTTTATTTACCTGCCGCGTCCGCAGGTTTGGCCAATCGCAGCTCCTAGTGGCCGCGCTTCACTGCTCCAGGCCAATGGGAGCTACTGGAAGTGGCGGCCAGTACGTTCCTTGGCCCGCGCCTGCGCCGCTTCCCAGGGGCTCCAGCAGCAAGGATGTACCCAAGTGTTTTCCTGTGACAGTGAAGGGCTCCACTAGTGGGGAACTGGCAGAGCCGTTCCCCATGCTGGAGTCTTTCACGGCGATACGGAAAGGCTCCAGCAGTGGAACACTACACTGCTAAAAACAGCGGCGTAGACAGGAAGGCATGGCTCCGGTGAGTAGAGAGCCCTTCAGGTGTGTCTTTACTCCCCTAAAGCCGGCCTTACAAACTACGCTGCTGTTTATACCCATTTTAGGGGGGCTACATGGGTATGTATGCTGCACGCTGCCAAAAGAAGCATGCAGTGTAGATGCACCCTTATAAACACACTCAGAGGTTAATCCAGCTAGTGAACATATATTTGTAAAGTGTGCATGTATGTTTCCTCTGCATAACAGAGTTATCAGAGAAGTACAGGTATCAGGCAACAGTATGTAAGTAAAGATGTTTTGATATGATAAGGGGCTCTGTTTTTTAAAAATTGTCCAGTATAATTCCATTTAGCCAAATAGAATGGAGGATGTGGCCTATTTTTAACTGCATGAGGTTTCGATTCATGGGTATATTTCAGTGCAAAGGATAAAAAACAGGCATATCCCACTTTTGGATAGTGGAAGTTGACAGGTAAAAAGGGGTTAGCTCTATCTATGCATGTACTTATGATTTCCATCACCATGATATCTGGTTCTGTCATATTTTGCTAAATAAAAGTAGCCATATCCATTGCAGATCTATTGTAAAGAATAAAAAGCAACAGAAAAGACAAATATGTAAGAGGGAATAATTTACCTCCTTAAACAAAAGCATCCTTACAAAATATTTTAAAATGAGTGTTTTTTAAAAGTGATCTATCTAATTTCAATTGTACATATCACTGTGTTGTCTGGGCAAGACTACTGAGAAAATACAATAACCAGACAGTCAACCAGATGAGTCATTCTGACATCTCTTAGACTTGCCAGATCCACAGCAAGAATGCTTTGGTTTCTTTTCCTTCTTAATTTAAAATACAACCCATTTTCATTATTCCAAATGACTCCAGGGTGCTTTAAACTGCTTTTTTACACTAAAGGGGAAAATACAGATCTCTGCAGTGACTACAAACAGAGAATTGATTAATTGCACCTCTGATTCATACAAGAATTCATACACATTTACACTGATAAGAAAAATCCCCCAGCTAAGATAAAAAAAATTCTCAGTGTAATTCAATATTATGAAATGTACAATTTCAATATCAAAACCTGATATAATTTACTGTTAAAGATTCTCTTGCCTTCCCTTTGTTTTGATGTGTTATATTGATGGGAAATAATTGCTGAGACCATCTCTTCACTGATAAGAGATGCAATTATGGACAATGGGTTATAATAATTGACAAAAATAAGTGTTACACGGACACATACTGCATCATTAATAAAATGCATTTTTCATCAGGCACAATGGACATTTTATAGGACAGAAAAGATGTAGAATGAAAAGTTGGCACATTTAGAAATAAAATAGAAAAGCTAAGAGAATTGTGTAGTTTGTTATTTTTTCTTTGTCTCCAAGCTATGGACAGTTTATTTAAAACTAGATTGTAAAAGAAAATGTTATATTTTGGTAGAACATTCACATTAAAAATTGCCTACGTTTAGACAATAAAGCAGCCCCCTAAACATACAGTGAATTTATGTCTGCTGAAGACTGCTCTATTATTTACCAAAGTTTGCAACGTACAATTCCTTAAAATAAAAAATCCTCTGTGCTTTGACTGCAAATGAGATTTAACTCATTGATGCAACAAAGAAAACGCCATTGGCATGAACTAAAGAGATCTCATTCTACCCATTATATCAAGGGATTAAGGCCAGATTGTGCTATCCTTATGTTATCCCTCTTGACCTGAGCAGTTGACCAATCATGAAGAGAAATTGATGATGGGAGGTAGGTATTTCTTTGGTGCAGTCCTGTTTATTTACAAAAAAATGTACACAGAGTCCTGTTTCTGTGAACACAGTGGGAATCAAACAGTAGGAAATAGTTTCTTTGCTCACAGTTCCAAGCCTCTTTTTCCAGACAGCACTCTACCCAAAAGCTCTCTCTGTGTCACGCTACAGGAGCTCCTCTGGCTGCCCTTGCCTTTCTGCTACCTTCTCTGGCTGCTTGTATGGCTGCTTGGCTGCACCCAATCACATCCCCCCCCTCCACTAAAAAAATACCCAACCCTCTGCATTTTCATTCAGCCCCCAATGAAACTCCTCCACCCAACTAGCTCAGATTCTGACTAGCCTTGTGTATGGCCTTGCATATGTTTTGGGTGGTGACTCCTATTGTTTCAGCTATCTTACTCTGAAAGAAACTTAACTGCTTCTTACAGTTATACTGAATTAAATGCCCACCAACTGCAGTGAGGTCTCACCCAAGCCCCAGGATAACATTTATGATGAATAGCCCCTTGCCCCTGGAATGATCAAATGGATTTAAATGGGACTGCTTGCAGAGTATACACACACTGAATAACAGTAGCAGAAAATGGCCTTAAATAAATACAGCATAGAGATGGATGACTACCAACTGTCAGGATTTATCCACAGATAATATATTACATTTTTAGTACTTTCCTGAAAGTCCCCTTTTTAAGCACCACTGTTACAAGGAATGACAGTGGAAAATATATCATTGACTTGACTTGTAGGTTAAGGTGGTGATAAAAGATTCAGCCTGTTCTGTTCAGGTTCTTATATCGTGCCCACCATGTTATCAAAGTGCCTGTGCCCATCAGATACTTGAAGGCATCTGAATTTTCATATCTGTATAAATGCTAATTTATGGGCAGAATTCTGAGCACCTTCTAATTTCTATGCTAGTTCTTGTACAGTTCCAAACCTTCACATATCTGGGTCTTTAGGGCTTGATCCAAAGCCCACTGAAGTCAATGGAAATTTATCCTTTGACTTTAATGGGCTTTGGATCAGGCTCTTGATGATTTGCATAGGCACCCCACAGGACCGGTATGAAACCAGTGTAATCTGGCTCGGAGCAGTACAGGCCAGTTAACATAAGACATATAATAAATTGTCAGAATAAACACTTGTATCACTTCCTAGTGTAAACCTCAATCATGTATGATGCAATCTAATATTGTTACAAAAGTGGTTATAATCAACGTGTAACAGAGAATAGAGCATTTCATATAATTCAAGAATATCTATTTAGCTTTACATGATGTTAAACCTTAGAACACATAGATTTAGGGAACTGATGTGGGGAAAACATTTGTTCTACCATAAACCAGACATTAGGATCTGTAAAATGGCCACGCGGTAAGATATCCCTTAGTCTGTTTTGAGGTGCAAACAATATAGGGCTAGACCAGCGGTTCTCAAACTTATTGCATCATGACCCCCTTCTGACAACAAAAATTACTACACAACCCCAGGAGGGGGACTGAAGATCGAGCCCGCCCAAGCCCTGCCACCCAAACCCTACCCCCCCTGGCGGGGGGCCGAAGCTGAAGCCCAAGGTTCTTCTGCCCTGGGGCTGGGGGGCTTGGGCTTCAGACTTGCTGGGGCCCAGGGCCAATGCCACATGTGGTGATCCCATTAAAATGGGGTCCCAACCCACAGTCTGAGAACCCCTGGGCTAGACCCATCAGTCTGCACAAGCGACTCTTGATACAGAACAAAAAAGGAAGCTTCATGTTCTCCCATTATTCGGGCAAACCAGGGACCAAGGTGGTCCCCAGCATAAGTTAGTGTTGCTTTGCAGCCCTACACAACCAGAGGATTCCTTCAGGTAAGGGCAATCCCCAGAGGGCCAGATCTATTTGCTGTGTGGCTGCTTTAGACCACCAGAGTGATGCAAAGAAGCTGGAGCTGCCCCCAAAGTCTCTCCATTACGCTGGATTTCACTGAGCTGACGTACGCCATCTGCTCTATTTTCACCAATCATCCTACACTTTACCATTTGAGTTAGAATTGTATTAAAATGTCAGCTGGGTGAATCGGTTGGACTATAATGTATGATATTCTTTTTTTAGCTGTTAGTTGCCTGGTCATTCATTAAAATGGAGAGCTCTAAAGTGACAGAACTTGGTATTCTATTTTGCAACATCTAGCCAGCCAAGTATAGCTAGCATAGAAAAGGAATTATAACCAAGGGAGCAGAATGGAGAGAGGGGAGCTTTCTGACCTCTAAAATGGTTATGTGCCTCCCAGTGCTGATATTCAGGATGAGCAGATTTCCTCCCCTGTGGCATGTTACTTTGTCATCCCTTGGTAATGTTCCCTTTCCTGGTCTCTCGGGTACATAGCTAAAGATACACCTGCCTGAATATTGTTAAATTGACTTGTAAAAATATGGCTACATTTAAAATGTCTGTACAAAATACCCCTTAAGGGAAATGCATGATGGATAAAAAGAAGCAAGCTGTGCATGCAATACAATGATATTCCAGGCATGTAAGTGAAGCCTCATTGTGACCTGATAATCATATTGACTCAGAGCCTCCAAGGTATTTAGGCATCTAATTCCTATTGAAGTCAAAGGGGGTTAGATGCCTAAATACCTCTGAAGATCTGGACCATTGTCATGTGCTCCTATCATGTATATTCATTAGTTAATATTTGTATTTGCATCAATTACAATTGATTAATTCATAATCAATTGCAATTACAGCTACCTTAACTCACCACTTCTAACATACTTTGAGATCAGAATTTCTAAAGGGAGCATTTTTAAATAGGTCCTCAGCAAACATTAGTAAATATTTTATTTGAAAAATATCATCTGAAGAGTTATTATGGTGGATTTGAAGACTAAAATCCAACTATTGTAGTGTGAAAAAAAAGGGAGTTTGGTCCTGCTTTCAGAACTTTTCTAAACACAGCCTAACTACCAATGCTCTTTTCATTTCCTGAAAAGAATAACTCTGGAGTAGGACTATCAGTGTTTTATCATTGCTGTAGTACGTGAGTGCCAATATCTTATACCAACACATTACTAATTATAATGTGATGATTAGCATCTTTTAAAGCTGTTTTGCATCCTTTAAATACTGTGTGCTAAATATACAGTCAGAGACGCATAAATGTGCATTTGAGAAGTTAAGGAATATGAATGTACCTTGAATGCATAAGCCAGAGTCCCGACAAACTTCGTAGCACAGTATGACCACTGTATTGCCTCCATGAATTGAGACATTTTGAAGCTAACTGAACAAAACTGGTAGCTTTTGGATGTTTTTCTATTTACAGTATATTGGGGAAATCTACAGTGATCAGTGGGTTATACGCTCACCTGTATAAGGTGTTAATTTAGGCTCTGAAAGCACTTAAACATGTGCATAACTTTAAGTATGTGAGTAGTGGACTTCTCATGTTGGATACATTCAGTAAGAGCCTGAGTCTCATTGAATGTCAATGGGACTTAGGCTCATAAGGCACAGATCCTCAAAAGTATTTAGGCTCCCAACTTCCATTGAGGAAACCCCTTTGAGGAGCTGGGCCTAAGTTGCTATTGAAAATGGTTGCTAAGTCACTTAAGCATTTTTGAAAATTTTCCACTAGTGCCTGGTGGGGTTTAATATAAACCAGGCAAAACTCACCGATCCACTAAAAGTGGTTTCTTTTGTCTGAGGTTTTTTCCTTAGATGAGTTTCTTTATTTATATATCTGCACAGGTGGGTGTTATGGTGAAATGGGGTTTACACAGCTTGGAGATCCCCCACCAGAATGAAGAGCAGCTGGAAGTGAAATGAGGTGCTAACTGGTGGGCAGTATTCACTGCCAAGGGCTGTCCTTGGGTAGCTTGGCTCAGTTTATCTAGGTCTGTATTTAACCTCTATTTGGGCGGGCAAACCTCTTTCCCAAGGAAAGGGAGCAGGGATGACAACAAGGGTTAGGATAATCTCTCCCCTTGCAGTATGGTCTGAGGGGGGGAATCCTATGGGAATACTGCCCCTGCCCCTCTCTTAGCGCTCTCTGGGCAGGTCAGTAGGGATAGCTGACTCATCCCTACCCACATCCAGCCCTACATAACCCACTGCCAGGCCGGCTGAGAAATGCGCAGTAAGCCCAGAGAGACCTGGGCTGAGCTCACCTACTAATGGGTAGAGAATCTCCAGGGTTTCCCCACCAGCCCATGTCAAACTATGCAGCCCGGGAGCTGTCTAGAGACGCGGGTATCTGGCACCAGATCAACTCGTCGTCACAGATTAACGGGGATAGGCACTCACGGGGGCTACCTGCGGGGCTGGTGATTCGTGCTGCGCAGCTACTCTGTGCATTGCGGTAGGGCTGGAAGGACCAGAGCCCCATTCAAGCAGCTGCAGCCATTGCACATCCCAGCATCACCCACATTCAACAGGCGCACCAGGCTGAGCGCAGCCCCCGCCAGCGCCGCCGCTTTGCAGCCCGCCCGCCCGCCAGCCCAGCGCCATGGCCAAGGAGGGCGCGGAGAAAGCGGACGAGACGGAGCAGATGATCGAGAAGGAGGGAGGCAAGGAAGCTGCCGAGGGCGGCGGCGGCGGCAGCCTGCGGGCAGGGGACACCAAGGAGATGCGAGCCGTGCTGCTGTCTGGCTTCGGGGGGCTCAACAAGCTCAGGGTGGCCAAGAAAGTCATGCCGGAGCCTCAGGAAGGGGAGCTCAAAATCCGAGTCAAAGCCTGGTCCAGTATCGCCTCTCTCTGCCTCTCCCCATCCCTCCGCGCCCGCCCGCCCGCCCCCCCTAGGCAGCA
This sequence comes from Mauremys mutica, assembly GCF_020497125.1. Lineage (NCBI taxonomy): Eukaryota > Metazoa > Chordata > Testudines > Geoemydidae > Mauremys > Mauremys mutica. Next base: position 33,936,067 of record NC_059085.1, read on the forward strand.
GCGGCGCCGCCCCCCGCCTCCCCCCGGCAGCCTCTTGTGGTCGTGATCGTTGCGCGTGGGTCTGGGGCGGGCGTGGGGCCGTGTCAGTGCCAGGCAGGAGAGGGGGGAGGGTCTGCCCCTGTAATGCATGGGGAAGGGATGGGGGTCAAAGAGAGGTAAATAACCCCCCCGCCCTCTTGCCCAGGAACAGGTTCCATGGGCATTTCCAGAGGTTCTTTAAAGCCACTTTTATTCTAAATCCCGCTCCCTCCCCCTCGCGCCGACCGTCTCAGGGAGCCTCTAGCCCTAGAGCATCCTGTAACTTGACATGCATGTCTGTGTATGTTTCTGGGGACTGATTTCTGCATTGCGAAGCACCCGTTTCCCTGCCCCTTTGAGTTCCTGTTAGAGAAGGCAGGCAGCAAATGGGAAGCCACCTCGGTGCTTGCTATTAAACTGATTACCCCTCCCCCCCGGCCTGTGACTTTGCAGTGTTTAGTGTAGCAGATTTTTGTGCTGACCCTGTATCTGTAAAGTTTAGCTTCAGGTGTTACTATTTTGCAGGCTGTCCTAAGTTTCCCTTTGTCAGAAACTGCAAATTGGAGCTCTCTGTGGGTGTTTGATTTGGTTTCTCTCCCCCATCTGAAGTCAAAAGGCAGTTAATTATTTCATTAACTTCCCTCATTCACCATTTTCTCTCAACCCCACTTCTGAGCTGCTTTGGCAGTTTCTCACTGCCATTGCAGGTCATCTTTCCCATATCTCTCTCTAACTTCAGTAGCTTACATTTTATTTTCATCTGACAGCTCCAGAGAGCAAATCTATACTGAGAACAGTTCGTACCAAAATATATTTTCTCTAGACAAAGCCAAGGATAAAGGCAAAGTCACGGGTGTTTGTGCTACAAGCGGTTGTTATTTCACTTCTAATGCCAAAAAAAGAGAATAATATTGCTTTTCATGTCTGAGTTTTTCGGAGCTGATTGGAAGAATTGGGGATATTGGGCCAGCAACATTGGGGTTTGTTCTTTATCTGAGAAATGTTGGTGTACCTCTGATTGGTTGCTATACTGCTGAGTAGCATGACCTTTCCTTTTGATACTTGCAATTATTTTTCCTCACTAGACACTACCATTGCTTCCCCGCCCCAAGCTTCTCTTTCAGCACTGGCAGCAGATCAACACAACTCCCCCCCCCCCCCACCAAGTTCTTGTGAGGAATTGGTGGGTGGTTAGTGACCAGTCAGGTTCTAGAAATGTTTGGTCCAAGTCTCCCTGTTAAGAACAGTCTTTCAGACAATCTAAGATGGATTTTTTTGTTCTTAAGTCTCATATTTATAACTAATAGAGGCCAAAATCTGTCTGTGCACAGAACTTCCTTTGAAGTCATGGATTTTTCAGGCCAGAAGGGACCGTTAAGATCATCTAGTCTGATTTTCTGCACAACAAAGGCCAAAGAATTTTTCTCAGATGTCATTGGGAGTTAGGTCCTCTGTGCACACAGTCCGAGGAGTAGAGCACTGTGATCACACAGCGGTAATCTGCTGCTATGTAAATGCTTTGGCATTTGTGGAAAGTGAAGGTGAAGGCTGAGCTGTTTATTTTAGAAACAATCGACACTGAAAGTGACACTGGTTTATGGCAATGACTTTGTTTTATCAGTGTATCCAAAGGGTATCACTGAACCTGCTGTGTTCTGATGGGTTTGCAAAACAGACACATTGACTGTAGATCTCAGTCTGTTAGACACTGGCTTTTCCATATTATATTTTTGTGAATCAGCTGGTCTATTCCTGATGAGAGTATATTTTCCTCCTCACTTGCATCAATGAATTATGATCAGCTATCCAGCAACCTGAATGATTAATATAGATGCAGGACAGGATTTTGCCTCTTTTTTTTTTTTTTTTAAGTGTCTTGCAGATTATGGGCACTATGGGAAATAAATGAAAACAAGTCCATGTTGACTATATTGAATATAGTGAAACCTGCTTGGTGGTTTGTCTGTAAAATCAGGGTTTGGTTAATATTGATCAGAGCTGTAATGTCTTTTCACTGGTTTTTTTTTTCCAATCATTAAATATTTAAAAGTTAACATTTGTAATTTTGAATGTGGTGTGTGTCTGTGTTCCTTTTTAAAATGTCTAAGTGATTGACAGGATTTACTTCCATGTATGCACATGAATTTCCTCTTCATCAAGACTGCAGACCTCTGTGTTACAAATAACAGTAGTTAGCTGTGTAGTGAATACTTAGCTGTAAAATAATACTTAGCTTTTCAATAGACTCCAAGTGTTTTGATACTGTTAATAAACTGTTGGAGGTGTACACCCACTGTTTTTGTATCAGTGGAGCCACTCAAGTAAATTACTACTTTGTAGTTATGCTTGGATCACTACTTATGCTATACATTTTTGAAACTGTAGCACAGTTCAAGGTGGAGGAACATGGAGATTGGTGAAAGGCCATGTAGCCTACCATAGCCAATTGACAGAAAGGGTGAGATCCAGGGGCCAAAACTTGTTTTGAGCAACTAATGGGAAGGGATTCGGTCCCTGACCCTTGTGTTTGCAGCTGGTAAAGAGAGAACAGGGAGTAAAAATGGGGCTGGCTGCATGGGTTTGGTTGGGAGATGGTTGAGGAAATGATGAAAATGCCTGTTGTGGCCAGTGGAACATGCTCTTTATAATATACAAGATGCAGAACGCATCTAGGATGAGCTTCTCTAGCATTGCCTACTCTGAGTAATACATTTAATTATGTCAATGTAAAGATAGCTGCCTCAAGCAAATGGGATTTTAAAGATGGGATTTGGGGGGAGTGGGGGAAGAATCAAACCAACCATACAGCTTTTGCTAAATATTAGTTAGAAAAACTAGTAAGAGGCACAAGTACCTGTACAGTCTGTACATACTCATTGCAGGAATCAAGACAGTTAAATGTTACCTTCCTGTTTCAGAGTACTATAAATAGGAAAAACTTGGGACCCACTGGAGTGTTGCTATTAATGCTAAGCCAGATGAATAACTTTTTTTTCTTTGAAGTCCTGAAATATCAATGATTTGCCTGAAAGTTTCTTTCCTTTGTGATGAGTCATACGTTAGCCTCATTCAGTGACTAAGAGATGGAGCAATAGTCAGTGCCCAAGTTGAATCACAGCTTTTGCATATTCCCCATAATTATTTCTTGATTGGTAATGATGGAGCAGCTTGGCACTGCTCTATTTACTTGTTTATTTTGTCTGTGTCTAACAAAATGCCTGAGTTCATACTGTTTTCAAGATCAGATAAACAGCTAGAACAAACCTACCCCAAATACAGCAGTGAGCGGAAGACAGGTAATGATCTCGTATAATTGCCTCCCTTTATTTATTTTTCATCTTGATATGGTAGCTGTTGCTGTTGCTCCTCATGATGCATATGCGTAGATGGGGGGCAGAGGTGACCCTCTTTGCCTTCTTGGCATTTGTGAAAGAACAGAGCTGTCTCCTAAATTAGAAGCAAGTAAAACAAATCCCATGTGCAACAGAGTGGCACATAGTGTCCAATGTACTCTTACAGATAGTCTTATTCATATTTTATGTGTTTCTCTAAATAAAAGGAAAGTATGAGCTCTCCTCTTAAAAAAAGAAGTTGAGAGATTTCAGGTTTTCAGGAATCATTTTAGATCAGTGGTGGCAACCTGCGCAGGCCACGAGACAGTGTTTACATTGACCGTCCTCAGGCATGGCGGCCTGCAGCTCCCAGCGGCCATGGTTCGCCATTCCCGGCCAATGGGAGCTGTGGGAAGTGGCAGCCAGCACGTTCCTGCAGCCCATGCCGCTTCCCACAGCTCCTATTTGCTGGGAACAGTGAACCGCGGCCACTGGAAGCTGCGGGCAGCCATGCCTGCAGACATTCAATGTATACACTGTCTCGCAGCCTGCCAGCGGATTACCCTGACGGGCCGCAGGTCGCCCACCACTGTTTTAGATCATTCAGGCAAAGGGAGGAGGAATACTTTTAGGAATATGGGTCCAGGTCCTCAAAGATATTTAGGCTACTAATATCAATTGACTTCCGTGTAAGTTAGGAACCTACATATCTTTGAGGATCTGGGCCACAGGGCCTGACTGTCTCCTTACTTGCACTGATATAAACCCAGTGACTTCAGTAGGGTTACTCCTGAGTTGCACCAGAGTAAGCAAGAAAATCAGATCTATTACATAGTACCAGCCCAACTTGGGACATAGAGGGCACTCTGCAGCATTGGCATTGTGTTTAGATAGGGGCCAGGGACTGGGCGAGTCAGAGTCCTGGAGTGGGCAGCCCCGCACTGGATGGGGAAGAGTAAAGAAAACATATTTTATCTCCACCCCAGACCTGCAGAGCTTATCAGGGAAAAGTAATACAGCCACAGAACTCTCCATCTTAGGGAGCTGAGAAATGCCACACTCCCACAGAGTAGTAGACGAAGGTGGAGCCTCAGAGCAGTTGCAGTGGCACTGGGTTAGGAATTCAGATACACCACTGACTCTGTGTTGGGCAAACCCCTGCCCAGTGATGGAACAATCAAGGAGGGGGTGATTTAGCCCATAAAGTTCCGTTTTTATTTGACATGCTTATTAATATTGCTGCTATTTCACAGGCTAGTCCCGGCAGAACCCCTACCTGAATACTCTGTTCCTGGAGAGTAGTTACTTGTCATTCTGTGCCTTCTTCCTCGGACTCCAATTGCATCCAAACTTTGACTTAAAATGAAAACTACAGTTAGAACAGAACTGAACTCTACCCACTTTCCCACTGCGTTACCTACAGTCCACCCTCTATTAACTCCTGCATATTTCTTAAGCCAAAGTCAGGAGTCCTGTCCTTCCGTCAGGACCCCAGAGCTAGCTGTTCTCTAAAGCAATCACGTATTTATCAAAAGTTCATCTTCAAACCATGTCCCCAGTGTGCCAGTCAGGTAGTTCACAGGGGAAGTTGAAATTGCCCATAATGAATTGTCCCTGCAGACTTGAAGTGTCTTCAGTCTCCTGTAATATCCTCTACAGTTATGCGAATATTCCTTTTAACTGAGATTTTTAACCAAAGAGATTCCACCCTACGCTCAGCTCCTAAATGTTAAAAAAAAGTTTTCTGCATTCCCCAACCTTTGAGGAAGTTTGGATCTGAACTTTGTAGCTCTAAAGCAACACCTCCCCTGAATCCCTATGCAAGACAACCTCTCCTTCCTACGTATATCATAAGCAGGGATTGTCATACAAGTAGTAATATAGAACAGTATTAGTATCCCATCCTTCATAGAAGGAAAGCGATTATATATTTGTGTGATTATTCTTAGTATGCCCTTTAGCCACTGTCCAAATTACAGCAAAAGCATCCACCTCTAATAAAATGGAGGCCACAGCTTTCAAATATCAGAAGTTTGTAGAGAAAAGACTGAGGAGGCTATTCTCTTGTGCCAGACAATGAAGCCAACCTGTCCCTTTCAAATTAGAGCAGACACAAAGAATTTTGACGATGGATTCCGTGAGGCCTAATGTTCCATAGATAATTAATAGACTAGCAATTTACCTCTGGATTCTTGTGTTCAAATTTCTCTTAAGCTTATTTAAAGATTAAAAATGAGTTTGCTGGTCTCATCATCGAGCCCTGTTCTGCTCTGAGTTACCCATTGATGTTGATGAGGCCTTATGAAATGGAAATAGAAAATGGAGTTTCAAATCAGGCCAGGAATAAGTCAGAGAAATGAAACTTTGCCCAGATGCCACTATTTGGACATATATTATACATGCCCTCTTTGATAAATGGCATGTAGCCAAAGTACTTCTCCTGACACAGTACCAGGAACATTCAAAAATATATGTGGACAAGTCATATACAGGAGAATAAAATGTGATGAAGGGGAAAGAAGTTAAATAGTGTGTGACTAAAGTATTTAAATATCAGGCCAAAATCAAACTTGATTTCTCAGCTATGAATTAAATTATAATTCATTAAATTCAAAATTTTTCATTATATAGCCCAATATCACAATTATTTTAGGGCTGTCAAACAATTACAAATAATTGCAAATAATAGTGAGATTAAAAATAGATGTAATTAATCCCTCTGTTAAACAATAATAGAATACCAATTTAAATACTTTTGGATGTTCTACATTTTCAAATATATTGATTTCAATTACAACACAAAATACAAAGTGTATAGTGCTCACTCGCTCTTTTTTTTATTACAAATATTTACACTATAGAAAAGATTTTAAAAAAGATCTACAAGTTGAAGCATGAAGGGGCATACGAATGTTTAGCACATCTGGCACATAAATTGCTTGCAATGCCAGCTACAACAGTGCCATGCAAATGCCTGTTCTCACTTTCAGGAGACATTGTAAATAAGAAAAAGGCAGCATTATCTCCCGTAAATGTAAACAAACTTGTTTATCTCAGCAATTGGCTGAACAAGAAGTAGGACTAAGTGGACTCGTAGGGTCTAAAGTTTTACATTGTTTGGTTTTTTTAGTGCAGTTATTTTAAAAAAATACAAATTCTGCATTTGTAAGGTGCACTTTCATGATAAAGAAATTGCAATACAGTACTTGTATGAGGTGAATTGAAAAATACTATTTATTTTGTTTCTTTACAGTGCAAATATTTGTAATAAAATAACATAAAGTGAGCACTGTATTCTTTGTATTGTAACTGAAATAAATATTTTTGAAGATGTAGAAAAACATCCAAAAATACTCATAATAAATTTCAGTTGGTATTTTATAATTGCAGTTTTAATGTATTGTTAAACAATAAATCACAAACATTTTAATCTAGTTCATTTGTTTTGTGTTAATCGCCTGAGTTAACTGTGATTAATTGACCACCCTAATTTTTTTAAAATTCTACACCTTTGTGTTCCTTCCCAATCCTGTTCTAGTAACAAGTTTATTTTAATAGAGATGAAATTTTGTATTAATGCTGCTGCTTTTTCCTGGGGATAAAGACAAAAGGCAAGGAATTGTAGTCAGATTCATAATTGAAAACATTCCCATTCAAAAAATATGTCTGCCAAGTAATTTCATCAGAATGAGTAGGTGCTGGTGAGTTAAGGTGTGATGGTGCATACATAAAATCATGGTTTTTTTTCTAATAGCCACAGTCATAGCCACGTCTGTCTGGGTGCCCCCTGCCTGCTGTAATGTCACAACCCCAGTTCCTCTGCTTGTTCTTACATCACAACTCCATCCCCAGTTACCCAGTGGGAGTAGAACATAGGAAAAGTTAATTAAATAACTTTTGTAAAGCACTCAAATTGTGGAAAGAGCTAGACAATGGTCTCCAATGAAGTTAACATTTGTGAGCAATGTTGCCTACCGTGTGTAAATATTGTTTTTAAATGATCATTGTGTATGTCCTTCACTTTCTCTTAAATAGTCCCAAAAGCTCTTTATCATTCAGAATTTTCCTATCCTATACATAACATTACAGAAGGTAAATTGCCTTGATACTTTTCTGATCAGATGCAGCCTTTCCGCAATAATTTTAAGCCTCGAACCTGCAATGTGCTGTGCCCCTGTCAACAATTCTCACTGTAGGCTTAATGCAATCACTGTGTACAACTGTCTTTTTATCTTTCCTCTGGGTCTTCAGGGAGGACAGATGGCCCAGTGGTTTGGGTACTGGCTTAGGGGATGGTAAGACCAACGTTCAGTTCCATGCTCTGCTGTGGGTTTCATATGTAACCTTGAGCAAGCTGGTTAGCTTAATTTCCCTTTCTGTAGAAAGGGTATAATAATGCTTCCCATGGGGTCCAGGAGAGGAGATGGGCACAGTCAGGATAAAAAAACTTCCCATTGAAATGTCATGAAAATGATATCCCTATGACTTTGTCAGTCATGAGACACGCATGTCAATTCTGCCCATAATCTTTCTCCTGCACAAATCAAGGATGGGTTCAGGGCACTTTTAAAATTTTATCCACAACTGCCTTCAATGTTTACATTAGATGGAATTTCCACTGAAGTTCCTAATGACCTAGATCTCACCATGAATTGTCTTGGTTTCATGTGTCACTTTGTCTTTATCCTGTTTTATGTTTATCGGAGTTGTCCATGTCTTTGTTAGTAACCAGATGAAAGCCCTGATCTTGCAAACACTTGCGCATGAGTGACTGTGTGTGTGACCAGTCAATGGTTCTATTTGCGTATGAGAGATGACTCATGTGCATAACTTTGAGGAATACAGGGCCCCGGTATACATCTCTTCCGGCTGGCAGTAATTATGGGACTATGCTCTGAAACAATAGATTGGGGCTTTAGTATATTCTAGCTGGTTATGAATGTAAGGAGTCTTCAGAACGTGTGCATTGTGTTTTGTGTGTCTGGAATCTATACAATGGGGCACAGGACAAATAAAATACTTTTTCCCCTGATATATGTGTGTGTGTGCGTATATATTTAAAGCACAGGTATTTTATTTTAATAAAATATGAGATACAAAGACAAAATAAGGAGGCCGCCTGATTTTCACAAAATTGAGCATACAAGGAAAAGTCACCAGTGATTCTTCTGAACAGCCGCCCACATAAGATTTCAAAGACCTAAATCAATCTTTTGCAAAGACTGTTTAAAAATGATCAGGTGCAAGAGCGTCTATAATAGTTTATTGATGATGATATCCCATTTGATGTTTAATAAATTCTCACTAACGATTCTGTTCCTTGCCGAGATAACAGCAGATTCCTCCCTGGTTCACTAGCAATTTAAGTACAGTTACACCAAGGTTGCTTCTGGCCCAAAATATCTATAGCATAGATCAGTGGATTATATACAAACTCCTAACAAATATCACTTCACTGTTTGCATTTTTGAAGTCCTTAAAGAATATCTCCAATCACTGTGTTGTCCTTTCTCTGAAATAAACCACCGTTTATCAATGCATCCTAGGGACGTTTTAGTGCCCATCAACAGGATCCATATGGACAGTTAGGGTGCGGCATGTTGGAGTGCTATAGATTTACAGTGAGTGTTCAGGTAGACATGTCCCTCGGCTCACACATAGATTTACAACAGTAATGCTGAGACCTAACCATGCCAACTGTGCATGTGCTCTCTATACCTTGAATAGCCTAACCATCCTTATTTACAGAAGTAGTCTGCTTTTCACAGAGCTACATATTTTTAATACTGAAAGATGTGTATTTCACAATAATTCAAAATGTCTAGTAAAGCGTCATGAGATATCTCAGGGGATTAGTAATGAGAGGGAGCCTTTCATCTTTCGATCACTGATCTGACTCTGATCTGGGTGGTAATGATCTCTGGTCTGAAACAGTAGTTATGACTCCAGTGCAACCTCTAAGCATAGGACTCAGTGTAATCACAGATCTAGTAGCCCTACCTCCAAGACAGCCCATGCAGAGCTAACTTAGAGCCAAGTTCTTCCATGAGAGAAGACGTGAATTCCCTCCGCACACCTGCCTACCCATGTGCAGGAGAACAATGCAGCATTGAAAATAATGGAAGCCTTCAGCATCTTTCATTGTCCCGGCTTAGTTTCTTTCCTTTCTACCCTCATGTTAGTGTTTTGATTTTGTTTTTTCTTGTGTTTACAGTGGTTTAAACTTCATTGATCTGATGGTGCGGCAGGGGAATATCGACAATCCTCCCAAGACACCACTTGTTCCTGGATTTGAGTGTTCTGGGATCATAGAAGCTCTGGGGGACAGTGTGGCAGGATTTGAGGTAATATTTCATAGAATCATAGAATATCAGGGTTGGAAGGGACCTCAGGAGGTCATCTAGTCCAACCCCCTGCTCAAAGCAGGACCAATCCCCAGACAGATTTTTAGCCCAGTTCCCTAAATGGCCCCCTCAAGGATTGAACTCACAACCCTGGGTTTAGCAGGCCAATGCTCAAACCCTCCTTTATCTTGCAGTGTGATCAAGGACACAGCATTTGACTAAGAGTGGAGAAGAAAGGATTTAAGGCCAGATTCTGCCACCCTTGCTCACTTTGAGTAGCATCTGAAAGCTTCTCTACCCAGTGAGTCAGTGGTCAGCAAGCCAGGGTGGGATTCTACAACGCACTAATTTGCTGCGCAGTGATTGGCCCTGTGGACCCTCCTGCAATGCACTGAAAGTTCTGCAGTGGGCTTTGCCATATTCCTGTTTGAAACATTAAAAGTACCTTGAAACGGGACTATGTTAAAGCCCCCCAGAGAACTTTTAGTGCACTGGAGCAGGGGCCACATGGCCAGTTAGTGTGCAGCAAGCCAGGGTGCTGTAGATTTATACCCTGGCTTCCCGCACACTAACTCACCACATAGACAAGCCCTTACTCTGCAAGTAGCCCCATTGAAAATGCAGGGTAAGAAACTATACAACTAACTAGGGAATGAAGGGACAGAACTGGGCCATTAACTAGCAGCAGACACTTCCTACAGGAACAATTTTCTTGTCTAGGAAGCTAAGATAAAACCACACTTATCTGAATCTTGATTAGTGAAGAACTGTATTTAATCAGAATGAGATCAGTTTCCCCAGAGGGGAATTTAAATTCATGGAAAAAGTTCCCCAGCTTATCCAAAACTTTATGTATACATTCTGTTCAACAATGTCTTACTGTAATCTTCCTTAATGGGGAAAGATTCTATTACTACTTTCTTTTTAGTGCATCAAGAGTCTTTTTTTTACTTGTCATCAGTCTATCCCATTTCTAAAAATTCCTTTTAAAAAGATTTTAGACTGCTATATTGTGTTTAAAGACCTGCCCAGAGTGGCACTTTGGGGCAAGTATTCTTTTAACACACAGAAGTTGAAATAAGTTTTAATATATCAACGGTTTCCTGTACCGAAAGCTCTATTGCAAAGCAAACTGACTTCAGTGTTGGCCCAGCACCTTAAAGATGAAAAACCTTATATGAGTGCTACCTGTTGTTAATTATCATTGTTGCATCCCTGAAACTTGCGTTTTAGATTTCCCCTTGGTCCAGCTAGCCAAAGTTAGTTGTTAATATGATCACAGGCCGTCAAGATTTTTCTGATTCTGATATTGGCACTGAGTGTGACAAACGCTATAAATGAGACTGCATTTTCAAATTATCACTGAGCTGTAATTCCTATTATAAAAAACAATAAGACGTGCTGCATATCAAATTATCTCAGAGGTGAAATTCATTGATGTGCCCGGCAGCCCCATGTCGGACCTTCTGGGATATAATAGTCTTGTGGAGGCAATGGGCAGAGCAGTCTTCACAATTTGGCCAATCCTTCGTTACCTACCCATTTAACCATCCTGTCCTGCTGCCTCCTACTCTGCCAGTGATGGCAGCCTCCATTACTCACATGTCTGTTCCTCCCACAGATAAGTTTGTGCTTCCTTTCTTACTGCCCCTTATGCATGAAAATGCCCTGCCGGAACTAATCCATACAGCCACTACTGCTACCTCCTCCAAATTCCTCTTAAAGACTCACTTCTGCCATGATGCTTATGATCCGCTGCCAACTGGTAATGACTAGGCAGGAAGCCAGCAGACACGGCTGAGATCATTTATATTCCCTTTTTATTTATACGTTAAGAGTCAAAATAATTGGACTAGAAATCTGCTAATTTTACACACAGTCCGTCTGTGTAACCATATTTCCTATCACTGATCTCCTCCTCCTCCCTCCCCTATACACTCCCACTGTTGCTTAGTCCCAGTTGTTGCATCTTGACTTAAATTAGATTGTAAACTCAGGGACTGTCTCTCTTATGCTGCGTATGTACAACGCCTAAAATAACAGAGCCCTCGTTCTGCTCTGAGACTAAGTACTCGGGTGAGATAATAATTTACTCTCTCTTCATGCAGGGAAGTGTGAATTTCACCCTAGTTGTACAGTGTTAAATGACAAATAATTAAAATAACAGGGATCTCTCATACGATCTCATCCCATAGCTGGCACCAGGTATTTTAAAGCACCTGTATTATGTGTAAAATGTACAGCATCCCACTCTGTTTTCCATCATTGATGTTAAACACCTCTCTTAGCTGAAACCGTCTGTTTTAACTTCCCACAGTAGTGATTTATATACAGATCCTGCTGAACGAATGCAACATGGAGGTGTGAATCTCCTGAAGTAGGACTGCTGGGCATGTGCCAATTATTTTATCATTCTTATCTCTGCAACATGTTTTGTCAATGTAATGAAATAATCCTGCCCCCTTTTTTTTGATCCTTACCATATTTTTTTCCTCATTTAAGTAGCTATTGCATAAAGAGAGCTTTATTAGGCAGCATTATTGTTCTTCCACAAGAGCTTTGTGAACAGTGCTCAGTTACATGACAGACCATGGTCCGTTTGGTTTCTAATAGGGTCTCATTAGGAATGAGTCTAGTAATCCTTCAAACTATTTTTTCCTTCAAGGAATCACAGCTTTTCAACTACCTTTTTCCTATAAACAATAATTCCATTGTCTGAAACCTGTGCTCTCAGATGTGCAGATCTAGCATTCTTTGTGTGTGTGTGTGTGTGTGTGTGTGTGTGTGTGTGTTTTTAAAGAGTTAGACTCTGTATAAAGCTGAGGAGAAATAATCCAGTGTATAGAACTAGTATAATGAGATTCTGCTTTGGATTGCATTTTTTTGGTCTAAACTTCTCTAATCCTTTTGAAATGGAAATCATACAGCTATAGGATATGAAAGTTTGCTTGAATACCATTATGCCTGACTGATTATATTGGGTCTCCTTTAAAAGTCATGATCAAGAACATGATATGAACAGGGTAGATCATGCTCACTCTGGTAGAACCATCTTCTAATTAAAACAAGCCTTTGTCATTTTTAGACATATTTTACATAACGACAGCAATGGCTGGGTTATCTAGTAGAGAGACCTGAGACCATAAAAAAGCTGACCCACACATATATGAATACACTGATAAGGAAATGTACCATTCAGGTCAAAATCAGTATATGAAAATTAGAGAGCTGATGTTTGCACCATACTTGTCACAACCTGGCATCTCTGTCTGCAGGGTCAAAAAGACCAAAGGTTAATGCCCAAATCTTGTACACCACTCCCCATAAGTGGACTCCATTTCCATGCAACACCAGTGAAGTCACTGGGACTCCTTGCTGTGGAGGATTAATATGAGCAGGATTCGGCCCATGGTCATGAGTCTGCAACCGAACTGAGCCTTTCATCTCTGGCATAGCCAAACTGGAATTTAATGGGTCTCTTCATTGCCTGAGAATATGACAAATCCAGGCTTCTAATGGCAACCCTCATTGATAGAGGTTTCTAAAAATGTTCTCCACATTGAATAAAACCCATCATTTTGCACAGCAGTTGAAGGGCCTGTTCCTACTTCCCACTGAAATCAATAGCTAGATTCCTATTGATTTCACAGGAAACTGGATCGGGCCCCTACCGTTTAAGAAGCTCTTAATTCCATTGGTGGTGCTCAATTGCAAAGATCTGAAGTGACATGCTGGTTAAACACTATAAAATAGAGTAAAAGCATCCTCAGTAACTGGCAGGAGGGACCTCCGTGCCCTACCCCTTCAGTTCTGTAATGATTTTTTTTTTTTTTTGGTAATAGAGTGTATACTGTAAAGTGCTAAAATCTTGTGCCAACTAATCTTATGCAGAAACTATATGTTTAAAAAGTAGGCACCTTTTTAACAGTGCAAGGGAAACAGCAGAAATGTTGTTAATATGAAGGACCCTTTCAAAAGGAGGAGGAATTTCAGTGAAATTGGAATGACAGTTATGGTCACCGACTTCATCCAACAAGATATAAACCTTTCAGAACTGTCACCAGCACTTTAAATTTTAACTAACCTCAGTATCCTAAGGCCAAAAAGATGAAAACATCTTGAAAGGCCAAAATGCTTTTGCACTGTAAACAGGTATTCTCAAGCAGCTCTCTCAGCATACCAGCTGCCTAATCATTGTCAAGTTTTCTTTTGTAAGCATGACAGCAAAGGAGAATTAAATGCATAGAGGCAAAACTTTGTGCACCTTAGTCACATGAGTCATCCCATTGGACCAATTTCTGCTCTCACTTACCCCTGTGTAGTCGTCTTGAAGTTTTCCTACACCCATGAAAGTGAGGAGAATTTTCCTTACGTTTTCAGACATTCATACTATTATTCTTGGCTATCTATGGGGAATTGCTGTCTGAAGTCTCAGAATCTGAAACTGGAATGAAGGCTGCTAGATAAATGTATGAAATTGATGTGCCTGCACTTCAGCCCAATCCTCAAGAGGCACTTAATGTGGCTAATATAATCTCACTCCATCTTCAAATGTATCTTATCTCCATTTTGTATTTGATAGAAGGCATTTTTCTCTAGTGTGTGTATATATATTTTTCTATCGTAATTGGGTCTTCAGTTGCAGGAAAAAAGAAGATTGCATTGCTCCTTTAATTCCTGCAGACAGGAGCTGATTGAGTTAGAAGCTGGTATAAGAACCGAAGGACCAAAGGTTGATGTTTGAAGTCCTATTTTAAAGTTATAGGGTCAAATTCTGTTCTGTCACACAGGTGTAAACCCATGGTAGCTTCAGGGGAGTCACTCTGGAAATACATTGATATAGTTCAGAGCAGAATGTAGCCTCAGTAGTTAAAATCCTGCTTAGAATAATACAACTACAAAGTAAACAGGTAATGCTAGCATTAAAGTAAAAGGCTAAATCACTGGTTCTCAAACTTTCATATTGTGGTTTATTTCTTAAAATAGAAGGCCTCCCATTCCGATGTCCACCCCTCCCCGGCAGCAAATGTATTCCCCGGAAACGTAGCTTGTGAAAAATTCTTACGATTAGGAAGGCCAGGTGAAAATAAACTCCCTTTTAGATGGGGTTGCTTAGTCATATCCGTTCACTTTGTGTTGGTGCTGTCCTAGCCCTGCTCCCACATGCAGGACTTGCTTTCATTAGTAGCAAAGCTCCTCTCGCAGCTTGGACACCCAACCGCTCAAATCTTTTGATGTTATTTTGTAGTTTGGTCCTCCTCTGTTAGCTACCTTTCCAGTGTTAGTACTGCCTGCACATTTAATCCTGGTTAAATGTTCACCAAAGAAACAAACCAGCAAAGAAAGACCTGAAGCAGAGCTGTGGTTTTGTTTTTAAGTAAAAGTTTAATTGATCCAAAAGTCCCTGGAAATCCTAAAGAGCCCAAGGCTGGGCTGCAACAAGCACTGGTGCTTCATAATCATTGTGGCAGAAGCAGTTCTGTGGACAACCTGTCATCCATGAAGGTTGGTGGGAGAACCTCTAGGAATGTCACTTATATTCTCATATAGTTATTCATGGATTCAAGGTTTATAGCATTTTATAAGCATTCAGATGTGCAGGCTTACTATCCTAATAATCCCAATGTCATTCTTTCTGTTACTGCAGATTGGAGACAGAGTAATGGCTTTCGTAAACTACAACGCCTGGGCTGAAGTAGTATGTACCCCAGTAGAATTTGTCTACAAGATTCCTGATGACATGAGTTTTTCTGAAGCTGCTGCCTTTCCTATGAACTTTGTAACTGCCTACATGATGCTCTTTGAAGTGGCCAACCTAAGAGAAGGCATGTCTGTGCTGGTTCACTCTGCAGGAGGTGGGGTGGTAAGTTAGTGCATTTAACTCTTCTTGTGATGTGAATAACTGAAATGGAATATGTTAACACTCAAGAGGGGTCTGAGTCTTGAAGTTTGGATTCAGATCTAAACTTTCCCATGTGTTGTGAGGGTTTTTATCTGTTTCCCATCTCTACCTAACATTAAATGTATCCAAGGATTGATTAGATAGGAGCTCTAGGTCAAATAAGAGGCTGTCCCAATAAACAAAAAAAAATGAAGTTGGAAGGCAGAGTTCAAAGAGCAGATATTAAGGGACAGAAATTTTGCCTGTGAATCTGTGCGTAGGGAGTAGGTGATATGCACAGAATGTTCTCTCTGCTTCTGCGCACAACCTGGAAAGGGGGTACTACATCTTCTGCAATGTTTTTCTTTGCTGTGGGACTTTCTAAGGCCAGGCCTGAAGTCAATAATATACAAAAGACAAGCAGAGTTGGAGTGAGCTACTGGGTGTTACAGTCTGATACCTGCAGCAAAGTACACATTGCCTGAGCAAAGCACCAGCTGTATGGATTCAGGGGAACACGACACTAGCCAACCAGCAAACAAGGAGTCAGCAGGTCTGTATTACAAATCATGTAGGCTCTGATTCAGGAAAGCACCTAACCAAGTGCTTTAAATTTAAGATACAGTAGAATTTTTGTATCTTTAAACTAAGGGGCCTTTCACTATATAATTTATCCACTCAGGAACTGCAGTAGATCTCTGCCTTCTCAACTGGAGTCCTGTCCTTTATTCTTCAAAATTGTCTTCTTCAGGGCCGCCCACGGGGGGGGATAAGAGGGGCAATTTGCCCCGGGCCCTGCAGGGGCCCCCACGAGAGGTTTTTTGGGGCCCCTGGAGCAGGGTCCTTCACTTGCTCTGGGGGCCCCAGAAAACTCTCACGGGGCCTGGGCTCCCGGAGCTGCTTCTGCTCCCGGTCTTCACCGGCGGGGGGTCCTTCAGCGGTAATTCGGCGGTGGGGGGTCCTTCCACTCCACAGCCGAATTACCGCTGAAGGACCCCCCGCCGGCGAAGACCCCAGGCCCCTGGAATCCTCTGGGCGGCCCTGGTCTTCTTTATTTATTCTAAATTAATATTCCATAGTCTTCTACCTTCTGGCAGCCCTCAAACATCTTATCCTTGATTTTATGCCCTCACCTCTTCTTCCAGAGTCTTCTAAAAGATAGGCTGTAATTAAAGGAATAAATTCATCAGCTCTTTACACAAAATATTTGTAGCCAAAGATAATCCTGCTTGCAGTGAACAACCCTCTCGGAATACTCCAGTAAATGACTGGAATTTATAATCTTATTACAGTTCAGTGCCGTACGGACTAGGGAATTATGGCCTACTTTGTTTAATATTAATCTTTAGTGTGGAATTTAGAACTGTTGAAATGACATGGGGCTAAATATTAAGGGAAACCGTGCACTTTACTGTCACTGTAATAACTTATGACTGAGGTTTTCATTTAAGGCACTAGATTGTACGGAGTGGGAGGGAGGCCCAGAGCTGCCTACTGGGGCTCAGCAAAAAGCTTGAAAGAAATTTCCATGTAGACGTTTCTGTATAAATTAATAAGCAAATTTGCATAGAATCCCAAAGTGTGGTCCCTCAGAAACAACAAATCCATTATCTCCTCCTACACCCAGCAGTTACCTAATGCAGATGTATCAATCTTTCCTGCTACATTCCACTGTGGAGGTTAGTGGGGGGTTTCCTCCTCACTGACTGAAACTGAGTCTTACAGTGAATGTGCTGACAGACCCAGATTCTAGTGGGCCCAATTCTAATACTCCATGTATTTAAACCACTGAAAATGTAACAGTATCCACTGAGCAAATGATTCCCAGGAAGTTCCTCATTTAATAATACAGGAAAACCAGCATTCAAATCACTTTAAGAAAAGATATTTTCTGTGCTCTTGTATTAATGGATGCAAAGCCCATTAACGTTGACAGCAAGTGAAAAGATTGGCCAGTTGGTTTCTAAATGTCACAAAAATTCCTGAATAATTTAACAAGACAATAGACCCCCTGTGGTACAAGAACTTTGCAGTTGTTCCTCTCTCAGCAATACTAGTTCATTATTCTAGTTACTTCAGGCATTTTATATAAGAAAACTTGTTGATTGTTAAGTTCTTGCCTGTTCATTTTTGGATTTCCCTCTGGGACAAATCCTGCAGCCCTTTCATAGGCAGGAGCCAGAGAAAACTCCCACTGACCTCTGTGCATATATTGCCTGTTTGTTTTTGGTGGTTGTTTTTAAAGAAGTCCTCTCCTTATGATATTTAGTATAGCAGCTGTCCCTCTTCTAATATCTGTTTGGGGATATGCTCACTGTGATTGAGTATACTGTCTCTTTAAAGTCAAAGAGGGGAGCTTGGGGGCCAGGTAACCCCCATTCCAGGAGTTCTGGGCCAGACAGGGAGATACTGGGAGACAGCAAGTGGTCACAGGGTAAAAATTGGTTTCTTGGAAAATCTAAGGTTACTAATCTTTCTAGAGCAGGGAACCAGGAGCTTTGTAGCATAGAACAGGGCAACTCAATTTGCCCAGATAAATATAAAAATGCTTCCATGTTAACAAATCTTATTTGACTCAGTTATAGACAGTTGGGAAATCCTTTAAAATTGATACATTATGGTCCCAACCGGGCCTTTCAGAACGTTTGGTCATTTTTCAGGGTAAACTCGTCCTATAACTGTTTATTAAATCATTTTCCTTGCTGTATTACATAGATTAGTATGGTTAGACCTCAAAGTACAGCATTTCATCCTCCATGTGACCATGGTGAGCTCTTCGGTATTACCATAGGAAGTGCTTTCAGTAAGGCAGAGGATTGTTCCTGCAGACTTGGTTAAAGCAAGAGCCACTCCCATGAAAATCGCTCTGAGTTACTTACAAATGCTGGTGTAATTCATACATTCCTCTGGTGGATGTGACGGGACTTCAAGCCAAGATTTATAGGGCCTGAGACAAAATCTAAAAGAGCCCCACCTCTTCCAGTTTACAGCCCATTCTCTCTCCTCTCTCTGTTGTTTTCCCCCTGCTCTTCACATACTCTCAGTTGATTCTGTTTTCTAGGGAGGCTAAGGGAACTTCTCCGCACTTCCTCAGAGGTCAGGAAGAGGGAGCAGCAGGCATCTTCTGCGGTGGATGCCAACACGTGGATGGGGATCCTCCTCCTATTGGCCTTGATCCTGCTCCCACTGAAGTCAATAACAAAACTTTCATTGACTACAATGGAGCAGGGTCAAGCCTATTGGCAGGAGGCTTGTGTTTTTCCCCATCTCTTCTCCTGGCCTGTTGAGAAAATAGACCTGACACAGCTGCTGGGCATTCATGCCTGGCCCCAGCCCTTCTCTTTGCTTTCCCCTGGGCACAGGACCCGCCCCTGCCACCCTGAAACTTACTTGCAGAGGAACAGGGGGGAAGAGATTCATGGAACAGAGTGAGCCTGGAAGAGGAATCTGGTAGCAACCTGCATGATGCTACAAGAGACAGCTTTAAAAAAACCCATATATTTCACCAGGGCCCCCTGCTAAACCCAGGGACTAGGACAGTGTTAGTGGTGAAAGAGTGTAGTTGGCCATAATTTGGCATTCAGTAAACATACAAAACTATTGTAACTGGCACGCAAAGAGGCTTTGGCAGGGGAGGGGAGAAAGAGAAGGAAGCAGAAGGGCAGGGCCCTGGTTTACCCTATAGTCTTATTTTTCCGGGTTTTTATCCTCCCCTTCCATCTTCTATACATGCGTTGCCCATGGTTTTGCACACCTGCTGAAAGCCAGAAGGGTGTAAATTGCACCACCTCATCACTTAACCTCCAGATACTGTTAGGAGTTAATATTTAGTAACTTTCTTGCACTAGTATTTCAGTGTCACATGAGCTAAAATTAAACTTACGCTCATGCAGAGACATTGATTGCAACCCTATAGCTGTGATGTGACCTTCACTTTCAGGTTCAACATCAGAGGAAGTGCAAGCAGCATGAGTAGGTTCTGGATGCGATCTCATACATTTGAACTTGAAGGATAAAACTGGTAGGACAGCTCTTTTAGGTCATAACAGCGCTGTTTACTGTTTGTCAGGTACTCTTTATTTGAATTTGCAGACACCGCAGCACACGTTTTCCAAGCGAACCAATCTACGTGAGTGATGATGGCATTTTTTGGTTTAGCTATTGAAAACTGCTCCTCCATAACCTTAGTACAAATCTGCAAGGTTTTATTTTTTGGGGGGGGGAAATCCTATTTTTAAATAAGAGAGAAGCAGAATGAGGAGTATATGATGGCAAATGTAAGCAGTGGCATATTCTTAGCAACAGAAATTGTGCAAAATATTCATGAAGAAATGGCAAGCCTCAATTAAAGTGTGAGGAAACGTGTCACCAGCCCAGGAAAGAACCAGTGCCATGCAGAAGTCTGTCTGAGGCCCTTGCCTCAGTGCACAGTTTATTCAAACACATGAACTCAAGAAGTAAAGCAATTCCCCTGACCGCAGCAGGCTGTAGTCCCCAGAGGCCACAGAAAAAGCCCTTTTCAGCTATGCCTCCCCAGAGGAGAAGTCCCTTCCTTAAATCCCCTGCCAAGTCATTTGAAAGGCAGGCAGCCTTTACTGTTGTTTATTTGTATCCTGTCACATAGGGACTTGCATTTTTGTTCTGATCCTCAGCTGGAGTAAAATGGTATAGTTCCCTTGATGTTAATAGAGCGGTGCTGATTTACATGCTTTGTTTCAAAGTGAACACAACTGTCCAATTTTGCAGGGGGGGAAACATTTTGCAAATTTCTGCTTAAAAAATAGGACTGCTGTTGGGTAAAAAGAGGCCATTATCGCTCTCTGATCCATGTTTTAATGAAAAAAACTTCCTTCTGGTGTAACTAAAATCAGACTTGTATCCCAAATCTGTTCAAGTGTTTGAATTTCTCCTATTCCATTTCACTACTCAGCAATGTTTGCCTTTTCTACTGGCTTCCAATTTCCCCGTTTTAATTGAAAAATGACACCTTCAGGAAGTGGGTTATTGTGTAGGTTGATGTCTCCTTGCACCTCAGATATCTCATTCTAGATGCTGAGAGGCTATTACACAATCCTTGCCCACAGTCCTCCTATTCAGTATGTTTAACACATATAACATATCCTGAATATAGGCATTGCTTCATGTCCACTTTTAAATATGAATATACCAGGGGGAAAAATCTAATAATGAATAATAGGTTCTATCCACATTCAGTCCCAAACAGGAATCTAATGCAAGGTTGAATCTGAATGATTTAAAAAAAAATTAAAAGAATTGAGCAGTCTCTAGACTTGAGAAAAATGAGACTAATAGAAGGATATTTTGGTTTTTTTGATGCTGATCATTCTGAGATATTAGCTGTACTGTGCATTACCTTTTTAGATGGTTTATTGACTCAGGTTTTAAAGCTGGACTCAATTTATATCTTATCAAATAAACAAATTTCATATACAGAAATCTTGCTAAAGGTATTTCGGGTCAGACTCACAGCTAGGGCAAGTTAGCAAGTCAATGTAGCTATGCCAGTTCATATAAGATGCAGATCTGGCCCATTTTGATCAAAAGGGAGGTTGTTAAGATAAAAATCTATTGTTTTAAAAACAAACAAAAAAAAACTTTCCTGTGGTCCTGGTAACACCTTAGATTGTTAAAATAAACTTACTTAAAAATATAATTTACTTTTCATCATGTGTGCTTTTTCTCTAAATTGAATGAAATTCATAAACAATGGAACTAGACTGTCAATTTCAATTTTATGTTTCTTAAATTTCACTTTTTTGGTTCTCCTGTATGACTAGCAAAACACTACAGGTTTCCAACTCTGCAGGTGAGTAGCTGAACTTGGAAAAAAAAAAAAAAGAAACCAGGCCTTTTAACAAGACCTTAAAACATTCACACACAATATTTCTATTTACATTAGATTTTGTAGTGACCCAACATATTGGTTCTATAAATTGATGTCCATGTAAATAAAATCCATCAAACAGCCTTTGAAACTTGCTTGTATGCCAAGTACAATATTGTGAGAGATTCCTTATATTTCCATAGAAGCACTTTAATCTGAGTCATTTATTTCTCTGAAAACTCTTACTGTGATATTGTGCATGATAAGCAGTATAAAAATTACAGGTTTTGGAAATAAGATTAATTCTGTTTCAAGAAAATACTTCATCATAACAGCTGATCACTTTATCCAAAGGCTGCTAAGTCCTATTAAAGGTAAAATTAGTTGTCAAATGAGATTTGAAGTTTCATGTTTTATTTTCTCAGTTTCAGAAAGCAAGAACCTGTTTTGTGGTTATGCGTGGAGATTTATTTCCAAATATTAACAATTCTAGGGGGTGGAAGAGTGGTTGGTGGGTTTGGTCTTTTGTTGCTGGTTTGGTGTGTGTTTGTTGTTGTTTTGGGGGGCTCCGGGGGCGGGGGGGGGGTATTGTAGTCATGCATGTTTAATCACATAAGTGCTAGGCTGGTTTAGCAGAGCATAAGTCATTACTTCTGGTACAATCCTGCCTGCTTCCCCAACCCCACAACATCCAGGATGCAGGCAGAAGGCTAACTGGCAGTGGAGCTGCTGATATGGTTCTGCTGTGAAAGGAGCGGGTAGGACACTGGAAGCCCTCTCAGGTCTGCATCCATTACAAAGATGTTCTCTCCAGTGGAACTATCCTAGCAAGCAGGAGATATGGGCTGTGGTTGGCATATCCTCAACTGGTTGTTGACTCTGGCCAAATTGTGCTCCTTGTAGAGAATGTGCAGCAGCAGGGGCAGCTCTAGGATTTCCGCCACCCCAAGCACGGCGGCACGCCACGGGGGGCGCTCTAGCGGTCGCCGGTCCCGCGGCTCCGGTGGACCTCCTGCAGACGTGCCTGTGGAGGGTCCGCTGGCCCCGCGGCTCCGGTGGACCTCCCGCAGGCATGCCTGCGGATGCTCCACCGGAGCCGCGGGACCAGCGGACCCTCCGCAGGCACGTCTGCGGGAGGTCTACCGGAGCCGCGGGACCAGCGGACCCTCCGCAGGCACGTCTGCGGGAGGTCTACCGGAGCCGCGGGACCAGCGGACCCGCCGCAGGCATGTCTGCGGGAGGTCTACCAGAGCCGCGATCCCAGCAGACCTTCCGCAGGCATGCCTGCGGGAGGTCCGCCAGAGCCGCCTGCCGCCCTCCCGCTGGGACGCTGCCCCAAGCGCACGCTTGGCGCGCTGGGATCTGGAGCCGGCCCTGTGCAGCAGTTAGTCACCAGGGTTAGTTGCCAAGTAGCTCCACTGCTGCTCCCGTGCAGGAGAGGGGGAAGACTCTGTTCTCTCCAGTCTCTGCAGAAGTCCTCCATGCACATCCCATTTACTCAAGTTCTGCAAAGGGCCCAGGACTGGACCCTCAGGTATTTGTAATTAAAATGTGTAACCTCATAAACATGAACTCTTAATCTGAACTATGCTGGAAGGTAACTAAATGAGTTAAGGGATTAGAAAGGAGATTTAAGAGAGATTTGCATAGCCACAGCACTGTTTTGGCATGCAACCAGATTCTACATATCTTTAGTTAAGTATTTGAGTCCACAGCTACTTGACTTCATTGGAAAAAGCATGTAGGGTCTCGTATCAGGATCTGGCCCTGTATCTTGGTATGTGAGGGTCACAGGGGTATGTGTGAATTACATCTCCAAAACAAGAAGAAAGGGATATTAAATTAAGGTCAATTGTCCTGAGAATGGAGGAGTAGGGGGATAAGAGAAACGTACACAAGAGTCCTTCTTAGAATTGCCTCTAGACTCTTCGGGGTTCTTGTTTCAGCCCACTATAAAAGTAAGGGTCATCTTTCTCCAGTTTGGGCTTGGAACACCCACAAATGTCAGAGGGATGTTGTAGTCTGGGGTTTTGGTCAGGCTTGTATCTACAATGGGTGCACCACCCAATCTTCAGCAGGTTTGGCACACATCATTTCTTCTTGTGCATTTTCCTAATGGCCTGGCACTCTCTTGGAAATGTGAAACTCTGGGAATTTTTACATCCTGTATATACCCGGTATAAAGTGGTTTTCTACTATAATGGTTTGACCTTTTCAGTATTCAGTGTGTTTGATTCAGGGAACATTTATTCTCCCTTTTCCTCCCAAGTTAGAGGGACTGTACGCAGAAAACTAATTATATTATAGAACAATGAGAAGGTCGGAGTTTTACTTCACTAGCGTCCTTCACAAAATATCCATTTATCATCATGTTCATACTGGTGCGGTCTGGTTAGGAGGCATCAAAATGGAAACTGGCATCAAATGAAACCAGTCCCATAGCAGAAGTGTGGCTACTAAGAGAAAGGTACAAAAGCCAGATCTTGTTTCCATTATAAGCTCATGGTGTAATTTTCTTGCAGGGGAGAGATTAAAATTGGATTCAAAACAGTATAGACAATTGAAGGTGGAAGTGAGTGTGAGACTAGTAAAAGAATTCCCTATGGTTTCTGAGGGATGAGGAATTCCCTCTCAAGAAAAAATGGCAGATAACAGCAAGAAAAGATGGTCGGTGCTTTGAAACACTGGACTGGGATTCAGCAGACTTGGGTTCGGTTCCTGGCTGTGCCACAGTTTTTCTGTGTTATGTTCAGGCACGTCATTTAATCACTCTGTTTTGGTTTCATCCTCCATTTCTCCCGTCCTTTGCTTCACTGTTGTTGTATCAAGCAGGCAAGGTACTAACAAGCTTCAACAGGACTTAATTTTTTTACAGTGGAAACCTTTTTACCAAGCTGCTGCTGCACACTGTGTAACTTTCACTCAGCCTCCTCAACTCCTCCCCCCTCCTTCCTGTTTCCTGTCCTTTCAGACTCCCAACAGCCAGTGCTCCTAGTTCTAATAATTACAAGCAACATCTAAACACCACAACTGTCTGCTTAGTTTGTAGGCTCTTTGGGACCGGTGCTATCTCTTGCAGTATATTTATACAATACCTAGCACAATAGGGGCCCAGTCTTGAAGCTTCTAGAGGTTACCATAGTATTAATAGCAATAATGTCCTTTCCCAAAAAAAACCACTGGAAGGACTTCCAGTGAAAATTACATTCATCATTATGTGGGAGGATAACATCACAGGGCTATCTAGTTATCCAAGTGTAAATAAAAGCACTGATTACTGATATTTACTTATATCACCAGTAGTTCTGGTTGGAATGAACAAGAAGTGTGTTTATCCATGAATGATCTTACTAATCATGCAGGCAGTTTACAAATGCCAACCTTTGGCTAGAAATATAGCAAGGGTTTGCTAAATTCAGCCAGACATAATTATTAGAATCACAATGCCAGTTCTTGCCTCCAGGTCTCAGTGAGATTACACAGGCGCAATCAGAGGCTGAATGTGGCTTATAAATGTCTTCTGTGCATCTGTTTTAATAAAATAACTGTAAGGATAACTCTATATTCTATTCCAAATGTAAGCAATTCCGTGTTTATGCAATATCTCCTTCCCCCGCCTCAAGAAAATACAATTTTCCATGTTAATTCAGAGCATTTAAAGCCCACTGTGACTAGAGATGTAAAACTCAGACCGTTTAAGGCACAGATCCTGCAAATAGCTCCCCACAAGCAGACTCCTGCATCAGTGTAGAACTCCATTGACTTCTATGGAATTCTGCCCAAGCTCAGGAGCTTCCATCCACAAGGAGCTGCTTGCAGGATCTGGACCTTAGTTTGCAAGGGGTCCTGTGTATTTTGGGCCTAAGTGTATGAGCCTTTTGGTTTCAATGGGAGTCCTACGTACAGAGGCCTTGTAAGAGTGGGTGGTTAATTTGTTTTGACTCACTCTCCACATCTTGCTTGTGAATAATAATAATTAATAAAAATCTTAGTGAATACTACACATAGTTGTGCCTGCTTTCTTGTCACAACCATCTGATGGAAGTGAATATCCATCAGACTCTTCCCCCTCTGCTTACAGAGTGCATTCTTGACCCAGCTGATTAGAAACACTTACAAACCTCTCCCCTAGCCTGGAGAGAGATTTAATGAAATCAGGCAAAAAGCTGATCTTGATATGAAAGTTTTGCAGAGCTCTGCTTCTGGCCTGATTATTCTGCTTTCAGTGCACCCAGCATCATGGTAATTCCATGTCACAGGGGATTTCAGAAGTCAAAATTTTGGTATTGCTCTGATTGAAAACAAAAATTTTTTTTTCAAAATTCTGGGACAGAAAAATGGAAATGTCTCATGTAGATAACTTCAGAATAAATTCTTCCTGGTGGGAAGAAAGGGAGCCACAAGTCTGGATGCCTTGGGAGCCCCAGAGCTTGAGATAGCGAGAACTTTCAGTCTCCCAACTCCCCTTCAGCCTACCAGGTAGATTACCCCAGAGCAGGGGAACCTGGAAGCCTTGGGGTCTGTCACTTTGAAAGCCTGGGTATGTTTTGAAATCTGCCTCGGTTTCGGAGGAACTTACTCAAAAATGAGCTGTATCCACAGAATGTTTCGATTGTGATGAATCAGCAAACTGAAGGGAAAAAAATATTTTTTCCAACCTGCTCTAGTTTTCAGTTAGGTCAGGAGTAACTACTGAATTAGTCTCATTTTAAGTGGGAGGAGAATCAGGATTCATTTTGTGTCTCACTTGTTCCAGGCTCTACCAAAGAGCAATGTGACTTTTTCTTTATTAAATTCAGACCATCATATTGTGAAAGTCAGCAGGAAGCTGCAGCTGCAATTGTGTTTCATTGCTCAGGAGAGCTTAAGCAACATGACTAGTTCAAAATACTGCAAGATATTTCATACTTTCTGCTAGTAACTAAAAGGAATACATTAAAAAAAAAAAGCTTGCAAGATTACAGGGGCTCAACTCCTCTGCTGTAATATGGCAAAATTACCTTAAAAAGGCATTTGAGTAAATGGCACAAATTAACCTCAACTGTGAAATATCTTTGAACGTCCTTCCTCATCCCTCATTTAACAGGCATCCAGTCCTCAAGTAAAGTGTTGCTGATAAAACAGGTAGAGTAGGCATGTTTAAAAATGCAATGTTTGTCTCTCACATGCTTATCTCCTGTTGTAAGCATAGCAAGATGCTGTGGTTATTGCAGGTACACTAGGCCAGACAGTGTATTTTGAATGCCTCCCACTCAATTAAAGTTTAAAAATACCATTAAAATATGACTTTATTTTTCTAGCTTGTCGTGTTCATATGATACCAGGGGTAGAGTTCTGACGGTTGCTGTTTATTGCAGATGCCTAAAATTGCCTTTGCATTTGACTACCGAAAGTTACTGAGAGAACACCTGACTAATTTGTGTGATCACATTTCTAAAGACACTTGAGCTAATAAACTGACTTCCTCACTAGAGCTACATAACCCTGATATAGCAGCACCAAACTGCTCTAGTTGTTTACACTTACAATTTCATATCCTATTTTAATAATAGCAACAACACAAAGAACAATAGTTATGTAAAAACCCACCCAAATGGAGGAAAATGACTGTACCAGGAAAACCGTGATATCTTGCTTGTTCATAAGGGCCCAGTTCTATAAGGTATTTAGGTGCCTAACTCCCACTGGTTTTAATTAAATCAGTGGAAGGTAGGAACCTAAATACCTTGTGAGAATCTGGGCCTTAGAATCCTAAGTCTCATTGACTCTGTGAGACTTTAGCTCTTACTCAGTGCACCCAACGTAATTTTAAGTAAATGAGTTCTCCACTGCTCACGTGCTTATAGTGACACAAGTTACAAACGTGTTTGAAAGCTTTCAAAGCTTAAAGCTGCACATCATACAGGTGAGCATAAGATCCACCGATCATTGTGGATTTCCCCAATGTATGCTAAAAAATCTGGCCTAAGACGCTGGCAAATGCCCATAGTAAACAAACTGGAAAAAAATAAAAATATTTTTCTGATAATCCTTCAGTAGCAGCAGTATGTAAATGTCTTTCATGCGAAAGTATCATTTTAAGTGGATGCTGTCCCTTTAATTGGAACATTTTACGATAGCTGAATTTACTTTAAAATACCATTGTGAAAGGGATATATGTGTGGTAGTTTCTCCAGTATAGTTTATCACTTGTTAAACTAATTTTATCCCCAAAGAATATTTTTCTGGCTATGTGTGGGTTTACATCTGTTTTACTGTGTGACTGTGAAATGTCTGACCAGGATATAAAGAACGTTTTCAAAACTGCATATGGCCAGCCTGGGATTTTATTGTATTATGAGGGAATTGGCAGGAAAATCAAGTAATTGACTTTGTCAGTGGAACTGATATAACCATATATTTGCAGGGTCAAGCCATTGCTCAGCTCTGCTCAACGATCCCTAGTGTTACTGTTTTTGGAACAGCTTCCTCTTTCAAGCATGAAGCAATCAAAGGTTCAGTAACTCACCTGTTTGACAGAAATGCAGACTATGTCCAAGAAGTAAAGAGGTAAGGGTTCTATTTTGATTATCAAGTAGTAGCTTGCACAGGGGTGGGCAAATTTTTTGGCCTGAGGGCCACATCGGGTTTCTGAAATTGGATGGCGGGCCGGTTAGGGAAGGCTGTGCCTCCCCATGCAGCCAGGCGTGACCTGGCCCCTGCCTTCTCCAACCCACTCCCCCGCCCTGGCTTCCCACCCCCTGATGTCCCCCCACAGGGCAGCTACCCCATCCAAACTCCCCTGTTCCCTGACGGACCCCTACCCCATCCACCTCCCCCACCCCCACTCCCTGTCCCCTGACCACCTCCGGAACCCCCACCCCTGACTGCCCCCCACCGCCCCATCCAACCCCTCTTCTCCTTCCTGACTGCCCTCCTGGGACCCCTGCCCCCATTCAACCCCCCCTGTTCCTCACCCTCTGACCTCCCCGCCCCCTATCTACACCCCGCCCCCTATCTACACCACCCCTCCCCGAACTCTCCTGCCCTCTATCCAACTCTCCCTTCTCCCTGCCCCCTTACCACGCTGCCTGGAGCACCGGTGGCTGGGGGTGCTACAGCCACACCACCCAGAGCACCAGGACAGGCAGCCGCGCCACCCAGCTGGAGCCAGCCACGCCTCTGCGCAGCACAGAGCACCGGGTCAGGCCACGACTCAGCAGCTGCACAGCCCCAGGAGCTCGCAGCCCTGCCGCCCAGAGCATTGCACTGGCAGCGCAGTGAACTGAGGCTGTGCGGGAGGGGCCGGGGACTCAGGGCAGGAGAGTCATGCGGGCTGGTTGTGGCCCAATTCTGAGCTAGCAAATTACTATGAAAAGTGAGTTAAGCATATATATGAGAACCGATTAAACAGGTTGGTTTTGGAACAATCACAGATCTAATCTAGATATTCTCTGTCTTTCCAATGAAAAGATAATTATAGCACATCAGTATCTCCCTCTTCCTTTACGATCCAACATGGGCTTTATTGAACATGTTCACTTAGATACCTGCCACAAGCCAAAGGAATTAAATGAAAGAGAACAAAAAAATTGATTGGGGGAATTTAATCTCATATTATTTTCCTGTAGGCTGATAGTCTTTCATTATTGCTGTTCACTTAAGTTGTTTTTAGTAGATTTGGTGCAATTGATTCAAAATGTTTGGGAATTCCCTTGTGTGATTCTGTCTGTCTAGGTTCTTATACTGTGCAAGCCACTAGTTTCTTGAGTTCTGTGGTGCCTGGTTGAATTGTGAATACTTAGATTTTGTTTGCTTTAATGTTAGCCTCCTGAAGTTGTCACCTCGGCGTCCGTTTCTCCACAAATGCTTGCCGTTTTTTGGGTTAGTCTGATTAATCCTGGCTGCTAAGGGATATATTTGACAGGGAAAGTAAAGAAAATTTTCTCTAATTCTAGAAACAAATATTTGATGTCATTGCGGTTTTCTAATTCTACTTTAAAAATAAAGATAATTTGTTGTTACATATGTCCTGAGTGCACTGATGCACTACCTCAATCAGCTGGAGGGAGCAAAAGAAATTTCTATGTCCATTGCACATGCACATACCCCGGTAGTATGTTGTGTGGGTTCTACATAAGGGATGCTGCATCAAAATATATGCAAAGTTTGTAGTTTATACCACCTTGGGTTGGGATCAGAGTGGATCTCATAAGCTAAGCAGGCTCAGTGTGTAGATGGGATGTCCCCCAAAAGAACATAGGCCGCAGGAAGTGGTGTTGGGCATTTGGTAGGTGGCATGCTTCCTTCTCAATCATTGCTGTCCCAGCTTGGTGTTGGAGAGAGAAACCATGAGAACTTTTGGAGGAGTCTCTATCATTCATGGCTGTTGAAGATCCTGTGGAACTCCTCTGTAAGATCAGGGTGTTTAGTCCCCATATCCTGACATAATTCTAGTGTGAGTAATTACACTGTGCTTCCCACAAGTATTCTCTGCCTTGTCAGCTGGATCGGGGTGGCTCCAGGCCCCAGCACGCCAAGCGCATGCTTGGGGCGGCATGCCACAGGGGGCGCTCTGCCGGTCGCTGGGAGGGCGGCAGGCAGGCAGCCTTTGGCACGCCTGCGAGAGGTCCACCGGAGCCGCGGGACCAGCGGACCCTCCGCAGGCACGCCTGCGAGAGGTCCACCAGAGCCGCAGGACCGGCGACCAGCAGAGCGCCCCCCGCGGCATGTCGCCGTGCTTGGGGCGGCAAAATGTCTAGAGCTGCCCCTGAGCTGGATACAGTGTTCGTCACTCTTTCATCCTACTTGGGTTGAGTAGTCTGACTGTCTACTGTTAAACACTGTTACATCAGAAGAAAATTTCACTCGACATGAAGTTTCAATAGATGAGGAGGAGAAGAGTTGTCTGGCAAAGAATATCCACCTAGCACCACCTCTTCAGCCCTGGACTGTTCACAGGACCCCACTTCCCCCCCACTGGAAGCTGCTAGGGGTGAATTTTCACTGCCAGTGAGGAGCTGCTATAGCATGATGGTCTGGCTCCTCTTCACTTCCCTCTGGGAGCAGCTGCAGCAGACCAGGAGTCAGCTACTTCCCACTGTACTAGGGCCATTTGAACAAATGGGGGGACAGGGGGCGGGAAATGTTCACAGAAATTTTTCACTCTTCAACATTTGACATTTTGAAGAAAATTTTCATCAGAATTCAAAACCAGCCCCTGGTCCTTACCCAGGGGATGCTGGCTTCTCCGGTGCGCAACCAGAGGAAGATGCAATCTCCTGGGAACGCCCCACTTCCTATGGTGGTAGGTGATCATTGTTCTGTTCCAAGGGATTATTACAGTGGAACCCAGTTATAATGGGGAGAAACTTTGCTACATGGGGTTCATTTAAAATGCCTGGCAGCAATTTGTAGCTTTCCCTGTGGTTTACTACTAGTGGATTTTCCCTTGTGATCAGTCCACAGGGTGTGTGATTTGGGGCTATTTGGAATGGAAGGTAAAACTTATATGCTAAATGTTACATTTCCTCTTTAGGTTTGTCGTGACTATGATGGCAGGGTGATGAGTGTGTCACTGAAATGTGGGTAGTGGAGCTGTGGAAAATCAAAATGTCCATCCCAGGGGAAATGCCAATATTTTGAATTTTTGGTTTTGTCTCAAATCAGGAAATGGAAAATGTTGATCTTGCAGAAACTGGATTTTCCATTGGAAAAAACATTTTGATGGAAAATTCCTGACCAGCTCTAGTAGATAGATGGCTTGGTTGCCAGAGTGCAGTGGCCTGTTTTATATCAAAATCCTGCAGTAACAATGACTGGCATGATGTTTATAATAAAGATACATTCACTGCCCAGATTACATTCCGAAAGGGTACATTAAGTACCATGTGTTTACAAATGAATGCTCATCAAACTACCTAACTGTAGAAAAAAATGTTGTGTTCACTGTTGTTGTAGCAGTGCCGATCCCTGGATATTAGAGAGAGAAGGTGGGTGAGGAAATAGCTTTTATTGGACCAAGGCCTGTTTGGTGAAAGAGAAGTTTTTGAGCACACAGAGCTGAGCAGTCCTGAAGAAGAACTCTGTGTATCTCAGTAGCTTCTCTTTTTCACCAACAGAGGTTGGTACAATCAAAGATATTAATTTACACACCTGGAGAAATTATTGGCCCACAAAAATCAGCAGTGTCTACCTGTTACACTACTAAGGGAAGAACTCTCATGTTTTGTGGGTCTTTGTAATGTGTTTCTGGCAGACATTTGAGAGCTGTCTTTATCTCTGTTTTCAGAGGAAAATGAAAAATTCTTTATAGGTCATAAAGCTTTCCCTGTTCTCTGACTTTGTCTAATTGTAGTTAGGCAATTGCAAGAGGTATGGTCATCACAAGCTAATAGTTGCTTTTGGGGATTAGAAACTGTTGACTGCACCTTATGCCTTTGATAGTCCCCAGGGTATAATTATCCTAGAATAATGTGCCAGTGGTTTGCGTAATTGTTTAATTAAAGAGAACTGGTAAATAATTTGCAACTACTAGGGTTATTTACTTGGTCATAAAGTAGAATAGCAGGTTTTAGTCCAACTGGAGGTGGGAGCTCACAGGTTTAGTTAGTGCAGAGAAATGTGAAATCAGACCTTGTTACTGGCAACATTAGAGTAACTAATATTTCTTTCCTTTAAAAAAAAAAATCTCCAAACATTGTCGGGTTATATTTTGCACCTGAAAAAAAAAAGATAGTGGTTTTCTTGGCCGGTAAATACTGAGCTATAGTTCAGAAATGCTTGCAAACAAGGTTATTTATTGGAACCATATAAAATTTCCTATATTGCATATAAAAACCTCTGCTGCACAAATTGTAGCCATATTCTGCCCTGGGATTCATGTGGATGTCTCCTGTTGACTTCTCTCTAAGCTTGGTTTGACTCAATGCAGGGACCTAGTAGATCAAAGATCTAAAATGGAATTATGTCCATGATCTGACACTTAAAAACATACTATCTGAGGAGAAGTGAGTTAGAAAATGACCCATTTCCTCCCTTTTTTACTTTGCTTGATGAATGCAGAAGCAGCCCTCCCCTGCCTGCCATCATTACCAGGGTTACAAATTTAGTATTTATTTCTAGTGTGGAAACTATAGATTTTAAGTTTCCCTCTGAATCTGCATGGGGGATGAATAAGAGTGCATCATGTAGAATTATTTGCTTCCCTGAAGAAATTCATACCTAAGAGCTGTTTTTATAAGCACCGATACATCCCCATGTGTCTGAGCGTAGACTCAGCCCTTAATCACCTGAGTAGCTTTTTGCACTGGATTGTCATCTCTCACTGGCTTCCCGCTAATGTAACTATTGACCTCAGTGAAGTTACTCTTGATCTACACTGGTGTGAGAAAAGAATTGAGACCGTTTACTTGAATGCCTCGTGAAGAGGATTGGGCTGTATTGTGAGTAAACACTTCCACCACACTTCTGCTGCATGGTCGATATCTTCTATGAAGTAGACCAATGCTGTTATTACAGTCGTCCATTCCCATGATCCATGCTCTAGTCTTTCACGGGCCTCTCTGACTTGCATAAACACTTCTTGATTTATTTTCATAACCTCCCTATTTTAGATTCTCATCTTGCCCTGTAAAATAGTTGTAGTGATAAATAATGATTTTCTCTCTCCCAACTATCCACATAGTCTCTGTGCCAGAGATTAACAGTATATAATTTCTACCTTCTCATGTTCTGCTTCTTTCCCTTCAGTTACAACACTGTTGCTCAGATAGACAAACATATTTTTATCATCCTGTAATATACTATCCCAGTCGAATCTCAATGAAGCCAAACTTCTCTTTCCTCCATAATTATCTGTACCACCTATAGCATTCTGACCACTCCACTAAACTCTTCTTCCTCATTCATTTTTCCAGAAGAAAGAAATAAACAAAAATAGTGTAGCTAACCAATCATTTGCTAAACACTTGGCTTTTTTTGCTGCAACTCCTTTCCCATCTCACATATGTATGTTTAGTTCAGGCCAGATTCGGACATCTTTACGCACATTGAGTAGTATGTTACTCGACAAATAGCCCCATTAACCTCATTGAGATTGATTGTGGAGTAAGATGCTACTTAACATGGCCTAGAGTCTCAACACTGCCACACACAGTCAAGTTTTTCAGAAGTGAGTATTGTTCTTGGGTGTCTCCATTGCTGCATATCCAAGTGGAGATGCCTGGTTTTCAGAGGGTGAATGCTAAGCACTTTTGGAGAACTGAGTGTTCTTAAAATGGCTCCAGTTGTGTACTTTGTAACTGAGATGCTCAAAATCACTAGTTGCTTTTGAAAATCTTAACATTAGATGATAAACTCTTCCGACTCCTCTCTGAAGTGCCTTTCAAACTGTAGGTGCTATGTAAACAATAATCCTATAGTACACCAGTTAAAAGAAATGAAGTCTTGAGTGCTGTTGCGATGTGAAATTTGCCCTCCTTGTGTCTTAGAATCTCAGCAGAAGGAGTAGATGTCGTTCTGGATTGTCTGTGTGGAGAAAATACTGGAAAAGGCCTCAGTCTTCTCAAACCACTTGGGACTTACATTTTATATGGTGAGTAAAAACAAAACAATTAGAAGTTTATTTCAAAAATATCAATTTGCCAACCTCTTCCAGCAGCATGGGGACACCCTTTAAAACATCCATGCTACTCAGTTCTCCCTGGGGAGTATGACGAATGTATCTGTCATTTTACACTTTATCATTTCAATCATTTCTGTTCAAGAGTTTCTGAGGATCTGAATCAGAGGCTAAAAAATTAGGAGAAACTAGTTGCTACAAAGCAAGTTGTTTTTCCAAAATATCCAAAGGCAGAACTGGCAATATGGTTCAGATAGTTGAACATCACTTGGCTACATAGATGGAATAAGTTTGGGGAGCAACTTTGGATCTCTTATTCCTCAGGCCACATGAAGCTAGAAGTTTGGCAGAAGTAACTGTAGTATGATGCATGGAACTGTAGAAAGAGAGTCATTCAGGAATGACTTCATTTGGTCTGACACTAAGCTGTGCAAGCTGAATCCAGACTTCTAAATCTCACACTTTAGAGCCTCAGCATGTACCACTGGCCACTCAGCATATTTAATAATAGAAATTGCTTCCCTATAACTCTGCCTACCTGCCACATAACTTACTGCTAATGAAACAGCAACATCCCCAGACTCTGTGAGAGGAGAGTTAGAGACTACACATCTCTGAAGACTGAGAGGGGAAGTCTATATGGTTATAGCGGCCACCTAGCTGCTAAACTATAATGGTAGAGAGGAAACTGTAATGGGGAGGAAGCGATCTGCTATCAATATACCTAATATTATCTAGTCTGCTTGACCATGAACATCTGTCTGAGAGGCTGAATTGGTGGTTTTTCTGATCTCAGAAATAATGAAAGCTTATCTGTCATTTGATATGAACAAATCTTTTTGTTCCTGAAATGTGTAGGATGCTATTAACTTGACTTCTTTGATTGCTGTACCAATGATAAAAGGAAGGGCATCATTAAAGCTTATGCAGTTTGGAAAGAAAAGAAGCCTTTTTTGCAAAGCACAATTTTTTTTTATTTTTTATTGATTTATTTTTTAATGCAGACAATTAAATGGCCTCATTCGTTGGCATGTTATAAAGGGTGTTTACATGTATGTGATCTCTTTTTTTTCAGGTTCATCTAATATGGTTACTGGGGAAACAAAAAGCTTCTTCAGCTTTGCAAAATCAGTAAGTATAGTACTCCTGTGGTTCTGTTATATCGCACTTATTAGCATTTATCTCCTAAACCCATTATTTTTAGCAGCTTAGTTCATCTTAACCAATACCAATCTAATTTGTCTCCATTCCATTGTTTATTAACTCCAACATATAACATCACACTAGTGCAAATGAAGAGTGGTAAATGTAGCGTGGCCTGATATGTTTTTCTTTTGGTATGACAACTAGTCAGGAGTTTGCTCTGTATGCAATAAATATTTGAGTTGCCAATAATCTGTGTAAAATCATTTTATATCTTAGACCAAACTAAACCATCAGTTTATTTTCTGACCTGGTGGTAGCATGTCGTATCCACTATACAACTGTACTCCCAGGGGGTTCTTTCCTTCTCTAATGTGGATGCACAATGATGTGAATTCAAGGATATACTTGAGTCACAGGGTTCCATCATCTCTAAGAATCTTAGGAATTAATTGAGCTGTACAGGGTATGTCTACACTAGAATGTGATTACACCTCATGTAAACACATACAAGCTAGCTTTAATCTAGTTTACTCGGACACCAGAGCAGTGAAGCCTCAGCAGTGCATGAGTAACTACGTGGCTTCTGGGTGGGCTTGTACAGTCCACACCAAAGTGTGTGGTACCATGGCTTCGCTGCTTTGGCACCCAACTAGCTAGATTAATGCTAGCTTTGGTGTGTCTACACAAGCTGCAATCACAACCCATGATTGCAGGATTGGCCCATCGAAATGTATGCTTCAATTCTTATGGTGCTGTCTTACCCTTTTCATTGATGTTGTGAACAAACTAAAAGCTGAAGTATTAATAAGTTATTTCCTGGCCTGTTACAAGTAACGAACAAATCTGTTCAGACAATTCACAAACAGAAAAAAGGCCAAATATGTCATATAAATTGTTTGCAAGGAAAAGTTCAACCACCTCAAAAAGTGATTCCTTCAGATATGAGAAACAAGGACACAAGCTACTAATCAGAGATCCACCACACACAATTTATCTGCTAAAAATTCAACATCTCCTCATACCAGCAACCCTTTTTCCCAGAAGAAATTAACTTCAAATATCTTTATGCAGCTAAAATCAGGATATATCAAAGTCCCCAATAAGAGACACTCAAGAGACTTTACCTCCTACTTGTTCTATCTCACATAATGGCAAGGGCTAAAATGTGCAAAGATCCTTGTAGTTAGATGCAAACATTGAGCTGAAATAGTCTGAAGAAATTCCTGTCACTGTTAAAAACTATATTATCTCCAAAGAAAATATCTACATGCGAACCTACAGAAAGAGAGATTGTGGGCGCTGAAACAACCTGGTCTGGTTAGTTTGACATAATGGGGACAATTGGGAAATGCAAGACCAACATATCCATTAAGCTATTCTATTGTCTCTGTCGCTGCCTTGGTTTGTTTTTAAGCCTAAGACTAGGCAAGCTTCACACTGCACATGGAAATAAGTCAAGGAGACAGGTCACCACATGTTTTTCAATTGGTAGTGTAGACAACCCTGGTAGAAATTGAAATTGGCTCCCACTGGTACCATCTAGAGCAGCTACTGTAGGTTTTGGAAGAAAGCAACAGTTACATTGGTTCCTTGAGCTTCTGGTTCTCCATCTGAAACCAAGGGAGGCCCGGAGAATGAGACTTGTTGAAGATTACTAATGCAATCCACTAGGGGGGGCTATACTGTTCCATAAAAAAGATTAAAACCTTGGTATCTAAGTGTGCTGCACATTGCAATTGTCATGAAACCGGGTTGCCTGGAGCTACTGAGATAAATAACTGTATGGAAGTTACAGGCTAAAACAAAAGCCTTGATCAACATGTCCAGGCCTATATTAAAAAGCTTTAAACCAGAATGAGTCAATAGGTGCTTTGTAATGGATACCAGAGGGAATAATGCCACCTCTGGAAACTTAAAAGGCAATCAAAGGGAATATTTAATCAAAATATTAAGTAGTGCATTGAATTGTTCATAAAAATGTAAACTGCTTTTTTACGCTAATATAATTAACCCTGTGGAAAATTAAGTTACCAAAAACCATAAAAAAAATTTTAATTAAAATTTTGCCCACTAGAATAAAACTCGCTAAGATGTGGGATCTCGCTCACAAGGGTGCCCTGGAGCTACAGTAGACAAAATAACATCATTAGAGATAATACAAGACTCCCAAACATATCAATGTACAGGATTTCAGCAGGAGGTAGACAGAGAGGCAAGAGCAGCAGAAAGGTTTACATGGGATTTTTGGTGGGATGCGTTATAGGGGGGAGTAGGGTTAAGAGGTTTTACAGAGGGGTTACATGGCTTCCCTAAGGTAACAAAGGAAGACTGTGGCAGAGCCACAAATAGAATTCAAGACTCCTAAATCTTGCCCCTTAGTCACAGGATTATCCATTCTCCCAATTGTCTGTTTGCCTCAAAAACTTGCATTTGACCTTCACATGCAAATCAGGTAGCTACATGTCTGTCTACCCCCATTTCTTTGTGCAAACCTTGTGACTAAAAGAAGACAGCTCTGGAAATTTTTGGAAAAACAAAAAACAAACAAGTGTATTTTAGCTCATTATTCTACACCAGACAGTTCAGTTTTCCATGCAGCTATTTCCTCA
Organism: Mauremys mutica; assembly: GCF_020497125.1. Lineage (NCBI taxonomy): Eukaryota > Metazoa > Chordata > Testudines > Geoemydidae > Mauremys > Mauremys mutica. Next base: position 33,973,843 of record NC_059085.1, read on the forward strand.
TACTGTGCCTTTCTGCTGCTATTGTTCACACTTCTTTCATGAAGCTTCTCTCCTTCACCCTAGCCCTTGAGCTGTCAGCAAAACAAGAGTGCCTCTGTATTTTTGCCTTGTTTTTTCTTAAAATCCATGAGGTTAATGGGCTTTTGATCAAGTGCTGAGTCCTGTTTGCAGAGAACCTTTATTCTATGTTGGGTTACATCTCCCATGGAAGAATAAACACATCTAAATCCTTGATAAGCTCTTTGCATACATTATAATATTGTGAACCCTTTGGCCTATGTGTGGGTTTATTATTGTAACCTTCATGCCATTTGTTCCTCTCCAGTGGTGGCAGGTTGAGAAAGTGAACCCTATCAAGCTGTATGAAGAGAATAAAGTCATTGCTGGATTTTCTCTGCTAAATCTACTTTTCAAACAGGGCCGAAGTGGCCTAATTAAGGGTATAATGGACAAACTCATAACACTGTACAATGAGAAGAAGATCAAGCCTCTGGTTGATTCGTTATGGGCTCTGGAAGAGGTAGGAAAATGGCTTCTCCCCCTCCCCCCTTATTTCTTAAATTCATAAAGTAAATGGTTGTTTTGAAATATGAAATCAGAGTGAGTAAACTATTTACAGTAATTAATTTATCCAACACATTTTGCTTTTACTTCTGTGTGTGAATTGTTTGCAAAAACCCTGTCAGTCTCACATTTCTTTATCAAGAGTTATGCACACATTTCTACTATGAATAATTTTTGGTTTGCAGAGGGATCTGTTCCTACTTTGTTGCAAATACTCATAATGTATGAAGTGATGGATAGTCACATGGTATTCTTTCTATTTCATGATTGGGTGAATTGTGTAACTAGCCAGTGCAGCATGAATTGCAGATGTTATAGTGGGCCTTTACTCCTACGCATGGGCTCAAAATCTGCCTTTAGTGAATAGTCTTAATACATTAGAATGAGACTCATTTCTTGCCTATATTTCTATATTTGTTCTAGATCAGTCTAACCACTCAAATCTTTGCAGAAAGTGAATGCACAAGTGTTGCTGATCTGGGCAGATCAGAATTCTCTTCTGATTTGAATGAATATTTTTTCTATTGCTTGTTCAACTCTGTTTAAAGGATTGCAATCAATCTAGTCTGCTGATAATAGGATAGTTACACACCCCTTTTTAACCAAGCCACTGCTTTCTGAAAACTCTGCTGTCCCTAAGATGTTGTTAGAAAAATAACTCTGGTCGTCTTAGCGGTCTGAACAGACTTTTTAAAATTATTTATTTGTATTACAACAACACCTGGAGGTTTAATTTTTGTGAAATTTACCAAGTTTGAGACACTGCTGTGATGATTGCTTCCCCCGGCTGTGTTGAATATGAATTCTAGTTGTACAGTTGCAATTCAAAAGGTACTGGCAGCATAGGTTGGCTGTGATTGTGCTGGTATTATCTGTCATCCACAAGAAAGTAGTAACCACCAAGCTCCATCAGTGTGTGATATCAGCCAAAATCCTGGATGCCTCATAATGAGAGTTCAGACAGGGCACAGTACAGAGACTGCTCCCTCCTCAGGCTATGATCACTGGTAAGATCTCCATGCTCACACTGCTGGATCTCTCTGCAGCCTTTGACGCAGTGGGCCACAAGGTAGTGCCAACACACCTGCATGACTTAGCAGAAGTACTTGGCCCAGCACTACGATGGCTCCAATTGTTCCTCTCCAGAACTCAGAGAGTGGTGACGGGTAAAAATGCTCCTCCTGCTGGATCCCTACTATCCCAGCTTGTCTTCAATGCCTGTTTCAGACCACTAGCAGAGATAGTGAGATGCCATGGTGTTGGAAATAATTTTCATCATAATTTCATTCGGGTTTACCACAACTAAGTTTCCACACAAGTATTCCTTTATTAGTTCAAAGGTCACTTGATGTTTGGTACATCCAAAACACAAATATTAGCATATGCACACACCTCTATTCTGTACCTTAGCAACAACACTTACAAGCATCGGACAAAATACTTACAACCAGATCAGGCTCAGGAGACACCTTCCCACCATGACTCCACATGGACAAGGGAAAGCTCTCACAAAGAACCCCTAGAAAACCCTTGTTTTTTATACACTATTACAAACAAGTTGAGTCATAGCTGGTTATGGGACTTTAGCTAGGGCCAGATAAAAGCTTAGGGCTGAGCCCTGTTCCAGTACTGACAAGATTAATGACTGGACCTCTTTCTTCAAGCTTTTCTTATCTCATTTTGCCATATTTCTTCCGAACTACTGGGCCAAGCATTTCTTTATAATAAATGAAACAAACCAGTAATTTACTGCGTCCGATACCCAATTTTTAAAAATGTTGATAACCCCAACCCAAATCTTAAATACCACTGGTATTTCAATGATCACTACAAGCTTAACACAAACAACCCCCTTCTCGTGATTTTATTCTTTTTGATTACGTGTCTTGGGCCTGCTGCTCATACTGCTATCCAAACTCAATTTAAAACCATAGTTCACTCAGGCCGAATGTGGGCTTTTACTCCTACGCATGGGCTGAGCTATCACCAGCTATAACACTCAGCTATATAGCTCACAGTGCTCCATGCATTTGTCACGTCTGGGCTGCCTTCTGCCTGGCTCAGGTTGCCATGAACACATCAGGCCTCAAGTTTCTTCACCAGCTTCCAGTCCACTTCTTATGCCAGTTTATGGCCTGATTTTTCAAAGCAATTAGTGGATCAAGCCCCACCTACATCAAAACCAAATTTCAGTCTATGAACTCCCATGACAACAGCACTCCTTTGCGACAGTGCAGCTCACAAGGCCCAGGATGAAGCATGTGAGAGCTGGGGACAAAGCATTTTCTGCCAAGGGGATCCTGCTATGGAACAATCTTTCTGAGGAGCTCAGGCAAATCTAGAGTCTAACCATCTTTGGGAAACAAGGGAAAGTCTCCCTCTTCGAGAGAACCTCTCTGCCATAAGTGACATATTTCAAACACCTCGTTTATTCCTAAACCTCTCCTAACCCCTCCCCAAGGAGAGACCTATCTCAATCAGAGTTCTGATCCTAGAAAGGGAGAAGTGCCAGAGACTCTGCTTTGCTCTTGATTTTTTTAGGGAAGGTGATGAGATACTACAGTGATGGGCAGCAGTATAAAACTCTAAGATGATACATGCAGAATATGATTCATTTTTTATTAAATAGCATTGCACAATATTTTAAAATCTCTAAGTGGCATGAGGATGTAAGTGCTGGACTGAGCATGCTACTGTTTCATTGTAGATTCAGCTGTGGTATATATTAAAATAAGGAGGCACTTAAAAACAACAATTATTAGCCTAAGCAATTTTGGACCAAGAGAAAACAGTATAAAAAAGGGTTCTACATGGCAGAATAATCTTCTAGTCAACATGATGGGAATTTACTGGGAGACTTTAAGCAATATTCTTTCATTTGTTTGGTAACATTTCATAACATTTGGCAGTACATGAACTATCTCTCTGACATTAGTTTGTGGAATATGTAAATCCATCTGTTCAAGACTGCAGCCTGGCAAAATATAGCTCATTTATCAATCCTGCTCAGTTTGCATGATCTAGGAGGCAATTTACAAAATGTGTTTCTGGCTGGCATCTGCAGGAATATAATGATCCTGGAGTTTTGAGGGTTGTTCAGTTTTGAATTGATTATAAAGTATTACTCTTCATTCTAAACATTAGGAAATATGCCCTGGTCAGTTTTCCAGAGCAAAATCAATATGATGGACCTAGAGATGGGCCAGAGCTAGTGCCCTAGATTCATCAATCTTGAACTATGGGCAAGTTTTTTGTCTCTGAATTTCATGGATCTGACCCTTCCCGGAATGCATCATGAACTTATTTTGATTGCTTCTCATTTCTCATCAGTACTAGTAACCTTGATGCACAACCTCACAGGCTGAATTAAGAAGCTCTATTCAACTCAGTCATGATTTTTAAATGTATATTTATGCACTAGTCACCATTTGTATGGACACATGTTCATTTTACTGTAGGTTCTTAATATGGCATGGAAAAAATACCTGTCCTTGTCCCCTCCTGCCTCGTGGCAAGCCTCTAACAACAATGGGGGATAAGGAGAGGGTTGACTTGCAGGCAGAGTTACTGGTTAAGCCATACTTGTAGCTCCACTATGGAAGGACTTCCTTTATCTGGCAGCTCTCGTGGTGTTCTCCATAGAGAAGCCCTATTCTGATGAAAGTTAACACCCCAGGACTCCTGTGGGTGAAACTTATTGGCCCACAGGAGTCTCAGAGGTGCATACACATGCAGGATGGGAGAAATAAACTCAGGCTGCTCATATCAATAGAAAGCCCTCCATCTGATCGGAATAGTCAGCAAGCCAAAGAAATGCAATGGAGTTGGGGGTGGTGGTGATAAGGATGAAGCCTAGAGAGAGAGGATGCATATGGGCTGGACATCAGGACAGCACACTGCCCCGACTTGCCTCTCCAGAGGTAGAAGTGAGGAGACCTTGAGGCAGGCTGGGCAGGGGACTGGTAGTTCATGGTTGATATTGACATAGAGCCTGGCTTTTCCTAGCATACATGGAGAAGGTTGTGACCAATAAGGAGAATTACTCCTCCTCCTGTTTAATTGTAACATTAGACATTTGGCCTGTGTCTGTGGTGAGACCCTGTATGTGTGAGTGAAACCCTTAGTTAGTGGTGACTGGCTTGTTAAGTCGAGGGAGACAGAAAAAAAAAAGTAGGACTCTCTCTTTGGTCCAAAATTTTAAAAGTGAATGATTTGAATAGTTTTCTCTGGAAAAACTTAGTAATCTCCTAAGTCTCATGGGAAAATTCACTTGTTCACTGACTACTAATTGTCTCCAAGTTGGAAATTAAATTCAATTGGTGACATCTGAAGTGTGAAGGGGTTTTAATCTTGTTCCAAGCACTCAGTGCAGCCTAAACTACCATGGCCCTGTGCATTCCTTCTTAACAGAGGCCATATTTTGCATACCTAGGTCCTTCAAGTCAGCTATTTAAATCTATATTCAGGCACATACGTGGCCTATTTTTTCAGGTGTGCTGAGCACTCCCATCTCCCACTGCAGTATCACTTTTAATCATTTTGCCTACTCGATATCTGCCTTTGTCTTCATATCTTCCTTCATTCAGATATGAATAGATTGTGTGCACCTCCATCCGCTCTCCAAATTCAGCCTAGTGATATAGGAAGCAAAGTGCATCATAGCAGGTACTATCCATACAACTCCATTGTATTGTTGAATTAAAACAATGGTTTCTAGTTGGTTGCTAAATGACTTGCAGGATATTAGACTGACATACTTGCCTTGACTCTGCTCCCATTGACATCAATGGAGGGGGTTGCCACTGTCTTCGGTGAGAGCAGGATTGGGGCCACTACGTTCACTGTCTAGCTGGGGTGGAATCCTTTCCCGTGTTTTGAGCCCTCCATTTTAGGGCCTGATCCAAATGCCACTGAAGTCAGTGGAAAGACAGAATGCCAGGGAGTCTTCCCATTGATTTCAATGGCCTTTGGATCAGGGTCTAAGCATGCATTCTTAATACAGGCTGCTTAAATGAATAACAAACTGTTGAAGAGTGGGCTGGATTCTGATCTCAGTTATACTGATGTAAATCTGGAGTGATTCCATTCTCTTCAGTAGAGTTACACTAGATTATACAGATGTGAGTGTAATCAGTTTCTAGGTCACTGATTGTAGGAGTATTTTTATTTTATTTTTTTTACTGCTGTAATATCTGTTGATGCTGACTCACGAAGATTAATTCTTTATTGCAAATCCCCATCCATAAATCCAAGTTAAAAGCCTGTTCTCAAGTGGTTCGGATTAGCAACATTTTGTGATTTATACACAGAGGTTTAGCCAAAAGAGACTCTAACAAAATCCACAGTTACAATAAAATGGAAGTTTAGTTGGAATTATTAATCACTAACTAAGCAGAGCCGAATGATGAATTAGTTCCTCAAGTATTTTGCAGTTATTTGCCTATGCACTGGAGTACTTAAGAGAACAGGTAATTTTGCTGCTGGTGCATGCTTAAAATATTGTTGTAGCAAAGGGTTGATTGTGTGGCAAGATGGCACTCCAGTGTCAACTGTAAATTTTAGATCAGAATCCCAATTAATCAGTTACTTGCTGAGCTATATGTTTGTCTTTGTTGGTAACTAATGATCAAGCCTCTGATCTGGTTTCATTAAGTTGCTTTTCCCCATTTTGATTAGTCTGCAATAAGCATTTAATAAGCGAGTTTGCATTTGCCTGACCTTTTATGAAGTTTGGCTTCATAAAATAGATGACTCCAGATTATCATCCAAGGTAAATTCTACAACATGTTCTCTTAAGATCCAGCACATATATGCTTCACCCTCTAGTGTATATGCTTCACCCTCTAGTGAAAGCTAAATTTGCAATTTACCATAGTTACAAAAGTAGCATCTGTAAGAGGCATGAAATTATAAGTGAAATTATTGTTTACTGGGGCATAGTGTTTGGAAATGATGATGTGTTTTCTTAAGAATATTAGACACCTATTCCAGGCTCTAGATGCCCTGCAGCAATTAAAAATACCAACAATAGCAATAACAACAAAGTGATTTCAAACCTCTCCCACATAAAACAGTCAGGAAGGGAAATATTGCAAAACAAAATCTCTCCACCTCCCAGGTGCCCACAAAAGCTCGGGACCACTCCAAATGCTCGCTCAAAAAAACTAGCTTTGTAGTATGCACAGTCTGTGGACGGCAGGTTGAAAACCTTTGCTCTAGGGTACCAAAGAACTGGACCACAGGAGCAAATCAGCATCTGTGGGGAAAGCTTGCAATCTCCTGACCAGATTCAGAAAAGGAAAGAGAATTTTAGGTTATAGTTGCTGAAGGCAGCTGGAAACTAACCAGCAGTTCCCGCAAATCACCAATGTAGTTTGTGAACATTGCTGACAAAAGATGGATGAACACTCTTAATTGGGAGCAGAGTGGGATATCATTTTAGCCAAATCCTCAGGCTGCTTCCTCTAAGCCACCTGAAACATCTTAGTTTTACCTGAACTGATTCTCGTCTAACTCACTGTTCTCCACACCCTGATCTTGCCTAGACACTCAACTGCACATTTCATCCAGGACAAGATGGTGATATACAGCTGGGGGTGTCATAAGCACACTGAAAACACTTCAGACCATATCTCATCACTGCCTCTCTTAAGGGCTTCATATGCACATTGAACAAAAGGGTGACAGTGTACAACTCTGTGGGGAATTCCACAAGAAGAAAACCTTGCGCTGAAGAGCATTTGCCACTTGGCTCCCCATCTCTGGTTCTATCCATAAGGAGGGACCTCTGGCTTCTAAGTACCAGATTACTAAGGCCCTACTGATCTTTGTCATCCTTGGGAATTGCCAAACATATTCCCCTACTTGCACTGTTGTAGAAAAAGACCTGCCTTTTAATATAGGCAGTACAGAGGAGCCAGGCCCCAAACACTGCATACCTGTAAGTCCTTGTGAATCTCTTTAGACTGCAGCGAGTACTGCTCCTCCTTAATTAGTGGGTTTTGGTTCTGCTATGATGCGATAATTAAGAGAATCCTACTGGAAAACGGAAGAGCAAGATCTCCAGTCAGGTGCAAGTCTTCTCAGGATAACCAAAATTATGAAAAAGAAATTTTCACTTTTCTCTTGTATAGCAGCAGCGTCCAGAAGCCCATACTAATGTAAGGCACAAAAGCATCCTCTCTCAGGGAGGATTGCTTTATTTAGGGCTTTAATTAGGCTTAGCACTGGAAGAAAAGAAGGTGATAGAAGTACTAGAACATCGTGGGAAAATTTAGTGCTGTACAATAACTCTTGATACCTTGCTACCTAGACCGTTGATTTGAATTAACTGTATTTCACCCCAGGTAATACCTGTTGCTACAAAACAGCAGTGTGATAATGCCTTTCGTAACATTAGTTACCAGGTGATAATGCAGTAAGTGTGTGTTTAGCTTTTACCCCATGAGGTGGAAATGTTGGGGGCTGACATCAGAGGCTGGTAAGTGTTATGAATAAAGGGGGAGATGCTGACAATCATTTTGAGGTGAAGGAACATACGGGGCCACCCAGTTGTCTCCATGAATCTATTGAAGCATTGAGTTCATTTTTCCTGAAACATCCTGAATCAAAGTGTCTTTGAGAGCCTAGCACTGAACCTAGCATTAAGATATTTTAATAGAATTACAGAATCCTTGCTAGTATCATAATGTATTTTGAAAGGAACCGTTTTGTATATTCCCATTTTTATTCACTCTCCCCTCTCTGCACCAGTTTTTGTTCTTTCTAGCTAGCTACAATGGCATATGGTAGCAACCTTCTGCCCTCTGCATCCAAGTTTTATGTCCCAATGATGAGAGTTCTAGAACTGCTGGTGGGATGGGGAGTGGAGAACACTTTCCAACTAGAGCAGCAACCCGATGCAGAAATTTGAACTGTATGGTAGAGAGGTTAAAGGCATCAAAGTATATTAGTGTTTTAGGCAGTACTGTATGGCTTCAAAGAACTCCTCTGTTGTAAATCTCGCTGCTTTTCCACTGAAAACATCCTCTGGCATAAATGACCTTATCAGTGCAGGTAGTTAGATAGCAAAACTGTTCTAAGGGAAAAGCTCCTGTAATTGATGATGTAGAATAATGAAAGAGAGAAACCTCTAAAGAGGCTACAATTTCAACAAAACCTCTCTCTGTCATCAGTCTTAGCTGTGAGGTCAGGAGGAGCATTTGTACTTCAGTTCAGTAAGAGTCATAGAAAACTTGTATATTTCAGCATGGGTGGTGTGTCTTCCTGCTGTATGGAAGCAGCCTCCCCAGCTGCAGACACTACAAAACTTTCCTGCCAACATTTGAAATCAATGAGAGTTTTGCTGTTGGCTTCAGTAGAAGCAGTTTGAGCCCTGTATTTGTCCTTGAAGGTGTGCCAGGGGACTAAAGAAACATTCCAAGCATTGGAAATGAAAGTTCACTGCAACTCTTCAGATTGCTTGCAGTACAGTAGACATTAAAATAGAATCATTTACCTTGTCCTGATTTAAAAATAATATCACTGCAGTATTACATTTAAAGAATTGGAAAATATTTCAGTTCATATAATATAAATGCTTCCTTTCCTAATGGCCATCCCTCTAGCACTAGAGTATGGACTCTGCTGTTCTGTCACTGGGAATATTGCCCTGATGGTACTTTAAGGGCAGTTGGTCATGCAGGTGGTCTTCCTAATCCAGAGTTATAAGACCTTGGCATACACTGTTCTGCCAGAGAGATGCCTTGCTGTTTTCTTGAAGTATAACATTTTGCTTGCTTTGATGACTACATAAAATAAAAAATCAGCAGTTCAAAGTCTAGTTACATTGTTTATCCTGTAAATCACTGCAGTTTATCTGTATACAGATACTGTTTAATGTAACAAGGTACATCTCATGCAGATATCAAAGCTAACAAAACTCCAAGAAGCTACAGTCCATCAACTGAGTATGTTTTGGTAATGCAATGTGGGGCGGGGCAGAGACTGAGAAACAAAAAAGGAACACAAGCATGGGAATAACCTGCCAAAAACAATCTCCTAATCCTAGGTGCCTCTAAAGAACAATTTCTCTCTTAGATTTTGTGGAGGATAGATACAAAGCTTGCATTCCATTTGAAGTTTACTCCAGTAGTATAATGAGCATCAATTCTAAATGGATGAAAGCGAACATGAGTAAGGTGACTTATTTCTTTGTTTATTTTAAAGGACCTGGCAAGAGAGTGTTTCCTAGAGATGCTTAGGCAATGTTAAAATTAATTACTTTAGCTGAAAAATTCAAGTGTTAACACTAAAAAGAATAGACAGTAATCCATCTAAAATATTCTGCACCACCTCATTACAGAGCCCTTGCTGCTTTCATGCATACTACCCCACCTTGCCCCACTTTCACTGTACATCATTTTCTTGATATTCTTTGTCCTTTATTGTGGTTTACCAAGATGTGAATCTAAAAAGCTGTTACCTCATTTATAATCCATCTGCTCCCCGTCTCCGACTCACTATAAATGAAGGTACAGTCCAGTAGACGTTTTGGTTTTTAGCTTCATTTGCTGTTGAACTGAGATGCAATAGGGTTGTGATATTAAAGAATGAGGCAGAGCCAGACTAGGGCAAAGGCACTGTAAGTACCTGCCTAAGGCCTCAGATCCCTGGTGGTTATGATGTACTTTAACATTAGTCATTGTTACTGCAAGAACGAGGTGGTGGATGAGCTCTTACAAAGGGAGAGGATTTTTATCTGTATGTACAGACAGGGATATATACTCAAGTGAACTGCTATTTTAAGTTGCAGTCAAGTACTATATGAGGTATTATTTATAGAAGTGGGATGTAATTAAACTAATGAATTATTCCAAATTAATACATTTGTTTCCAGCTGCTGGCAATCGGGCTTCTGAAATGCGACTTGTTTTGGCTCACATGCCAACTGTGCACATAAATGTGTAAATAATACTGTAAGCGTATATAATGCATGTCATTGGGAGGGTTTTAAAGCACTGTTTGCCCATGGTGGGTATGGAGAAGGCCACAGGTAGGTTGTGATTTGCCTAATGTCACACAGCAAGTTAATGGAAGAGTCAGGAATAAAACCTGTGATTTTTCAGTTCTGTTTTCTAAGTGTTGAGCCACTCAACTATGTCTCAGCAATTCTGAAGATCAGGCCCTGTCATTCTAGATGCATGCTGGGAGTTGCATGGTCTTTGGGAATACAGAGTTTTAGGCTGGGTGCATTTCAGGAAAGAGTATGACGAAGCTAAATCTTGGGAAGAAGTAGCGAGTGCACAGAGCTTTGTAAAGCATTCCGTCCATTATACTGATGAGTGTTGATCCTGTGCTAAAATATTGTGGTTGGAAAGGTTAGAAAGCTGATCAGCTGAACTAAAACTCTCCCAATTAATAAAGATACAGCCTGTAGCCACTCGGTAAGCAGACTGCTAAGGATTAATTAATTATGAAGATAAGCTGGTGGAAAACAATCCTTTCCTCATGGTCTCCAGAATTGGAAGTTGGAGAAAGAGGCGAGTCGTGACACATGTTATTGGGTCAGTGCTGACTGTCACTTCTGGTTGCCCTTGTTTACCATGGAAATAGCAGCTTCCAGTTATGGCAGGACATATCAAAGCAGCATGCAGATTTGGTGTCTGGATTGATAATGTGAGGGAGAACAAGAAACATAGGGAAGAAAATAAAAATAATGTAGTTAGCACTAATAGATTCCACTGGAAAAAAAAAAGAGCTGTGTGAAAGAGAAGCCAGTTCTATCCTGCCAATTAATGAAATTACCTAGAGGAGATCAAACTGAGATAGATGAATTAGACCAATTTGTAATTCATTAGAAAATCAGAACAAACCTGTTGTATGGCGTGAGCTGCTGATTAATTACTGCGAGGAAACAACATTTAACAAAAGGAGCCAGGGTACTAAGATAGGTGAAACGTCTTTAAGTAATAAATTGGCATGTTTCCCCTCTGTGTTAAATAGAGAGTGATAATAGCACCCAAGAACAGCCTTCTGGATAAAATCAGAGAGAGACCTGCTTTTTGGAGAGCATTACCAAGGGAGACCTGATAAACGCAGGTGAAAATGCAGACTTGAGTGCAGGAATATTGGCGGGGTGGGGGAAGAAGAGGGTATCCAGTGTGCTGTACGTGGGAGACTGGCGCCAGTGACTCTAAATTTTACTCTTCATTTTTATTATTTGTCCCATGAAATTTAACCTATTCACAAGAATTAAGGAAACAAAATATTTCATGGAGTCATCCTCCCTTCAAAAATGGCTTTTAAACTTTTTTAGAGGCCGCTCCCTGAGCCATGCTGAGGAACCCTGGGTGCCACAACTACCAGTTAGTTCTGTGTCTTAAGACGTGGTAGATGGAATAAGTGATGCACACCTTAGAGCAGGGCCTGAGGGCCGCATTGGGGTTCAGAAATTGTATGGAGGGCCGGTTAGGGGAGGCTGTACCTCCCCAAACAGCCAGGCGTGGCCCGATGCCCCCATCTGGGACTCCTGCAGCATCTACCCCCCCGCTCCCTGTCCCCTGACTGCCCCCGGAACCTCCACCCCTGACTGTCCCCTGCCGCCGCATCCAACCCGTCCTCTCATTCCTGACTGCCCCCCGGGACCCGTGCCCCATCCAACCACCCCTTCTCCCTGACTGCCCCTGGAACTCCTCCCCCTGACTGCCCCCCGGGACCCCTGCACCCATTCAACCCCCTTCATTCCCCGCCCTCTGACTACCCCGACCCCATCCACACCCCTGCCCCCTGACCACCACCCTGAACTCCCTAGCCCTCTATCCAACCCCACATGCACCCTACCTCCTTACTGCGCTGCCTGGAGCACCAGTGACTGGCGGCACTACAGCCACACCGCCCGGCTGGAGCCAGCCGCGCCACAGCACAGAGCACCGGGTCAGGCCAGGCTCTGCAGCTGCGCTGCCCGGCCACCCAGAGCATTGCGCCGGTGGCGTGGCACCCTGAGGCTGCGGGGGAGGGGCCGGGGTGAGCCTCCCGGTCCAGGAGCTCAGGGGCTGGGCAGGAGGGTCCCGCAGGCTGGCTGTGGCCCGCGGGCCGCAGTTTGCCCACCTCTGCCTTCGAGGCAGCTCATCTTGTCACTAATTTTGCTGTTGGTGCCAGTGAGGAAGAATGAGTAGGAAGAGAAGGGGGAAAGGGACAAGACTCTTACAGGAAATAGTTGTGAACGTATCATACAATTAAGAGGTCTGAAGATCACTGCAGATCCCTGCGTTTGGGGAAGCTAAAGGAAAGGACTTTGAATAGCTAGTCTTGCCCATGGCTGCTACCCCTTTAATGCTCTGTAGCCAGGAAACTAACAAACTGCAGATTTCGTGCTCCCGATGCAAGCATGCTGAGATCCATTCATCCCGTTCTTTCAACCTGGTAATTCAGCTAACTGTCTGTGTTTCTTATCCCGATTTTCGTAGTTCATGATTAAATATGGTACAATCAGTTGGATCCATCTTGTAAAAAAAATTGTCAGATAGACCCAAGATAAAGAGATCAACTTCTATTGATTTCTTTTTCTCCACTCTATAGAAATGCAGTGGCACTAATTTGCCATCAGAGGAACTTTTAAGAATTACCATGTTCAAGTTTCTTGTGCAACACAGCACAACAGTTATTGGAATAGGCCTGTAACTGAACAGGGCCAGGCAGCTATCAAGGAAAAATCTTTCAGACGTGTTTCAAACTGTCTTTTAAAAGTGTCAAGGACATAGTTGGACTCTTGTTCTATGCCACATCGATGTGCTCTCTTTAAGCCACACAGCCTGTAGATGAAATGCAGGATTTTCTTCTGTGTCCAAAAATTCCACTCACGCTTCTTTGTTAATTAGTTGACTGGCTCAGCGAGAAAGCCCTCGATTGTTCAGGCTTGACTGACAGGGATTCTTAGAAAAACTGGATTTGTTGAATTTTCAGTGTGTCATGAAGAAGAGATGCCAGTTTCTCAGAAGATTGGGCATTTAGTTCTTAATAAATTGGGGTAGTAATGCTGGGGTCTAACTAGTGGTATGGAAAGAACTGACAGCAAAAGCACCCTCTGAGTATTAAGATACCCTGTAGGCACAGAAATAATCCAGTTTTGTCAGGACCCAATCTCTCCTTTTTCAGACTGGGGCAAAATTCACTGTTGATATATACTCCATTGAGGTCACTTGGGTCATGACTTTGAGATGACTGGGTGAAGTTCTTTGGCCTGTGTTATGCAGAACATCAGACTAGCTGATCATAATTGTCTCGATGGCCATTAAAATGTGAATCTGTTAATTTAATACTCATGATGAGGCTGTGGCTTGGTTCTATTCATCATGCTATCTGAGGAGTTCTGAGAGACCCAAAAGGTGTTGGGAGAGCTGAATGAGAGAAAAATATAACATGTCCCTAGTCATAGTTTGCCTAGAATATGCCACACTACTATTAATGTCCTCTCTGGCCATCTAAATGACTGAAAACAGTCAGCTAAGCCAGGTCAGTATCTGGTAAGGCATCAGGCATGGCTGAAAAAAGAGAGAGGTCCTAACCGAGTGTCGGGTGAAAGAAAATTTAGTAGAGCAGAACAAAATGCGAGGAAGACTTCCAAGAGGATGTAAAATAGCTATGGCAGGAAACAATATTAGATAGTATATGTTAAGGGTTTTTGTCTGGGGTCACAACTTTATGCCCTCTGAGTTCCATTTTCTCAGATAATATGGGGATGAGGATTACACACACTATACTGTAGAGACACTTTTTTTTTTGTCAGCAGAAATATACGTGTCTGATAAAGAAAAGGGATCAGACCCTTTAAGAAGTGTCTTTCTAAAATAATAACTCTAGTAGAATTAGCAGTTTTCCTAGGATCAGTTGTCAGTGTCTCTGGGCAACAGCAGCCAAAGCAGAAGTATGTTGCTAGCTACATCAGCAAGAATGAGTTGCTGTCTCTCAACAGCAATCTCACTGATGACGACTGGTTTTGGCAGGCTGGTGGAACTAGAGGGAAGTCTCTAGAGCAGTGGTGCAGAATTCTGCCTCTGCTTTTTGCACTTTCACACTGGCTTAGTGATGTAAATAGTAGTTGTTTTTGTTGTGGAAAGGGGACAGACTTCTGTTCCATATTATTATCCTGACGCTTGCAAAAATTGCACTCATAAATAGCAATGCACACTTGAATACTTGATCAACAGTACTTAACCCAGAAGTGTTACATTAACTCTGTGATCAGCTGTAGTGATATTGTAATTGGGAAGCACAAATACAGATTAAACCTTGCAGCTTCAAATCAATCCCAGCCTGTCTTGTGGTGCCACACTACACCCTTCTCAGGAGTAAGCCAGACTATCCCAACAGGGAGTAAGGAAATGCCTCCTGTGGCTGAGGAGCCCCCAAATGACTGACTGTAACAAGGAGACCTGCAGTAGTTCTGGAAAAGAGATCATGCTAATATATGTGGGGAACACCGCATGCACTCCATGGAGCAGAGCACCAGCAGCAACTGATCTCAGGGTATTCCCTTGATATGATGCCTGTGCTGTCAGGCTTCCTCTATCCTGAAGCTCAGCTGCAATCTGCTCCTCCTTTCAGTGGTCACTTGTGGGCCCGAATATGCTACCTGTGGGCACCATTTCCTCCAAAGAAAGCCTGTCTCGTGATGTACTGCCAAAACCAGAGGGATGGTATTATTAATATTGGAACAAATTCGACAGAATTCAAAATATCAGCATGAAGAAGGTCAGTGTAAAACAAATTCAGTAACCCCTGGCTGGCAGGTTACAAACCCCTCCATCAGTAAGAAGCTCACCCACCCTGAAGTCAAGGGTATGACAGAACCTGGATCCCTCCTGGCCCATCCTCTGGCATCTACCAAAACACCCCAGGTCATTTGGGGTGGGTGTTGTCCCTGAAGGCTGTCGTAGCGGTCCATGAGTGTCCAGTGTATGGCACTCAGCAACAAGCTTGGCTGTGCACCATTCCATCCTAATGCCATCTGAAGTCTTAGACTGACATAGGTATTGCTGGGTTGTTTGTTAGTTTTATCTTTAATTAACCAAAGTTTCCTCTGACAAAAGGTTTGAAAGTCCTACCATTAAAAGCTTTTAAAACTATTTCATTTTGATAATATTAAAACACGCTCTGATTAAATTCTTCTTTTCTAAAAATATTGTATTCTGCTTTTGAGCAAAAGGAAGGTGTTTTGTAGGGCAAATTGATGTTGTGCATCTGCTGACTCAGTTTGAGCATCCAGTGGCAGGATTTGGACATGCTATTAAAGCACTAGCAATTTAGAAATATGGGTGATGATATTAAGAAGTCTAGGCCTAATTCAACATAGACCATTCTAAGTCCCTGCTCATCTGTATTTTGTTTTTTTGAAATGAAGATTACATTCAACTAGAGAGAAACTCCTTCAATAGATGCTGATCGCTCACCTGTACTTGACTCTGGGCTGAATCCTAGGGGGCCTTACCATTTCCATCAATGTTAGTGGGAGCTTTGCTTGAATGAGCGTAAAGGGCCTCGAGATTCTTCCCTAGATGAATAAATAAGAGTTCACATTAAAGCTTGGGTGGAACAATTAAATTTAGAAAAGGGTGATAATAGCTTAGACAAATCATGGCTATCGCATCTCTTAGCAGGCGTAACCCTGGGGCAGAAGTAAGACAACATTGTGGCAGACTTCAGTAAACTCTGCATCACTTCTTTGGCCTTAGCAACATACCTGTCTGTCCGCATTTCTCCCCCTGGACAACCCTTTGCCTACAGACATATCATCAGCATTGCCCCAGACATCACTCATTGTTTTTCTCTTCTCTCCTTTTCACTACTCTTCCTGCCAGACAGCTGGTACTGGAAGTGTCACAGGAAAGAGACTGTTTGAATTTTTCCATTGTATTTTGGCCAGTGGACCTGCCGAGAATTCTAAACAGTGGTGCTCAACTCCAGTTTGGTTTTAATCTATGTTGCAAAATCCATGGGAATCCAAATGTACCATAGAGCCACTCATCCATTCCTGCTTGGTTTGGATATGAATTCATTTGTGCATTTGGTGTAGTAGGATGAAAGGATTCTAATATTTCCCCACCTTGCTAATAGGTGTTGGAACCCTGCAAGAAGCTTCTGGTTAACTTTTTATATCCCTGGGCTGATATGGTTCAATAATCCCTACCTTAGATATAAGGAAAGTGAGAGCAGCAGTCTAGCAGAATAGTAAGCATCTGGGAGCAGTGAATTAAGGTGCCAATACTCCCATTGAATTCAACTACCATTCATATGCTTAAAGTGAAGCATGTGCTCCAATACTCTGCTATAGCAGGGCCTACGGTAGGAGCTCTAAGGGAAGTCAAGCCAAGGAAAAGGCTTAAGTTGTGATTTATCTTGTGTTTCTCCTGAGTTACTTTGGTAACAAAGCCAGACCCCAAGAAGGAGGTCGGTTTTCTATTTTATAGGGTATGCATTAGCCTTAGTCTGGATATGGGTGGAGAACTCTAATTTGGATTTACTCAGCTGCACAGTATATGATAAGTAACTAACTGACCTTTCCTCTAGTTTCTTTCTTTGGCTTATTAAATGCCTTGCATACTTACAGTGGAAATGTTTTTGAAGCAAAGCAAATATGAGAGAGACCACTTACCCGAATGGCTGTTAGTTCCCATCTCACTGAGCTAAGGTGCAGAAACATATATGACCAATGCTTCAGAGATAGCGACAAAGGAGGCAGAACTGGGCTCTATATTTAAAAAAATAAAATAAAATAAATTCCTCAATGTCCATTCCAAAATTGTAAGGTACAGTAAGTTCCATGCCCAATTCTTGCCATGAGAAATTTTGCCCGTGCTTTCGTTTTCTTTAATTTTCACGTTTGAATGATCAACTGTATGTCCGTAGAGTCAGAGCAATTAAATCCTTTTCACTTAAAGACAATAGTTCTGAGTCAGCAAAGCACTTCAGTATGGACTTAAGCACTGTCCTGCACTGGAGGCCAAGGGGCTGGACAAGTCATGCATTCAACTACAGTTTGGCAATCAGATGGGAAGAGAGGAGTGTTCTTTCTGAAGAGCTTTATGTAGTTCTTAAACCAAAGCTAATCCCTTCACTTGATCAACACACAAGGAACTTCCTCCTCGATACAAAAGAAATCGCTTTGCTGTCAAATAAACAAAACTCCGAACAAATGGCCAGTGATGAAAAATTTAAGTAGGAGCAAGGAAATAACTTTCGGGTTTTCAACCAGCCTCCTGGGGAAGCTCACAGTCGAAACATACAATTGTAAAAATAAACTATTCATTGTCATCATAGCAGCATAAAATAACTCTACAAATCCCTCCCCTGCATGAACACACGCACGTAAGCCAAAGGGAAATGCGTGGGTTTGTATCCTTGGGCAAAACTGACTAACCAGCATAATTAATAAAATAAGTGAAGCATCCATCGTCAGGCATTTCTTTATGCTCTGACTTTTTAACAGTACTTCACACTTTGATATGATCTTTCATAGGGGGATCTGAGGTTGCTTTACACTCATTAGATTATGTGTATTTATTAGGATTGGATAAAACAGGTGCCTATGCTTTAGTCAAACTTCACATAGTTTAAAAAGCCAACAGCACAAACAGCCAAGCACAACTAAAGCATGGCAGCACAATGCTATATATTAAGTTAATTATGGTCAACACTTCTGTGAGGTAGGTAAACGTGATCCTACCAAAAATAAAAAAGCTGAGGCAGAGAGATTAAATAGCTTGCCTAAGGTCACGCTCAGAGTCAATGGTGGAACTGTGAGTAGAATTCATGAGACCTGAATAACAGTTGCATGTTCTACCACTAGACTACCCTACAATAGTATTATTTGTATTGTGGTAAAACACAAGAATTCCAGTCATGGACCATGACCCTGTTGTGCTAGATGCTATCTAAACAAAGAACGAAAAGTCCCTGCCCTGAGGAATTTACAGTCTAAGTACGGAGATTATATTCTGCTACATCTGAGTGCACACCAAGAAACGGGGCTTAATATTACTATTTGACAAGACACTTATGAAAATTCACCGGCTCAAGCGTGAGGGTCATATTTAGCAAGTTCATTTCTTCCCGTTCAGAATGTTTGCTTAGAAACAGACTATTTATGAACTCAGAACGCCTTCAATGGGTCAGATTTGAGAGGGAATTCAGAATAGATTGTCAGAGAAAAGGTTTTGTTGTCTTTAAAAAGTGTCCTTCAAGCGTCTAGACGTTGTGTGTGAAAAGCTGTGGTTCTGGAAGTGTTTCAGATTTCGAGCACTCATGTGGCTGCCAAACAATATGATTCAAGAAAGGCTGTTTCTGATCTTTCACTTCTTCTGTGTAAAGGGGGATCCTACTTGCCAGATTCCCACAGAGAAGTTACCAGACAGAAGGTTTGGGGGTGGGGAGAGAAGCTGGAGGAGAAAAGGGGAAATCAACAGCATTCATCTTCTATCACCCGAGTATCATAATTAGAAAGCACTAGTAATCTGTAGGATGGTACAACAGAATCAAACCAATAAGAAAAGCAAGGGATGCTTACTATTAAATGGTAGTTTTGGTTTGGTTTAGTTTGAGTAGGATTTTTTGTTTGTTTGTTTTATGAAAGGACTTTAACTATTAGAACATGCTTATATGAAACAGTATTTTGGTGACATGTTTTTGTGGCATGATGCATATTTTTCTTGCAAGATCACAAGGATACATTGTTTAGACAAGATTTAGAAAAAACTGATGTCATGAGTTTTGATAGTCAATAACAGCATAAAATGTCTTATTTTAATTACACTGTACTATCTTCTTATAACATGCACGTGTTATTTTGCCAGAAGAACACCATAAACTTTATTTCCTGCTATAAATCCTCCCAACAGTTGTGATGTAGATTCCATAGGAGTAGTCTAAATGGTGCTTCAAATATGCATTTAATTTAGCTGCAAGGATTAGTTCATGTTTACTAAATACAAAGGGCCTGTTTCTTCAGGGTGTGTGCTGCCAAGACGCATACTGAGGTCAACGGGCATTTCATCTGTGGTTCAACCCTGATTAGATTATCATTGGAGATGGGCCTGGACCGCAACATATGGACCAATTTGTTAAACATTCCAAAGTCCTGGAGTGTTTGGACTTCATGGCCCATATACTTGGCTACCACCAAGAAGTGTCCACCACAGCTCAGAATGGGTAAGGGAGGTCCAAAAGTGACCTTAAGCCAACTCTGAGCTCCCTACATCCTGGGGGTGATATGCTTGAAGGTGGACTCCTGGTGTAAATTAGAGCTGATCTAACATACCAGCTGCCAACAACCCCAAAGAATCAGTACAACAGAAAGTCATCAGCATGCAGGGATGTCCCAGCCACACCTCCTAGTGCAGGAGGAATGGTGCTGTAGGAACCACTGTAACAGTTCTCCCAGTGCCACTGGTTATCTGCCTCTAACATAGTTGATCCTCCTCAGGCAGGCTATATCTAGGGCTGCTTTGTGTGCCAGATGTAAGACAGGAACCACAAGTGATGGCTCCTTTCTCATGCTCACAGTAGCCATTTGTTAAAACATGGTCCGTGATCCCCAATGTCTATCAAAACACTGAAACACTAACCTTTATATTAAAAACTTTTGACTCTTTCCAAGGTAATGAAGTGAAGATAAAACTCCCTTTCTGGCCTGAGCAGAGCATCTGCAGTTATAATGCAACCTGCAACTCTTATTAAAGGCAACACAAGTCTATAATAGACCAGGGCAGCGTCTCAGATTGTAAAAATTAGGGGGTGCTTTATGATGCTACTGAAAGCTATAGTACTATAGCTTTGCTTAAGGGGTATCTCCACTAAAATAAATGGTGCAGCAGGCTTTTTCTTCACTGCTGCATATAAATGATGCTTAACTAAATATTATTGATATTGGCGTAATTCTAACAGTGATAGCTCTGGTCTGGCTCAAATAGTGACTGATATTTACAGCAGCAAAATAGGACCAGCTCTAGAATATAGAATGGACAAGTTTTATTCAGATTATCCCTTCATAAATCTGAACAAATCTGGATCATTATCTGTGCCACTCAGGTTGCCAAAGTAACCTCGGACATCCAACTCATATTTACATACCACATGATCCTGTCACCATGGAGATCTATCCATGTGATTTGCAGACGTGATTAAGCTGCTGGCTCCTCAGACAAACCACACCAGGGTAGAGAGAGGAATTAATTACGGGTAAAGAATGCTCTTCCCGCTTTTTTTTCTGTGATAGAAAGAGCCTGCATTGACTCCTATGACAGAAGCATAAACTTGCGCTGCCTTTTGCTGCAGACAGAGGATGTGGAAGAGATTAATAAAGAGAAGGGCTTTTTTAAAACCCTCCCAGTGAACAGCATCTGCATTATTGAGATATCAGAAGTGGCAAGCAAGCTCATCTCAGTATATGTCCTCTAAGAGAGATACCCTTGAGGCATAATATTTATTAGCCCAATAGCCCTGCAAGTATAATCTCTACATAGCAGATGCAAACTTTGCATCAGTCCAGAGACTCATGGACTTATTACACCCTCCTACTTCCTTTCCTTCTGTCACACCCATGTGACCTGACTAAAATCAGTGAAATTGGATGGGTGTAAGTGGAAGCAGAATTTCTCCCTATATGTTAAATATATGGATCTCCCCTAGTCAAGCAGCTGGCATTTCCCCCTCTGCATACAACACATCCATGCCGTTGTCCTGGAGAGCCTTACAAACCTTAGTAAAGCCTCACAGTGCCATTCTGAAGTAGGTAAATACCGTATCCGTTCTTTAGAATGAGTTTCGGAGTGGTTAAATGACTACCCCACAGTCACCTAGTGAATCAGTGACAGACCTGGAAACAGTCCAAGGCGCCTTCTCTAGCCACATAGCAGAACTCTCTCTTTCCACAGAGCAATAATTCCCACAAAGCACTTTTCATCTGTGGATCTCAACATACTTTTAAAAAGAGGTCAGTATCATTATTCCTGTTTTACGGATGGGGAAACCGAGGCAGAGGGCGGTGAAATTATTTGCCTAGCAATCCAGTGGCAGTGCTGGAAATGGAGCAGCTCTTGAGTTCCACTCTAGTGCTTTATCCACTAAGCCAAACTGCACACCGTAGAATGAGGCCATGATATGTTCTTCTATTTTTTTCACCTTTCCTGGTAGTTTCTATCACTACACAATCTGTATCAGAGAGGTAGCCTTGTTAGTCTGGGTCTGTAAAAAGCGACAAAGAGTCCATAACGTGCCACAGGACTCTTTGTTGCTCTTTACACAGTCTGTGACCTGTGGCTTCTTATTTCCTTGTAACGCACTTTTTTGCTCAATAGAACACACTTGTCTGCAGAGGCAGCTCCAGGCCCCAGCATGCCAAGCGCGTGCTTGGGGTGGCAAGCCGTGGGGGGTGCTCTGCCAGCGCCGCGAGGGCGGCAGGCAGGCTGCCTTCCGCGGCTTGCCTGCGGAGGGTCCGCTGGTCCTGCGGCTTTGATGGACCTCCCGCAGGCATGCCTGCGGAGGGTCTGCTGGTCCCATGGCTTTGGAGGAAGCCACGGGACCAGTGGACCCTCCGCAGGCAAGCCGCGGAAGGCAGCCTGCCTGCTGTGCTTGGGGCGGCAAAATCCCTAGAGCCGCCCCTGCTTGTCTGGCTAGATATTTAGATGGCTCCCAACATCATGGTATCAGAGTGACTCACGCAATTTGTTCTCACAACACCTGGGTGAGGTAGAGAAGTGGTTCTCAACCAGGGATACCTGTAGCCCTGGAGAGGTGTGCCAAGGTCCTACATGGGTTATATCAACTCATCTAGATATTTGCCTAATTTTACAACCGGCTACATGAAAAGAACTAGCAAAGTCAGTACAAACTAAAATTGCATACAGACAATGACTTATTTATACTGCTCTATATACTACACATTGAATAGTAAGTACAATATTTATATTCCAATTGATGTATTTTATAATTTATGGTACGAATGAAAAAGTAAGCAATTTTTCTGTACTAGTGTGCTGTAACACTTTTTTATATTTTTATGTTTGAGTTTATAAGCAAGTAGTTTTTAAGTGATGTGAAACTTGGGAGTATGCAAGACAAATCAGACTCCTGAAAGGGGTACAAGTCTTGAAAAGTTGAGAGCACTGAGGTAGAGAACTACTATTCCTCATTTGCCGATGAGGAACTGAGGCACAGAGAGGTTAAATGACGTGTCCAGGATCACCTGAGAAGTCTGTGACAGAGCCAGGAAATGAACCCAGATCTCTGGAGTCCTTTGGTATTTTAGCCACAAGACTATCCTTCTCCTCTGATTCTGGGCTGCATTTGGATTTGGGTTTTGTTGGTTTGTATTTTAATAATAACCATAATTGAAAATGTACACATCTATTAAAGTCTGCATTAAATCTGTTACTTTTAGTAAAGATCATTTGCCTCTTGGCCAGACTATGGATTATGTATAATATTTTAAAATATCCCCTTCCTCCCTCACTCTCCTGGGATCCTGAAGTGGCCAAGCATCTGCTGGCACTAATCAAATAACTATTTAGCTTTTGAGCAAAAACGTTGTCCTGCCTCACATGGTTAAATGGTTTAGCTTTATATTGTTGTAAAATACTTCCAAAGGTTGTGTTTATTCTAGCTGATTTCCTGCCATGTTTTTCAAGGGTCTATGACTGGCACAAGGGGAGTCTCAAGACAGACATTAGCATTTGCACAAAGCTTAGTGCCTTGTCTTATTATTCTTTTCGTTTTTTGTGGAAGAGGCTGTATTGGTGTGGGATATAAAATGGCGGTATTACTGTTATTTATTTGTAATGCAATAGTGTCTAACAGCCACATTTTAGAACTGGATGAGAGTCCCATTATACCATACAGAGAGAAAACGAAAAGACAGTCCCAGCCTCAAAGAGTTTACAAGCTGAGTATATGAAAGGAGACGACAAGAAGCAGATGGGAGAGCATTGTGTAATGGTGAGATGATTATGATTGTTGTACCAAATAACAGTTCTGACTCATGGCTGCCTAGCCATTGTCGAACATCTTGTAGGCATGACAACAGAAGTGACTGAAGGAGAAATTTGAAGACCACTGTGACAGCCAGTATTAATGGTCACTAAATTAGTGGCTTTGCATATTTTTATGGGGAGCTCCACTTGTGCCCAAGTGGCAGCATGGGAGAAAGCATGAACGTGTTTAAGGGAAGATTGGACAGCTAGGTGATAGGCTGGCCTTACCAGAGCAGAGGTAGTGGTTGATGGCTCAGTACCATATAAGAGGTTTATCGGTAGTGTAGGGCCGAGCTGTAACAGTCCTTAAAGGTGAGGACAAGTTGTTTGTGTTTGATGCAAGGAGCAAGGGGAGTTGGTGGAAGGTTGCAAAAAGGGAAGCAAAGTGAAGTGGCTGAGATGGTGAGCCTTGCAGATGTTCTTTGCAGGAAAGTTTAGAAGGATAAAAGAAGGAAGGGATCAAGATGGCATTTGTCAAGGCCAGACAGGTGGATGATGTTGTAGTCAAGACATGACAAGATGAGGGTTTGGATAAGAATTTTAGCTGTGGAAACAGAGGGGAAAGGTTGGATCATACAGAAGCAGCAAGATTTAGATGCAGCCTAGAGGTGTGGGTCTAAAGAGAGGGCCAGGTTATGGTGCTGGGTCACAAAATAAATAGTGGTGTGTTCCACAGTGCCTCCCTCCCCCAGAGGGGATGGAGAAGAGTTTTGAAATTTGCATTTTCTCATGGCAATCACCACCTCCAGCAGGACATCTCCCTGAAATGTGAGATCAGTGGTTACACTGGCAGAACTGTTGTCCAATGTGCCAGGCTACCGTGAGACTACTGAACAGATGGGTATGAACTGGCCAGGAGTACATTTAGGCTGGAAAGTAGGTGGTTTCTAACAATCAGAGGAGCGAGGTTCTGGAACAGTCTCCCAATAGTAGTGGGGCAAGAAATCTAATTGGTTTTAAGATAGGGCTTTATAGGTTTATGGAAGGGATTATATGATGGAGGCACTAGCAATAGCAGGAGACTGGACTTGGTGACCTAAATGGTTCCTCCCAGTCCTATATTCTTAACTAATTCCACTTGTGGACTGGGCCAAATTCAAACTAGGAATGGACAAACCTGTCAGCACCATTCAAAACTGGCCCAACCTTCACCCACATGCCCCAATGTCATTTTTTATGAGATTTAGGAAAAGCTCAGAATCTCACCACAATCCTCCCTGCCCCCTCGTTCCCTAATACGTACCTACTTTCTGTGCATCTGAGATTTCTTAGAGGGGGCTAGGGGGCTGGCCCATTCACCACTCTTTGGCACAAGTCTGTCTCTCTCTCTCTCTCTCGGTGGAAGCTTATCATTTGTGTGTGAACGTGTAGTCTGTTCCTCGTTCCTGTGGGATCACCTTAAGGGACTGAAGGAGGCAGCAGCAGCTAGGTGGTGGTATCGAGCAGCTTCTTGATTGAGGCTTGTAGTTCACACTGGAGCACAAGTACTGAGGAAAGACACAGGGTGCTGCTTACAAGAATTGGAGAAGGAGTTACTGTGTTACTGGGGGTGTCACACTGCAACTGTTGCCACTTACAAGGGGAAGGAGGGATTCCTGTCTTCTGTTTGGGTTTCTCTCCAGCCACCTCCCAAAGAATAACCTACACCAGGGGGACCCAGGGAATGAAATCACCAAACCCAAAGTAAACATGCCTTCTTGTAGGAAGAGGTGTGTATGGAGGGAGAAGCACATGAAAGGTTTCAAGATGGAAACTTATAACCTAGAGATGTCATTTTGAGCCATTGGCTGGGGTTTGCCCCAATGGAGGGGAAAGCATATTGAATCATTCCTCTGTACCAATAGCCTCCTAGTCCAGATTCTGTTTTCATAAAGGATATACACGGTCTTACTGGGCATGTCCACACTGTATCTGGGAGAAAGCATCCCAGCCCTGGTCCACAGACTTGTGCTAGCAGAGCTTGCACTAGCCCTCTCAAAATAGCTTCTAGACAGTGCTGTGACATTGCAGCTTGGGTGAGGGCTTGGGCTCTCAAACTCACCCCCCAAGCTTCAGAGCCTGAGTTCAGTGTAGATATCCCCAAAATAATTTTTATAAAATATATGGTACTGTTGAGCTGATCAGTTTTTTAGGATGATGAAACCATTTTATTTTAATGTTCCCACAGGTAAGTTTTTTCCCATGGTATGTTGCATTTGTTGTCTCTGTACCAAGCATCCACATTACTAACATGGATATAAAGCCCCCACTGGTGTTATGTTGTCACAGGGAGCGGTTTAATGTTCAAATAGTGCCTGATACTACTTTGACTTGAATATGTTCAGCTACACTGAGATTTCTTTAACGTCCCAAAGGCTTGTTTCTTAATTCGAGCTGTGTAGCAGAAATGGAGCCTATTGACTCAAATAATATTCAAAAGAGGATTTTGCAAGACATACTTGATAATTATGTTGCATTACTCATCGTTTCACAGGAGAGCTGCACTTAATTTCCACACTGCAAAATGATACAGGAGATAATTAGAAATATATTGTTTCCATTTGGATAACAAATTATTAAACATTTACTATATAGGTAGCAAGTAAATTGCTTTGGTTGTACCGTATTGACCGTGCACACTGAATGAAATTCCAAAGGAAACTGAATATTAGCAAACATTAATGAGCACCTCAACAGAGATTATTGCTGGGTCTTGTTTTCAAAATGGAGAATAGCTGACAGGTTTGAGGGGATAGAAAATAAAGAAGCCGAGATGGAGTAAAACAACAGACAGTTGAAGCATGATTTTCGATTATTTGCTCCAGGCATAAGATGTCCTTAAACCAGTGATTCCCAAACTTGTTCCGCCGCTTGTTCAGGGAAAGCTCCTGGTGGGCCGGGCCGGTTTGTTTACCTGCCGCGACCACAGGTTCAGCCAATCATGGCTCCCAGTGGCCGCAGTTCACTGCTCCAGGCCAATGGGAGCTGCTGGAAGCAGCGGCCAGTACGTCCCTCAGCCCGTGCCACTTCCAGCAGCTCCCATTGGCCTGGAGCAGCGAACTGCAACCACTGGGAGCTGCAATTGGCTGAACCTGTGGATACAGCAGGTAAACAAACTGGCCCAGCCAGCCAGGGGCTTTCCCCGAACAAGTTTGGGAACCACTGCCTTAAACTATTAGAACCAGATTCAGGAAAGCGTCCCTATTCAGGAAGGCTGCTTAAGCATGTGCTTGAAGTTGAGATTTAAGCAAGCACTTAAGCGTTTTCCTGAATTGGGATCGCACCAAAGTGCATTAATGAACTATCATCTGCAAGATACACAGCACCCTGAATTCCCACTGAATTAGTAGCAGTTGAAGGAGCTCAGCACACTGAAGGATTGATCCACGAGTACAAGGACAGAATCAAAGTCTAGAGCTGAATGGAAAATGTGGGATTGGGGCATGGGGCTGGTTCTGCAAAAAAACCAACCTCATGTTAACGAAAAGAAGTCCTTGGTTTTTGTCAAATTTGTCAGTGGAAAATTTCAGCTTTTTATCGAAAAACTACACCAAGGAAACCAAAAACTGAAATTCTGCAGCTGAAAAATGCCCTAAAAACCCCTAACAGTTTTTTCCAACAAAAATCCAAAATTTTCATGGAAAGCAGACAATTTCTGCAAAATATTTTGTTACACAGACAAATGGGTTTTCACTGAATTTCAATGGAACATTTTCAACCAGCCCTGCCAAGGGCCCTGAGAATGCAAGGTTAAAACTAAATTAAGTTACAAACTGATCACCGTATGTATAATTCTCATAATTTGATAGTAGATTAAAAAAGTTACTTCCTCTAATGGTGACATTCCTCATTTTCCATTATTGTAGAGTTGCTGAAATGATATATAGTTGCAACTACTTCTTAAAAATCAGAAAATGAAACTACTAATTGTCTAATTTGGGTGACTGCAGCTAAGCAGTCATCGTATTTAACCTTGAACAACTTCTCATGAAAATATGCATTCCATATGAATCAAGTTCTGCAGGCCTCGCTAATTGCAGATGGACATTATTAATAAAATCATACTTAGGCAGCAAAACTGATATAGTGTGATTCCTAAAAGAGGTGGAAGGAATACAAGGGATTTGGATCCTTAGTTGCAGTACAGTCTCATTTTAGAACTGATAGCGATTAAGTAGAACAAGATTATTACTTCAGCCTTTTAAAAAGTCATTAATTTCTCAGCAGAAATGGATTCCATATTTTTATTCATGTTCAGATAGAAAAAGAAACAGTTAGATATAGGAACTGTAATGGTCATACTCAAGTTGTTTATTCATGGGAGTGCCTTTAAATAACCAGTTAGATAGTTGTCCATCGCCTCCTAAATTCTGACTTTTTACTTTTAACTGTAACTTTTTTTGCTTAGTTCTTAATTTGTTTTCATGTATAATTGCTTTCAAGGCACTAATTAAAGAGTGATTACAATAAAACTATCCCAGATTCCCATAATATACATCACTATCCTAGTCACTGGAGAAAAATGTGTGGTTATTATGTGGTAGTGTGCATTTTTAATGAAAAAGAACTATTGCCGTTCAAAAGTAAGAGTCTGCTTTGCCACTGGGCTTTGGCACAGCTAATGGGATACAGTAATAATCTTCCTTTGGCTCTAACAGATAATCCAACAAATTCAAAGTATCATTGTTAGAAGGAAATGTACAGTAACCAACAATACTTTGCATTTCTACTGCTTTGCGGTACATCTTTAAAGAGCTGTATGTAAAATGTGTATTTATTTTCATTAGACAACATGCTTGGATCTCTGTCAATTATGGCACGATAAAAAAAATTGCCATTATTGTAATTATAACTGTTTTAAAATATCAATATACTTTTAAAACCTCCTGTGGAGGTTTTGAAGTAAGAGCTGTTCAATTACTGTTTGATTACTGTGCCTTCCACTGTGGTATATTCTGGCATTAGCTACCATGGATATGTTAATCCTATTAATGTCGACAAGATACATGATTAATTACTCCAAAACGATCTCAAGTTCCTCATATCTTAAGGCATCAGCACATGCTGGACTTTCAGTTTTCATAATGCAGTCAAATGTTGGAGTAATTCTTTGAATCATGCTAATCTTTTCCCTACAACTTCAGAGCATACTAAAACAGGTGAATTGACTGGCCAATGTTCATCCAAAAAATCAAACACACAAAGCACATGGGATTTGGCCTGGGACATAGTGGATCTGTGTGATTATTCTTTTTATTGCTCATGTAAGGGATCAGAGATGGTCACCATGTGCAATATAAGGGTTTTATTAATTAAAGGGTTTTGGTTTTTTGACACAGGGAAGCTGAGCAGCATCCTGCTCACAGTTGCCATGTGGTGCAGCATAGCTTCTGTGTTTGCATACAGCTGTTGACACAATCAATAATGGTCAGAATGCTCATTAGCACTAACATCCTTGCCTGGGGTGACTGGAAGCAAAATGAAGCATTAATGATCCACAGTGATCAGCAGTCCAGTAGGAAAGCCAGACAGCTGTGAACCAGTATTATGGGAGGGGTGTGTGTGTGTGTGTGTGTGTGTGTGTGTGTGAAAATAATATTAACTGTTTTTAAAAGTCCATGGTTTTGTATATAATCATAGGAATTGGAGATGGAAAAAGAGCAAGTTGCTGATCTAATCTAACCTCTTGTCATGCTGGATTCTTCACTAGAGGACGTTTTTCCAGCATTTGGTGAAGTCTAGTTTTTTAAATGTCTCAGAGAGCAAACCTATCCACCAAATGGATTTTCTAAATTAGGAATCCTGTTTTTAAAACGTACCATCATCCAGGTTCTCTTTGAAGAAATGTAGAGCTTAGCTATTCAAAATCACAAACAATGTCTACTGGTCAATCCCAAAACAACAGGACCTAAGACATCTGGCCAGCCTGGATTTCCCATTCACTTTTCTGCTTTCAGTTTGGATGGTGTCTCATCTAATTTTTTTTGGAGTGCTTCTTTGTATAAATAACGTCTGAGGACTCAGTGACATAACGTGTTGCTGAACTTCTTCACAAGAAGAAAGAGGAAATCTAATTTGGCAGGAGATGAGAGCATTAAATCAGGCAGTTTTCCACAAGCTGCAGTTGTTAATTAAGATAATTGCCTTGACTTGGATGAGTAAAGAGGTCCCAAATTCCGGATTCATTGTTCAGCTATGGTGGGTATAATTCATAGTGAAACGATTTGGGGGGATGTGAAGTTATTAAAAAGGAAAGGATAATAACAAATAGTGAAGAGGACACCAAATCAAACAGCTCTGTGTTTTTATGGAGTGTCTTAACAGAGACAACATGGTGGTCTTGGAGAAGATTTGATGCAGCTGTCAAACCCTAAACCTCCAAAGAACACAGCTGTCATGAAACCTATTTCAGAACATCCTCTGACCTTTAATGCAAATGCATTTCTGCCCTTCCTCTTCTACCAAGGTCCATTGGCAGTAAGTGTTGCTCTTCTCAGCATGCTACACAATACAGATGGAGAGAAATGGCTTTGATCCAACAGCAGCAGCTCTAAGCTCCCAACCATAACATCCCCCACCGGAAAATATACTGTGATAGGCTCTTTCACCGCAGGACGTCTCTTAGGCCATTTTGTGAATTTCTTTTAAATTGTTCCTATCTAGGCCTCATTAAGGAGTTCTGCTTTAAAAAGGATGGTATGAAATGACTCGTGTGTGTAAATTAAATAAACAAAAACTTTGTTAAAAACAGTTATGGCTGCTCATGTGCATATTACCACCACCACAGTCCTTCCCAGCTATAATCATGATTTAGCCTTCACTACCCTACCTCACCTACATCTACCATCCCACGATGCACGTTCATCCTCCCTCTGCTCTCCCCCCCGATAGAGTTCTTGGAGTGGGGAGCAAGAAGGAAATAGGTCTCCATCAGCCTGGACTGATATGAGAGAACTCCCAGGGATTCATTTTATTGCAGTTTCCTACTCATCAGTATCTTTTCCTGCTACACAGGAGGACATGCTTCATATTCACAAGGCACTGTACTTCTTTACAGCAGCATTGGCCATGGCAGTCTTTTCTTCTTCTCCTTGAATGTGTGTAAATGTGTATTTGGTGCCAGTTCTGAGCCTCTGTGATGGTCACTGTGTCTCTGTTGAGCCTCTTGGGGCTAAAATCAATACCGCAGTCATGGGCGGCTCTAGGGATTTTGCCGCCCCAAGCACGGCAGGCAGGCAGCCTGCCTGCTGCCCTCGCAGCGCCTGCAGAGCACCCCCCGTGGCTTGCCGCCCCAAGCACGCGCTTGGCATGCTGGGACCTGGAGCCGCCCCTGACCACAGTGGTAGTTTAAGCACCAAACGCGCTCAGGTCAAATTGGGCCCAAAGTGTAGGTTGTATGAAAGCAAGGCTATCGGAATGTTTCTATGGCTTCCTTATTTCAATGGGAACCATTTTTAAGTAAGTAAACATTCCCTTGCAGTGTCTGCAACCCAAACACTCTATCACTGTGCTAATGCACAAGAAGCAGAAAATGAAATTGACTAAACCACAAAAACTAAAGTGAATCTTATTTGTCTATTTTGACTTTCTGAGTTGACAAATGCAAACAGCAAACACACAGCATGATCAGTGACCAGTAATTTAGGGACAAGAAAGTCTGCTTGGCCTCTGCATGCTACACAACTCCAGCAGTTCCTTGCTGGAGCTAATGATACAGGCCCTGTGGATGAAATTCAACCAGAATTCAGAGAATCTGCATTAGACCCTCTTTGTCACTTAAGCCTCACTCAAACTCAAGCCCAGAGGATGCAACTCGAATGGGGTGACGTGATAAATAAGGCATGGGACCTCTGATTTGGAGTGAATGTCACCGGGATGCACTGATGTGCAATAGAGAGGCATCAGTACAGATTGCTCTCATTTGAATAACTGTTATAATAAATATCAACAGCAGTGAGATGTAGTGGCAAAGAATGGTTTGATTTTTTTCTTTTCCTAGCACCTTGATGAAACAAGCTGCCACAGACTTATTTACCAAATATGAACTTTTGGCACCCATACCCTGCAAAGTCATCTTCTTGCATGCATTTTAGGGCAGCTTGATTCAGATACTGTGTAGCAAATGGAATTGCATTGATACAGCGAAGGGCAGAACCAGGCCCATTGGCTAGGCAAGCAAGTTACAAATGACATTCTCATATACAGATTTTGGAGTGTGAAATTGTAGCAGCTCTTTCAAACTTTCGGTCAAGTGACGTTTTTTTTTTTTAAATAATATTCTTAATTGCTCCACCTGGATCCCATATCCAATATTGTTTTTAGAAATTGTAATGTCCCCTTCTCCTCTCGCCTGCTGTTTGCATTTGCAAGCTACTTAAGGGTATCCTAGAAACACACCTGAACCTTTCTCCAGAGTCTTAAACCTGATACTGTGTATGAAAAAAAATGCTGGGAAAGCACATTTTCTCAAATTTGCCTCACTTAATGTTAGGCGGCGCAGATGATAATAAATATTGTGTGCCGTTGCTTTCAGCATGACATTTCTGGTGATAAGTTTCAACTGGTGGGCAAATGTGTTTGCTGGTTCCTTCAGTTCTGTCCTATTCATTTGGATTATTTATATTGTTCTGTAACCTTTTAAAGAGACTAGATTTAGCTGAAAAGGTTTTTTAAAAAAAGAAACTGCTTCTTCTTTAGGGACTCTGTTGGTTGTTCTTAAAAGAATGTTTTCTGAAAAGAATTCCTAGGCTCACAGAACGTATCCTGCTCAGTACAGAAAGCTTAACAGGGTAACTGGGCTTACTGATCACTATACAGTTATTTCATAAAAGTCTGTGTGGTTTTATGTACACCATTTAAAAAGTCAACAGGCTGCCTTTTGGTGAAAGCATCTGGGATTCCTGAAAAGAGGGAAGATTTCCAAAATTGTTACATCAGGGTCCTTAATTGGAAAGCCTTTCATATTGGTAGTACATTTCTTTACATTATAAATGTACGTATTCATTCATGTTCTCACAGATTTCTAAAGTCCAGCATTTTCTAATGTAGGGCACCATTGGGCAACACTTGAGTTGCAGAACTGAGGGTTCATTGGTTCCAATTTTCAAACATTGGGGTGGCATTTAATAAGGGATTTAGGGGTCCAGCTCTCATTGGATTTCAGTAGAAGTTGGTAGGCTTACTCTCTTAGGCACTTTTAAAGAGCCAAGTCAAGATGTCTAAAGTTAAGTATCTACATCCATATTTGGGCCCTAACTGACCATGCTAAGTATCCAGGTCCTGATTTATGCCCTTAAATGTAGTGCAGGGTTTATTTGTTCATGGAGCAATGTTTAGTTTCAGACGTCCTTGCTAACCTGTTTAATAATGTAATAAAGCTATGTCACAGGTGGTAGGTCTTATTAACATATCATTCTGTGTTTTATGTTCTTGCCTCATCACATCCCATTGTTCTGGCAAAAAAAAATGAAGTGACAATGATATGAAACACCCTTTATATGCAATGTTCACAGTTACTGAAGTTTCCCAGCATTAAAGAGAGGAAAGTGTCTACTCCTCTTCCAATCCTCGACTATTAAATAATGTCTACATTTTATGCATCAAATAGCCAGTAAAACACACACACACGGTATTCCATTTCATCAACACACCGCTCCCATGAGTTCTGAAACTTCATACATCAAAATAAGCTCCTCTCCAACGCATTGGTGAGCTGAGGGTTTTTTGTTCCTTTCTCACACATACTAATTACATTCAGCTGGTAAATGTCTTTTTTTCAGTGGTATCTGAAGGACACAAAAAAAAAAATTGGAAATGCACATCGCTCATGCACTGAGGGGTTAAATTATGGCATTAGCCACAGCCATGCATTTGCTGTAGTGTACGTAGCATTGCTCCTGCATGCAAAAAGGGTATTCATTGAAAACCATGACAGGCTAAATGAAAATATAGTAGTTGAATATATTCCTGTAATGAATACATTCAGTGAAAACAGTCTGCTCACAGATATTCTGCAAAGAGAAAAAGAGTCAGAATGAACTTTTTGCTGGGAATTACTGGCTGATCACTACTTGCATTAGTTTGCAGTTCAGGTGGCCATAATATAATTTGTTGTTTGTATTAAACTAGCACCTAGAGACCCTGATCCAAGACCGAGATCCGACTGTGTTAGGTGCTATACAAAAGAGAATCCCTGGCCCCAAGTATTTATAATCTAAACAGACAGTGCCAAACATGTAATTTTTTTAGAGCTGACCAGGAACTTTTTGACAAAACATTTTTGTTTGGTTTTTGTTGGTGTTTGTTATGTCAATTCATTAAAACTTTTTACGGGAATGTACTGGGTTTGATGAAACTTTAATCAGAAGGGCCTTTCAGGTCCATGATGGAATTTCTGGTGAAAACCAGAGGGAACAGCCAGTGAGAGAAAAGGTCACCTCAGAATAGCTAATGGCCCATTGGTTAGGACACTTGCCTGGGCTGTAGAAGACCTGGTTTCAAATCCATGTTCTGCCCGATTTGGAAAAGGGACTTGAACCCTCCTACATCCCCAGTGAGTGCCTTGAACACTGGGCTATTGGCTATTCTGGCAGAGGTCTCTTTTTTTTTTTTTTTTTTTTTTTGAATGAAAAATTTAACAGGTCTCTGTTGTGTCCCGATGAAGAAGAGGAACAGTTTATGAAGTCACAGGATGGGAAAACTATTTCCTGTCTAGTTCTCCTCATTTTTCTTTATGAGGGATACCATGAGCATCATGGAGAATAGCTGTCACTTTAGTATGAATATAAAATTCTGGTTTCTGCATTATTACATCCTTGGAATTTAACATTTTTTGTCTTACAGGTGAAGGAGGCCATGCAGAGAATCCATGACAGAGGCAATATAGGAAAACTTATTCTGGATGTGGAGAAGGCACCCACTCCACTGGTGAGTGAAAAGCACTGAGTATATAACAACTGTTATCATACAAATGACAGGTGGTCAACAACTCTGAGTTAATTATTTTGCCTGTGGTTTTCTACCAGATATATCTCACCTAAAGAGAGAAAATCAAAACCAACAATCACAATCTTTAATTTGTATCGTAAGGTACAGTACAAATTGTAGTTCTTGTTTTGAAAGAGATTTGCAGTAAATAGCCACAGCAATTCATTTCATAGGTAAAATGGCCATCTCTGTCTCTCAAAATATAAGCCAGTATTGCTTCTGGAAAATCTTATTGGATTACTTTGATTGGGGGAAAAAAACAACACAGCATCTATTTCTGTCTCTGATGGAAAATAAATAGCTGTTCCGTGTAATGCTAGATTGCTACATTAGTGGAGATAATGCAATGGATTGATGCCAAACAGATGAAATCAACTTATCTTTACCTATAAACACACTCCCCTTAAAACCTGCATTTCTGTAGAACTGCCTTCCCAGTTCCATATAAAGGACAGGATGTGTCTTGGGTAGGAACCAGCTAGTGATTTCTTTAAACTCTGTTGAAAATGCCAGATATGCTGATATTTTGGGTAAAGTCATGCTTTGTAAGCTTTAATGTAATGATAATTGTACTTGTTACTGGGCAGCACCTGAGAGAGAAGGCACATGGTGGATCTACTGAAACTAAATGTTGTGTTCAGACTGAGCCCAGCACATCAAGATGCTGAGAGCGAAAGGTTACAGAGAAATATCTGGTAGAGGGAAGTCAGCAGGATCAACCCCAAACTTTGGCTGTTTACATTGGAAAGAGTAATTGAAGAAAAGCAGGAACAAATTAACTAGAGATGGGTCTAAAATGCACAGTTTGGATTCAGATCTGAAGTTCTCCCCATTTGGAGAAAGGTGGTTTGGATGTGCTCTAAAATTGACCACAAGTTACTTAATACTGTATATAACCCTCACAAGGCAGCAGGAAACCTGACTTAAAGGCTATTGGAGTCTCACAAATGGAAACCAGACACTATTTGACACCAGACACTCAACTGAGCCCTAAAACTGTAAAACACAGCAGAGCAATAAAGAGTGAGGAAAGAGGAGGCGTCTCCAACACTGCATTAATACATATTAAGCCATCTATTCTCTTGATAATGCACACACCTAATTGCCATTAGTGTCTGTGGAAGGTACAGACTTAGAAAGTGAGCGGATATGTGATATATTTTCACAAACACTGAAGGGAATTCATTCAGAAATAGGAGGAATTTCATAATGTCACTTGTGTGTCCATTAAAATAAGGTTGCGTTTATTTATTTCATTTCATTTCATTTCCATGGGGTTTCAAGAGCTAGCAACAATCTAATAGAGCAGCTATAATTTTGGCTGGACTCTGTTTTTTTTTCCCCCTCCAGAGTTTATAGTTATTCATTGTCCTTAGTTAGGGAACCCAAACTGCAGTATGAACACTAGAGTATTTCATGATTCCGTTCTAATTCAGAACAATAGAGCAATACTGTTGCAAACTCATCTGCTACTCTGAAGGTAAGTATTTAGCTGCACTGGACTTTGGCATCAGGAGTGGGATGAAGGGATCCAAATGGGCCAAGGAACTCCAAAAAGAGAGAGAGACGTTAGAAACAGTAATCCACAAATATATTCAGAGCAGTAGGGGAAAAGTGATTGTAGCCATTTTCCCCAGGGTTACCTCTTATTCTTCTGGTTTTCAAAGAATGGAAGAATACATAGTAAAACTGCCTTCTTTTCCCAAATATGTTTCCAAGTAAGTTGTTTGTTGTGAAATTAAGGAGTCAGGTTCTTACTGCAATAAGCCATTCCAGGGCATGCATAATTAACTTATTGGTGCCCTCATGCAGTACACCCCTCTGAGGCTGACATGACATGCAATACACCCCTCTGAGTCTGAGCCCACTAATGAACTCTCCATTGTGGATTATTGTGATCTACAGGCAGAAAAATAAATCAAAGCTTGATGGTATTAATGTTTGGTTTTTAATTCCTTATTTCATACAGGTTTAGAAAATACCTATAAAGTCAAATGAGGATTTCACCATGTACTAAGTAGGATAGTCTTAGTTAGCAAGAAAATTCTGTCTATGCAGATGAATGCAACAAAGATGTCTCATGGAACATGTAAAATGACTACAATTGTGTTTATGCCTGCTTGACCTCAGTCAAATTGGAAAGATGCAATGTTGCATCTTTGCTATTTACACAGCATATAATAACCATTCTCATCTGGTAAAAAAAGATGCTGTGCTCTTTAAATACCACTATGGATTAATATTTTGTGTGGTTATCTACAACCTGGAGAAGTTCCCGCACTACACAATAGAAATCTAGCATCTGTCCCACCATTAAATTACATTGTATTTTCACTGTAATGATGTTGATTCAGTACCTAGTTATCCTATGGCAGCAAGTATAGGCACATTCACATGCCTGGTAGTCTATAAAAATCGGTCCTATATTTGTTTTTATGCAAAACAAATAACCATTCTGTGGGTTCCTAAGACACTGTGCCTCCTTGAATATTTGTAGGACCGGATGCCATCTATTAACACTCACCAAAGTATCTTGCTATTTGCTTTTGTGAGACAACTGATTCTGAAGGATTCATAAAACACATGATGGATGCGCTTTGTGACCCTCCCACTCATTTTTCTTTCATCTATGGGAGCCTTGACGTCATTTTGCTACCAATACACACATCAAACCCAATTGCACAAATGTTGTACACAGCAGCTCCTAATAAATAACTCAACTGTGTAATCCTTTGGAGAATGGTTTATGATCTTACACTGAAATTGATGTACAACAGACAAATCTTTTCCACAGATAGAATGTGCGTTTTCCGTTTTTAACAAAGTTTTCTTTTTTTTTTTATGTCACTTTATCAGGTGAGTCAAGCTAAAATGAAAATAGCTGAAAACCCACCGTAAACATTGTGATTTCCTTCATTTTGTTCACAGATGGCCAATGACAGCACAGAGACAAGCGAAGCAGGAGAAGAGGAGGAGGACCATGAAGGGGACAATGAGAATAAAGAGCGCATGCCATTCATCCAGTAACCGTTAGGAACAGGGGATGGGGGAAAACAGAAAGATTGATTGAGGAGAAGGGAACAAGGCTGGGAACTCTATTCTGTGCATCAGTGAACAAATGCTGTAGTACAGTGTGTGTTGTATTTGTCTGCAGCCAGCTGAGCTATAAATTGTTGCTCATTGTTGTTTTGAACTCAAGTGCCATTCCCATCCAGTGCAGTATTATGACATTCCATAGTGTGACGGCCAGTCTGTAGGAGTCCTATTGATTTTCTTTTCCTATCTAAAAGCCTTATTAACGTACTGCGTAATTTTAGATGGGCATCTTTCTTCATGTGAATTTGTGTAATGTTTTTTCAGTTCGGAGATTTGTTTTTTTTTTAATTCCCTGCCCATCGTCTGGTATTCTCCAGTAATCAGAGGGAGGGCTTTCAGTTTGTGGACTTTCAGTAAAGAAGGTCAAAACATAGCATTTCTTTATGAGACACAAATAAGAGGCTGCAAAGAAGACAAATTCTGTTTCCCTGAATCGTGCTACTTCATCTCATAAACAGTTCTGTCTTAAGTTTTAAAAAATACCTCATTTGTAAACCTAGATAATATATGGTAGAGTCTGAAAGAAAATGTGCCGGAAGTCATTACTAAGCGGCTTTGATTAGTGTTGTATAACCGCATTAGTCATCAGCACTACAAATTAAATGGAAATTGATGCCTGGTGCCAAGTGTCATGCTTACTGTTGATCCCCCTAATACCGTTCCCTTATATTACTTGCAAGGAAAAGTCAATGGGCCACTTTTTCTGTCCAGTGCTTCTTAACCATATGAAACTTACCAAATTTACTGTTGATTCAACAGCACCTTTTCCCGAGGTTTAATTTGAGCTGGCTGTGTCCAAAAGCCGAAGCAAGCATACTCTTAGTGATATTTAAAAGCTGGCTGACAGTAGAGATCATTGTTCAGCACATGGAATAGATGTTATTTTGCTGGCTGAGTTTACACTTCTGAAATCACTAATGGACTAATAAGCTGAGTAATGGTGCCAAACTCCTACAAAGATTAATCAATTTGATCACAACTCTTAGGCCTCAATTCCATCAGCACTTATGCACATGAATAACTTTACACAGGTCAGTAATCCCGTTGCAGATCTGTTCCCTTGTGTAAAGTTAGTCACGTGTGGAAATGTTTGCAGGATCGAGCCCTTAAGAACATGTAGCATATCTACCTCCCAGTAATGGAAACAAAAACAAAACATGACACTGAAATAAATATGCTTGTTCCTATATTCCATTTACCCAAGTAGTAGCTACTCCGTTCTTCCATGGTCCTTTTTTTTTTTTAAATGACTGCAGCCACTCACAATAGAAGCAGTAAAGGCATGTCCAAGATTTCATATTCTGACAATTCCCTTTTGGATTTAATATCTTTTTCACAAAAGAAAACACTTCTCCCAAATGCCAAGTTAGCTCCTAAACCTTATCAGCATTATGTAGTGATCAAAGTGAAAAATGGGTTTCTCAGGCTTTTCTCAATGTGATGGGAAAGATAGGTCTGGATGACTTGTGTGTGTGGTTTTAGAAGATTCTCTTTTTTTTTTTAACCCCCCTTCCTCTTTTCCTGTTTAATCCATGCTCCCTGAGTAGCAATGTCCATCTCTTTACTCTGTGCTCATGCAGTTGCTGCTCTAATACTAATTAATTGTGCAGAATGTTCATTTTAAATGGGTTTACCGTGGATTGAAAAAAAATTACAAATAATGAAACAAAGCCAAATAGTCAGTTTATAGAGAAAAATGCCACAGAAAAAGCTGTTGTTGAAATACAAAACAGAATTTCAGTTTTTTATAGCAGAACTTCAGCATAATGGTATCATCTTGTAATGCTGGTATTTATCTAAGGTATTAGTGCCACATTAGGCCCAAGTTTGCCATCAGAATGCAGCCCAAATGAATTCAGTGAGAGTTTTACATGCTTTGGGACTGCTAAATTGAGCCTTTAAAGGAATCACCATTTAGTTTTTGTCACATAAGATGACGACAGTAAGAAAAATGGTTGGTTATCTTTGTTTAAAAGTTACTGTAGCAATTTTGTCCTGCAACACACTTAAAACATAATTCATGACTTTTCATTTGACACCAAACTGAGCAATATTGCTAGTAACCCTGAGCTGGCAGCAAAGTGGCATTCCCAAGGCCTTAGATAACTAGGGCAAGCAGAGTAACAAACCAGGTCTTCTGTTAATACCACAGTCTTGGTGGGACGGCACTTACATTTCCTTTTGAGTCAAATAAAGATTAACATTCCTAGAGTATCTGTAGCAATGGTAGAGGACAATGATAAAAAGAAACCCTTTTTCTCATTGTTTCTGGTTATTTTAGTGAGGCAAAAATACTTCTGATGCAACTCATGCCAATTTAGGGCCAGTTCCTGAGCTCCAAAATGTCCCCTGAAAGGGCTGGAGAAATTCCACAGGATACAATGAATTTCCTCCAGATCTACCCTCTCCTAACCTAGGCTAACTTCTACTCTTCATTACACTGGTGTAAATCTGGACTAAATGAAGATCCTGTCCTGCTTCCATTGAAATTAAATGCAAGTTTTGCAATTAGCTTCAGTGGAAGCAGGACTGGGCTGTGAGAGCAGAATTTGACCCACTAGCCCTAAGAGTTTACTGAAACTTCACAAAAGGTGGCATCTCTTTTGTCTGGCATGTTACAGGCCATTCAGAAGAAAATGGTAGTAGGTAGGCTGTTATTACTGAACAAAACCCTCTCACAGTCTAAACAAATATTTGCATTTACCACTTGCTAACTCTGTCAGTTAAACAACTCCTCTCTAGATAATTGATTGGTTTGAAATAAATTATTTCTCAATTTTGCCTTAAGGAACTGTGAAACCTTCTCTTTAACTTAAGTCTGATTGAAGTGAACTGAAACGTTGTTTAATTGTCTTGTTGCTTTAGAGCTTTTGTTATATTGTGCCTACAAAGCAAATTATGTTTACATAAAAATATAAATAAAATATTACGTATAGCATTACCCTAGACTGGTGTCACTCATTCTAGTATACTGCTCCTGTTTGGGAGGAGGTTAAGATAGGTTTAGAAAATGAACATTTTTTTGCAAAATACACTGGACCAGGGTCATTAAAACCAGCTGAAAACACTGCCTTTCGGAACAGTAACAACTCAGACATAAAATGTTCTATGATATTACAAAGAATTGGTATTTTTAACAGTCTGTGAGAAAGGTCAGACTATCACAGCAGCATTTTCCTGAAGTGCTGGGGGAGGAATCAGTGGCTTTCACAGCATGTAAACACCAACTTTCAGAATGTTCTCTCTCAGATTGCATTGAGATAAATATGGCATGCATGTCACAGTAAAGATTGCTCCCACCATGGGGTTCCCTGGGTAAGCACCAGGGTTGTATATTGCTAACGCTTATATATGCATGGGAAAGGATCTTGGGAAGAGTTGAGTGAAAGGTTCCTTTGCAGGTTGCAAAAGGCCGAGGGGGAGGAAGGGAGAAAGGAACGGGTTAACTTAACGATCCAGCTAGGTTCAAAGATAAGGAATGAAACTGCAGCCCAAGGCCAATGCACACAAACAAGCTCCCTGCTGCCAAACAGCCAGAACCTTGTGAGAAAGGAGAACTGAGCCAGACAGACCTAACAAGGTTGCAAAACTAGACAGATTGTGAAGGCTAGTGAGTTGAAAACAACAGCCTTGTGACCCTGAAGATGGTGTGTTTTGGGGAAACTGAGAGAGCTGCAGAAGACTGGTTTGGACTGGTACTGAGAGCACGGGGGTGGGGGTGGGGGCGGGGGCGCGAAGGTCCCTAGACGAAAATGCCCCTGGAAGAACCCAGGACTTAAAACCCTCCCGAGAGCTGAAGCAAGTCAGAGATCAACAGCGGAACCTGGACGGCCTGTGCACAGGACAGAACTCTCGTCTACCCTTCCCCCTCTTCTTACGTTTCACCCAAGCTTGGCCATCCTTGGGTTGTGCGTATGTGAGTATCAAAGTGGGTTAGGGCTCGGGCACTAATGCTTTCTTCCTTCCTCCGAATGATGTGGGGCATACCCAGCACTCACCACTGTTATTTGATTAATAAAGCTTTAAACTTAGTCACTTGGTGTGCTCCTTCATATCCTCCCCTAAAGATCCTGCAGCCTCAGCCTGATCACCTGAAGCCCCAGGCAGATTGGTAACATAAATCTGTTACATGCACATTAACATCAGAGGCAATTTTTTCCTTTCAGACAGTAATCAGATATTTTTAGCTAATGAGATTGGGGTTTTTTTCCCCTCCTTCCTGATTTACACACTGGAGCTCTAGCTAAGTCAGTTGAACCAACTTGTGTAAGGGCTTGTCTACACTACCTGCTGGATCGGCAGGCAGTGATCATTCCAGCGGCGGTCAATTTATCCCATCTAGTGTAGACACAATAAATCGACCGCCGAGTGCTCTCCCATCGACTCCAGTACTCCACTAGGCAAGAAGCACAGGCAGAGTCAACGGGAGAGCGTCAGCCATCAACTTACCGCAGTGAGTAGATCTAAGTACATCAACTTCAGCTACGTTATTGACATAGCTGAAGTTGCGTAACTTAGATAGATTCTCCTCCCCACCCCCGACTGTAGACTAAATGAAAGAACCATGTATGTGGTTATGATCTGAAACAATCAGGAGGGACTGGTTGGAAGGGAGGTCATGTGGCTTTGTGCACAGTATTGGGAGTAAGAAGACCTGACTTCTAGTTGCAGAGCTGCAACTAACTTGCTATATGACCTTGGCCAAGTCACTTAACAGCTCTCTTCCTCAGTTTCCTCATCGGACTCTGATTTAGACAAATAGCCAATATAGTACTAAGGGAGCCTTCCCATATACTGATATTGACACTGAGCCATATTCTACCCTCAGATGCATCTAAACCAGATATCTAGGCAGTTAGGCTTAGATTTTCAAGGGTATTTACATAAATATTCCCAATGGGAGTTAGGCACCAAGGTGCTTTTGAAAATCTAAGCAGACTCTGAACTGCATCTTTAAATGCCTTAATACCTTTAAAAAGCTGGCCATTAAGTCCTTACTCTGAAAGGTGCTGAGCATCCCTTAGCTTATGTTAAATCCCACGGGAGTTGAGGGAGCTGAGCACCTCTCAAAGCATTCACAAGGCCCTTACTGCATACTACACTCATCACTGTGAAGCCAATGAATGACTGTTGTAACTTTAACTGTCAGTTTTCTGGCTTTTGCAGGTTTAAGTCAAGGGTATGTTTGTAGTTGATGCCTCCTTCACCTCACAGGAGTGTTGTAAGTATTGACTGGTCAATATCTGTAGAGTGCTTTGACCAAAAGGGATATGTAAATAATAATATTATTATTATGCAAGGTGTCCCTAAGGACATGAAACATCTCACAGCCAAGTTTCATCCACTCCAGGTGTGTTGATCAGACTATATAATCGTCTGAATGCATTCTTACGAGCTCTATGGATATGTCTTTGATTCACATCCTGAAGATTGGGTGTGCTTTTAATTATTGTGAAAGCCATCAGATCATTAGCACTGGTGTGTCTGTGTCTGTGTATACACACACACCAGTGCTATTGATCTGATGGCTTTCATAATATTATATATAAACCAGTGATG
Organism: Mauremys mutica; assembly: GCF_020497125.1. NCBI lineage: Eukaryota > Metazoa > Chordata > Testudines > Geoemydidae > Mauremys > Mauremys mutica. The sequence continues at coordinate 34,017,027 of NC_059085.1, forward strand.
ATAACTTTATACACACATATCCTCTCAGCACACCTATCAAAGTGATATTTTTGATTTAGTAGCTCCATTAGAAGTCTCTCGTGTGAATTTCCAGTTCTCCATTGACTTCATTTCTAAGCTACCCATTTTAACTTGCTGACTTTTTCTGGGCCATTACTTCTTACTCCCACCTTTTTTCAAAAGCAAGTTTCCATGGCTAGTCCAAATGACTTGACATTTCAGAACAAATGTCTTGCTGAAGGATTGTATGAAGTGAGGCATCCTTCTATCTAGTGAGTTCCTTTAAATGTGCTTCTTTAAACTAATGAATACCCGGCATTTCACCTGGTTGCTTAGATTTCAGACAATACTGAAACCTGTCTGTACTGTGACATGATACCTCTGGCACATGAATACCACCTCTGATGTTGGGCTGCCAGTAGCATTGACAGGATTTCTACATTCCTTACTTGGGTTTTTCAGTGGACTTTTTTGCCTGAAAAAAAAGAGGACAGAGGTTCCAGACCTAAGAGCTCCATTGGTTGCTTGCTCAGCTATCAACACAGCCACCAGTCATTTCTATGATTCATTGAAGTTCAAGATGAAAAAGACCTGTTAGACCATCCAGTCCATTTCCATGGCAATATAGGCTTGTTTCCCATAGTACATGCTTTAGTGTCTTGTGCAGTGACTACTGAAGGTAAGCAGAGCTGCTAGTCTTCACATTGCAAGTTACAATTTATAAAATATCGACTCTCACTACTTAGGTGTGAAGATATTCAAAAGATCCAAAATGCACAGTCTCTGATCAAACAATGGACTTAAGCCTACAGAGCATCAAAGTGGAAAAGTTTTGCTAACTCTTCTGAGAAAAGAGTTCTACTGATGGGACTTGTGAGTAACCCATAATGGAATTGGATGGGGAACAAAGGACCTGGTATAAAGCAGGAATAATTAAATGTGAGCAGGGGCTGAAGGCAGCCTTAGAAAAGAAAATAAAAGTGATGCAGCAATTATATGTGGCGATGAAGGACACTTATTTACAGATCACTTAAGCAGAGTATGAAAAGGCTTAGATGCATAGTGCCTTATTTCAGAGACAGCTAACATTTGAAGGACATGGGGAAACAGAAAGAAGGAATTAGGTTTCCTCTCTTACTCAGGCGGAGTAGATCATCAGACTCCATCCCCACACCCGTTACACACAACCCCACCTTCTTTCTCTGAAGCTTTAATTACTGCAGTTTGGAGGCATCTCTGAGGAGATTACAGATATCTGCACATATAGAAGAGCCAATCCTTCGGACCTGCCATAGGCAAAACTCATATCTACTTCAAAGGGAGCAAACTATGCATACTGTGAAGGCATGAGGGCAGCAATTATGAGACTCGGCACTGAATTAATCCATGGCGGTAAATTATTTATTTAGTGAATTTCACTTCTCCTTGATTTTGACTTTCTGAATTTAAAATAATCATTCATTATTCTAAATTATTTGCCAAATAATTTTGGCTGAATAGCCTTGGTCTGTAGATTGGGTGTCAGCAGTTCGCTGTGAATATATGATAGTCAAACTTTGAGCTGCCTTGCTTAGTTTTGACTGGCCATGTAGGTCACATGATATCTGAGTGGAAAGAGTGGATCTCTTAAAAACGTGAATACTCATGTTTATTAATTCTAAATGTATTTTTCATAATGCTTCTCCCACCTAATAGTCCTGCCACTAAACTCATTTTCTGGACTTTTCCTAGAAATTAAACATCAAAGGAACATGAAGATATACTAATTGAATTCATTTAAAAAATTGAATGGATATTTGCAGATTCTTTTTTTTTGTAAATAATATAACTCAACTCTGACTATGTTCACCCTCAATTTTGTTCCCTTTTTTTGTCCTGTGAGGAGTATATACTGTTGATTTTATATATTGTTTAATATGTATAATAATGATTTGGAAAGGAAAATAATCACAGGCTCATAATGTCAGAATTCTATAAGTTTTATCATAGTATGGTGTGTGGATGGGGTAGAAGATATTTTAATGACTGAACAATCTGTTTGGTGTTCTGAACTGTGTTGATTATATAGAGTAAGTTTATGTACAGGAATGTAGACCTTACACATTCGTATATTGAACTGTAGGGTGTAGCAACTAACACATGTAGCTTGTTTTTAGTCCTGAATTTGTACCCAACAACAAAAGATAAAATGAAACTGCACATAGCAAATAATCATCAGGAAATAGTCTATGAGGAACGCAGAGTAATCTACAAGGGGAAATATCACACATCTTATTCCAAAGAACATGAAAAATAATTCTGAAGAGTAGCCTCAGCATTCCACACTGTCAATTTTCCGTTCTCATACAGTATAGATCAATAAAAGCCTCCAATGTCTACTCATGAATATGGAGTTTATTCAAAGGTGAGTAACACTCTATTTTCACTGTCTTTTAGTGCACTCGTCCAGTCAGCTGTACCTTGGAGGGATTTTCTTTAACTCTCTCTAAGGAAAGTCCAAGGGGATCAAAAGTGGTCTTGAATAAGTGGTCTTGTTCTGTGAAGAACCCACCAAAATTCTTGTCAGAAAATAAGTCTAGTGGTCTTGTCAAATTCATACTGGGAGGCCTTGTCATTTGGAAATAGGCCTTAAAGTTCTCTTCTTTAGTGCATGGAGGGAGAAAATGGTTCAATACTGTTCACTTTGATGTATAATCAAAGCAGTAGGGCTATCTTTGATTAATTTCAGTCACACAGGGCTTGATCCAAAACACATTAAAGTCATTGAAAGAATTTCTGTTGACTTCAGTAGGCTTTGGATAAGTCCCATAATCCAAAAGCACACATGTCAACTTGAAGGCAAGCACATCAAATTTCTGCTCTATGATTTCCAGTCTTAATAAGCAAATAATCATCAGTCCATTGCTGATCGTGGGGCCAAGAGTAGGCCAAAAGCAAGCAGCCTTAGCCCTTTGTAAACTCTTTGTGATTACCAGCAAAGCTCTGCCTCTTTGAGGCTTTTCCTGCTGGGCCATCTGTACTCAATTATCTTATTCTCTAACACACAGGAATTGCTACACTACAACAGAATTGCAGGAGTATCTATCACATCAAGCCAAAGGAAATACAAATTCATCTTGCAGTACATAAAACGGATGGGATGGGGGTTTAATATTTCCCCCTAAAGTCCTCATTCTCTTTGAGTTTAGCGATTATTTCTGGTGGTCATCTCAATAATAGATTCTCCTGGTTATTGCCATAACTGCCAACACATACAGTGTACAAAACACTTCCAGCTCCTAGGCAATCAATGGGGATATTTCTCACACTGGCAGCCTGTAAATCCCGCAGCATGAGCCAGCCTTATCCCTGGTGTTAACACCCTTTTCACAAAGACAAGAGCTGAAACAATCATCCAGCTATAATTGACATCTGCATCCCCATTTTTCAAACAAGACATCTTTGTTCCAAGTCATTTTTAATATCCAGGCTGACATTCTTCAGCAAATGTTTTCCTTTGAGGGAACAGGTTAGAGTTTGTGTGAATGTGACTTTATCTTCTTAGTGTGAGCTGTCATGTTGATTGATCCCATCTGATTGATCTTAACTAAGCCATACCTGCAGTATCTCTATCAATTACTTCTATTACAAATCATGTGGTAATCTGCATGCCAAGTGGAACTAGGGTGACCAGACAGCAAATGTGAAAAATTGGGACAGGGTGGGGGTAATAGGAGCCTATATAAGAAAAAGACCCAAAAATCGGGACTGTCCCTATAAAATCGGGACATCCGGTCACCCTAAGTGGAACAACACTGTGCTCAGTGCCTCACTGCCAGAAGTTGTTCAGAACCTGGAAGGTCTTAAGAGAAAAACACAGATGATGAAGAGGTGAGAAGGTGTGATGTAGGAGAAAATATTACATTAACTATGTGCATCAAGGCAGAGCAACACCTGAAGAGTGGAGCTGGTTGCCTGTCATTTGTTGAATTATTTCATAAACCTTGCCATTGTTTGTTGGATGAATTATTTGATGTATAAGTGTTTGAAGCATTCACCCACCTCTGCTAAGGAGGGGTGTAATCCTGTGTGGGTATTTGGAGAAAGTAAACCCCAAGGATGGAGAAGAATTCCTTTGGATACTGAGAATTAAAGCCATCAATCTCTTTCTCCACTGGTTTTGGCTGTCAACCAAAGAATAAAAACCACTAAAAAATGGAACCTATTCTTTAAACCATCTCCTTCTCCCATGGCCATAACATGCACCCATAACCCACACCCTTTCCCATAGTTATTTGCAGGGAATCTGGTAGCCTGCTAACCATCTTTGTCCATTCACTCCTCTTTGGCTGACTTCCTTCCCTATGCCTGGAATTTCAGTGGGTGGCCTATTGGCCATTTCATGTCTCCAGGCTGGATTCTGCCAGGAGAAGTAGGGAGGGCTGTAAAACACAAGGCTGTGCATCCCACGATTTCTGTTGGCAGGTGTGCATTGACATGCAGGATTCCTACCCATCCTCCCCAGCCTTTCTGCAGCATGGCTACCAGAAAGGATTCTTCATCCACAGCTAGAGTGACCCTAATTGGGAGCCTGAGATGCCCCAAGACTGCACCATGCAGTAATGGAGATTCTGATAAAACATCTGGATCCTATATTGGGGGGGGAGGTCCCATGGCTTTCAAAGGAGGATGACTAGCCTCACTGTTTGAAAATGGCAAGTTATGTGATGTGTAAAGGGCATGTGAATCTGTGCAAACTATACCAGCCAGTACTCATTCCTGCAAACCAAAGGCAGCAGGGGAATGGAGGCTGCAGGGCGATTTGCTGAGGAGGTTTGGCTTTGTCTCCTTTAATCTCTGCCAGGCTGTTCTGCTCCAGTGCAGGCTCAGAGTTGTTCTGTCCTCACCTCCTTCACAGCAGCACTAGCGATCTGACTCACCTCATCTCCGGGGAGAGGGTTCAGCTCTTGCAATGCAGTTTAACTGACTCTCTCTCTCTCTCTCTCTCTCTCTTTTTCCCAAAAGGAGCAGCATTTCCAAGAGGCTACAGAACATTCCATCGGCACGGCAATGAGGCAAAACGAGATGTATGTAACACTGCAATAGTGCTCCAGGGGCCAAATCTGTTCAAAGCCTGAGTAAACCGGCCTCATGCAGGAGATCTCCAAAAGGGGCAATGGGAAACATCCTTCCCCCTGCCACAAAATAGTGCATAATGCTAATGGTGCTGCTGTAGACATGACTTTTAGAGCAGCTGTTGCTGCCACTCAACCCTAGACATTGAAGGTTTGACAGGTGGAGCTGTAGCCACATCTCTCCTCTGCTTGGCTATGAGCAGAGTCACACCAGAGCACTGGTCTGTGCCACGCAGGAGTTGGGAAGCCCTATGCATAGTCACTCCATGGCAGTTCCTTGCGGGGGGGTGAGCTCTCCACCCCCACAGAGTGGGGTGAGGTAGATTAACCCTCCACATAGCAGAAGGCCCCGTAGGTACTTTGGACAAGGGGGACAGAAGGCCAGAACTGAAGGGTTAACAAATCCCATAATATTTGGTGTTTCTCTTAAAACCCCTGCTCCTGGAGGCATGTGATTATGTGAGGCTCTTAGCTGCCCTTTAAAGAGAGAAAAGTAAGATTTTAGCGCTCATGGTTGCAGAGAAAAGCAATAAAATGTGACCCAAGTAAAACCAAAGAGCTCCAAAATAGAAGGCAAAGGAAATGAACTCAGTTTAAATCTCATGATTTTTGACCCAGCCTTAAGATTATTGGGAGGGGAGGAGCAGAGAAGGATTCACTCGTTATTTTTGAACATCTGAGGTTAGCAATGCTGCCACCATCTAGCAGGGCTGCAGTGTGGCAAGCCAGCCTGCCAGGGTTAAATGGTTGGAGAACAGACGCTGCAGGATCCAGCTGCCATGCATAAAAAAGGGGAAGAAGAAAGGGAGGAGCCTGGGGGGGAATTATGGTCCTCAGCTGAGCGGGAAAGAGGGTGTTCTACTGCGTCCTGGAAAAGGGAGGGAGCTTTGTCTTGCCCGCTTGCAGCCTGGAAATGGGAAGGCTTCGACCTGGATACAATTAACCTTTGCTCTGGGAGCCTCTGGTGCTGAGTGGGGAAGCTGGCGCTTCGACAGAGTACAGTGAGTCTGAAAAAACCAACTGGGCTGGAAAAAAGTAGTGAGACAAGAAGCTAGGGGGGCAGTTGTAGCACATAGGACTGAGCCCTCTCTCCCCAACTATCGGGTGCCAAGTCCGCTCTGAGAGCTGTGCGAACATTCGTAGTGCCCATGACCTCACCACCTGCTCATCACCACTCCCCATTCTAACCTCAGGCGCGCTCTTCCATTCCCAGTGCAGCAACCAATCAGCCCCTGGCGACCTACAACCCTCTCAGAAACTGCTCTGCCTCTGCAAAGGAAACGCATTGTCAGACCAGAGCTGCTGCCCCACCAAGTATCATTTTCTTGATAAGCTGCAGTTGGCAATACAGATGACTGCATATTCCTCTACTTGACACCCCCACCCCCCAAACGTACATCACGTTAGTTAGGGTGTGTCTACCCTGCAGAAGGGAGCATGCTTCCCAGAATGGGTAGACAGACGTGCTTGAGCTAGCACACTCAAAATACCATTGTAGCCAGGGGTAGCACAGGCAACGACACGGGCTAGCTAGCCAAGCACCTACCCAGGGGTCTGGACAGGTTTTTACCCAAGCTGCCCCCAGCTGTATTGCACACATCTGTCTATCTGCTCTAGGAAGCACATCCCCAGCTGCAATGTAGACACACCCTCAAGGAATAAAATGCAGCTTTAGCTGGTGCAGCATCTCCATGTCAGAGCAAACTGTTCAGCTACCTGCAAAGCTACACCCACTAACGAAAACACATTAGTTATAGTGAATGCCTGTACAGTGGTTGTGCATATATAGCCTGGAGTCCACTGAATAGCTGTGAGGCTGCCCTTGCATCAGGTGACTAGACAGCTGAGGTCCTCCACATGAAACATAGGCAATGCATTGTGAAACCCCGGGGAAGCCTTATGTACCAGCCACAATATAGGCATCGTACTGTGAAAAGGAACTATGTCAGATGCACAGGATTTTACAGAGATTCCAACAGGAGAGGGCATTTCTTTTAATACTAACACCAAGGAGAATGGATGGTGACTGAAGTGATTTCCTTCTCATTCCCTGTCAATGTCAGTTTGCTTTGGCAGATAAGTTCTCTGTAATTTCACTCTCATTGCTATTTTTTCCCCTCCAGGGCCTGCATTTCACATTTGGGTTTGGAATTGAATTGCTCATGACTCACCAGTAACCTTATTATTTTCCATGTAAAAGGCTGCGTTTCCTTCAACAGTGCATTTTGGTTCCACTGTTATGTTCCATTCTAGAAGGGGTCAATGAGGCTAAGGGACTTGCCCAGGGCCACACAGTGAGTCAGTAGCACAGATGGGAATAGACTCAAGACCTCCCTGGTCCCCCAGGCCATTCCCAAGAAGGCCATAGCTGCCCTTTGAATTTAGCCCTTCTGCTAACTGGAAGGTATTGCTGGAAACGATGCTCTGAGCTGAAAGTTGCACTCAAAATCTGTAAGTTGCATCTGGAGAGCAAAGAATGAAATAACTTACCCTAGACTTAGTTTAGAAACAATAGGCTAAATTTTTTACTTACACGCATTGAATGGGATGGCTCAGTGCTGAATTTGGCATTTATTACCTAACTACCACCATTTTTGCTGTCCTTCCTGACAGTCACAACAGGGTGGACTTGAACACACTACCTCCCTGCGGGTGTCCTGGGTAAAGAGGGGCCAAAGCTGGAACCCCAGTTCCAACATGGCCAGACTTTGGCAAAGTTTGGATTCAAATCAGATCTCAGCTCCAAGCTTCCTGACTTGTCCCCATAGTGTGAGGTTTACTGAACTGTTGCAAAGTGTTTGTAGCTCCTCAGATGGAAAATAGCATTATATATTGAAATGTAAAATATTAACCCTATGAGGGCTTTAATCCCAAAGAATTACATCTAGCACGATTGAAATGATTCCCTGTGTATATGAAATGGTGCGGAGCATAGCAGTCATGGGAAGGGTACATATTGCCCAAAGGTGTCAGACTAAATTTTTATCCTACAAAAGTGCCCAGGGAACTTTGATCTGCACACAGTCACCTGTTTGGCGTTAGATACCAATGCCAATAGATACCCATTCAGTAAAGACAAGTGAAAAGTACTACACTTGGGAAGAAAAAAATCAAATGCATAATTACAAAATGGGGAATAACTAGCTAGGCAGTAGTGCTGCTGAAAAGGGCCTGGGTGTTATAGTGGATCACAAATTGAAGATGAGTCAACAATGTGATGAAGTTACAAAAAAGGCTAATATCATTCTGGTGTATATTAACAGGAGTGTAAAACACTGGAGGTAATTGTCCTGTTCTACTCTGCTCTGGTGAGTAGAGTAGTAGTGAGTAGAGCTGGAGTAGTGTGTCACACTTCAGGAAAGATGTGGACAAATTGGAGAGAGTCCACAGGGAGGAAACAAAAACAAATGTTAAAAGGTTTAGGAAACCAGATTTATGAGAAAAGGTTTTTAAAAACTGGGCATGTTTAGTCTTGAGAAAACAATATTCGGGGACTGATAACAGCCTTCAAATATGTTAAGGGCCATTATAAAGAGGATGGTGACCAATTGTTCTCCATGTGCACTGAAGGTAGGCTTGATCTGTAGCAAGAGAGATTTAGGTTTGATCTAAGGAAAAACTTTCTGTCTGTAAGGGGAGTTAAGTTCTGGAACAGGCTTCCATGGGAGGTTGTGGAATCCCCATCACTGGAGTATTTTAAAGAACAGCTTAGACAAACACCTGTCAGGGATGGCCTAAGTATACTTGGTCATGCCTCAGTGCAGAGGGCTGGACTAGATGACCTCTCAAGGTCCTTCCAGACTGTGCTACATGATATTGGCTTTACATATTCACACAGTTCACTTGCAGGACACTGGTGTTATTTCAGAACTATCTAGGCAGCAGTGTTTGTGCTGGCATTGTGGCTTTAATTTAATAACACATAATATTTAATATGACTCATGTGGAGATGGTTGAGCTTCCTTCTAGCTCAACATTCCATCACTGAATAATGTTGTTTCACAGGGCTCTGTTTATTAATCATTGGGCCAACAGAGCAAACACAGACCTAATAAAAAGATTAATAATTATTGTTATAATTATTAAGCTTCCTGCTTTATCCCCAATAAGATGGTAAATTAGGTCCAATCTCGTTCCTACTGAAATAAATGGGAGTTTTGCTACTGACTTTGCTGGAGAGAGGATCATTATTATGTTTTATTATTATTTATTTGTATTATTGTTGTGCCTGGGAGCGCCAGTCATGGACCAGAACTCCATTGTGTTAGGCACTGGATAAACACAGAACATAAAGATAATTTCTGCCCCAAAGATCTTACTATTGCCACCTTAAGTTAACCCAGTTGTTGTAGCTCTAGTATTTACAATTCAGGGAACAACTGATTAATAAATATATTCAACATTGCATTGACTTGATTTTATTTAATTCTCTGTTTTTCAGTAAAATACGTGTTAAGGTCAAATCCTGATGTTGGCAAAAGCTGCTTGTTTTCCTTGAGGCTCCTGAACTAGTAGGTATTGGTTTTTGAGGAGCCACTGGAGCAAATTGTGAAGTAAGTGATGTATGAAATGGAAAATCTCTGTACGGAGAATACAGATGTTACTTTGCAATCATTGCTGGACTGGTTCCTATGTGCTAAAGAGACTCTCAAAACTCTGCTCTATCAAAGACTGCAAAAATGCCAGCCAAGCCAGCTGCATTAAGCTCCCAAATGTAAAAGGCATTAGATATATAAAGCTAAGGCGCAAATACTTATCTTATAGGTTCAATGCTGAGAGTATGAATTCATTAGCCCTTCCTTAGAAGGATTGGTTTGTTTCTTGGAATTATGTTTTGCAAAGGGACTGTCTTGATAAAGACCATTCCTGTCTGACACACAGATGTTTCCAATGAGTAAAAAGTAAGACTAGAGGGTTAAATCCTGTTGGCCTCACTCAGACAAAACCCCTGTTGACTTCAGCGAGGATTTGGCTCACGAGAGCAAACCCTTCCTCCCGGTGAGGAGGGCCCTCTTGCAGCACAGCTGGGATGGTACCACCACAGAAGGCTGATAGCAGGGAGGGGAAAGCCATGCCCTAGTAGGTGCCCTTTTTTGGTATGGAGCCTGGCCATGCACACAAGGCATTTGGGACTGGGCCAGGAGAGTGGCTGCACCAAGGGATCTCGCTACGTGCCTCCTCTAGCTCCTTGCCCACTCCTGGGCCAGGGAGGCTGCTCCAGCCACCCCATGGTTTTGCTTAAGGACTCCTACTTCCTCCACGGTAGACCCCAGCATCCAGCCCAAGAGCTTGGCCTGGGTTTTGGAGGGGGGGGGGTACGGCCTCATAATGATTTAACGTGTCTTCTGTAAATGTGGGTAACAACTTAAGCGTCAAGTCTTGGCACGTGTGTGCTCTCCCATAGCAATATCGTGAGAGGAGCGGCAGACAAGTAACTTTGATCCAGCAATCACAGGGCTCATTAAAGGTTAGGCAATAACCAGCCTGTCATATTGCCATATACACAAGTGAGCACTCTTGAAATCGTGTCACAGCATTGGATTAAGTTGATTAACAAGCACTGCAATCAAGGTATTTGTTTAGGGAACAATATTAACAACAACAGAAAGCATCGCTCACCTATTTTTTTCCCCATGTGTGAAATATCCCTGGATCCCAGGAAGGTGTTCATCCTTCTGGCTATCTCTGCAACCAGAGATCATGCACTGAAGAACTGTCTGGAGAATATACAATACAGCATAAGCCCAGCGCTCCACTTACTGACTGACACTGGTATAAATATGGAGTGGTTCCATAAACCTCAGTGGAATTAACCTGGTGCAAACCAGTGAGAAAGGAGTCAGGCCTTTTCTGTTCAGTTTGGTGGGTTTAGCAGCACAAAATCATGGACTGAGTACTCAGTTATTCTTAGGTCTCTTAAGCCATCTACTGGAAATACGCATAAACTGCAATGCAAAAGAGCACGATACAACATATAATATGGTTTTGGTTGCATTATATGTGAAGCGCAAGGCGTCCAGGAATAAATGAGAAAAGTGGACCACATAGCTACTGCTTGAAGTATGCCATGTCAGCCAACAAAATGTTGAGAAGTTGCATTCTTGTCTTGCATGACTACAGTCCCTACAGACTGAATCCTGTCCCCTTAACAGCCCTGAGCCCTCTGAGCAGTCACTCTTGTGTGCAAATGGGCTGTTACAGGATTCCTCCCGCTCTACCACAGAGACCAAACTTCTAGATGTTTCAGGGGATAAGGCAGTTTTCATGCCCTCCTTTCCCTGGCTAGCAGCTATTTCTGCCTCGTGCTTGCCTGGGCACCTTTTAGCCCGCATCCTGGGGAGATTATTTGTCTGTCAGTCATCACACTTTTGTCTGAGAGTACATCTAGTTTTCCTAAAACTTCAGATGAATCTTTCCTATCATGTACAATTGAATTGGCTGTCATGAAGACTTCTTCAGCCCCCATTTAAGTAATTCTAGAGTTGTCATAAATGCTAAGGTCTGTAAATCAATGGAATTTCTGAAACAGCCTAAACCTATTCATCAATTAGTGGCCACATCTCTCTCCGGTTTCCACCACAGATGCTAGCTGCCTTGAAATCCAGCCACACAAGAGCTGTCGAGCCACCAGGCAGTGCTGTCCCAGCTATCCAGTATGATAACTAAATGCCCAAGCTAGATTAAGCAAAGGGAAGTCACCAAGATTTTGAAAAGGCCTTCAAAGATTTTTGTATCATAAGGATAATCAGTAAAATTGAGGGCATGCTTTTGATGTGATATGTAATATATTTATACCATATAAATGTTCTGGGAACCTTCCATAGAGCAGTGCATTTAAAATAAACTTATAAGGATTTCCACTATAAAAGCCCATAGTGACCATAGCAGATGTGAAAATTGGAGGGCATGTTATACACCTGAGCTTCCATGAGATGGCAGCATTTCTGGAAAGGAACATAATTTATAAATAGACAAATCGGACTGTTAGTGAGAGCTGTAGTAATCTATATTAATAAGATTCCAGGAATGTCACTGAGTCACACCGAAGCCTAGCCTAGAATGTCCATTGAGTCTTGCTAAGAGTCCTAGACCATTGTGTTATCAAAGATAACTCAACGTATCACGATTCTTCCCCTATACTTGATTTTCTTGCAACAATTACATTGGTCATATGAGGGAGACTGCACAGATGCGGGGTTACTAGGTCCAACTGCCACCCACACAAATCAACACAGCAAATCATCCCAGCAATGCCCCGAGACTTAAATCAACACAACCACCCACTCTACAGCACAATCAACATATACAATCCCAAACACACACATTCCCCCACCACAGCACACCCCCTCATTTGCCACTATAGAAATCCAAACGACAGCTATAAAAAAAATTGGAACAAATCAAAGGCTAGATTCTCCTTTATACTGAGCCCCTTTACACCATTCTGGCCATGTGAAGGGACTGTGAAGTGGGAGTAGATTACATTTACATCCATTGTAAGTCCCCGTTCCCCCTGACAGAGTGGTGTACAGGGGCCTTAGGGTAAATGGGAATGTGATTCCTGATGTTTCACTGATGTATTTGTCAGCATTCTAGAATTTTGCAGACACAATTGCCAGAGTTCTAGAATAATGAATGTATTGCTAAGGGTCTGACTCAATGCCCAGTGATGTCCCCCCCCCCCCGCCCCATTGGCATTATAATGGGGGACTGGCCTTTTAAGGTCAGAGGCGGTAGCTTGAGACAGCAGCTACCCCATTCCATGTGTCCAGGAAAGTGAATGAAGCAGTCTCTGGGACAGAGGAAGTTGGATCTGGGGACCAATTAATGACTGTGAGGGGAAAGCTAGAGGAAAACCCAGACCACTGTTCCTTTAAGAGCCCCAGGACCATAATCCTTATACAGTGGGTGGGACAAGACTCACATATCGCCGAGGCAACACAAACAGGTGTTTGGGATTATTAGACCCACCTGGGAAAGATTAAGGATCCGTCAGGTGGCTGGGCAGGTAATTTAAAAGAAGACTCCAAGCTCAGTCAAGGTGTGGCTTGAGGAAGCTGTGGTTGGGAGCCTAGGAAGAGCAAGCGTGCAGCTAGCCCCCAGCCCTGGGAGGAAGACTGTAAAACCCTGATCTAAAGGGGTGAGTTTGAAGGGTGGGGCAGCCAGGACTAAAACTGCACATTCCAAAAGGAGCTCTATGGAAACCCTGCACCTAGCAAAGGGTGAAAGAGGGATGGATTGTATTGAACAAATTAGATCCCAAGAGAGGGGGGAGTAGCACTTCTGTGAGTGGCTTATTTCTGAGAACCTCTGAGGGAAACCGTGGCAGAGTGCCTGCAGAGTGCCCTGGAATGGCATCTCCCTACAATCATCACTGGGTGTTGGATCAGGCCTCTAGGCTCTTACTTCCATTGACTTCAAGGGAAATGAGGAGCCTAAATACCTTTGTGGATCTGGGCCTTAGAGATGCTAGATGCCAAACTCCGCACAGCTAGATGTCACCCATGTTATAAATAGGGCTGGATTAAGGCAGTCCAGGGCCTAGGTATACCAAACCTAGGCCCATTGGGTCTCCATCCCTGAGGCCCTCCCCCCACACTATTGTCTGGCCCTATAGTGGGATTGGGTGGGGGCATTCCCCCTCAGAGGGGAAGGGGCAGTAGCATAGGGCCCCTATTGCTTCAGCATCAAGGCCCCTCCTCTGGTCAGAACTAGCAGGGGCAGCAGCAGGAATCCTCACCTGCCCCTGGAGATGCAGCACCATGAGGTCACTGTAGTATCTCAGTACCTTCCAGTAGTGCATAAAGTGACATGGTTTCATCCCTCATCCACAAGGGAAGGTTTTGTTTTGGTGGTTTCTTTTTGTTGTTTTTTGTCGTGGAGTTAACACCCCATTGAGATGCAGGAGGCAACTCACGCCTCTCAGAACTCTTGCTCCAGGCTATCTGCACACTCGGGCAGATGTCACTGCAGAGGTTTCATTCCAGTCATGATGTCAGACTATGTGAAATGAAAGCTGAGATTCTGACCTCATCACATGACTCCAAAACTTGGGACCTGTACACCAACGTATAGTGGCTATGCTTTAAACTGGTGCTGGTTATAGCAGGGATCGGCAACCTTTGGCACACAGCACGCACCGCTTCCCGCAGCCCCCATTGGCCTGGAGCGGCGAACTGCGGCCAGTGGGAGCTGCGATTTGCCAAACCTGCGGATGCGGCAGGTAAACAAACTGGCCCAGCCCACCAGGGGGCTTACCCTGGAGGGCCACGTGCCAAAGGTTGCTGATCCCTGGGTTATAGGAACACTGGAAGCTGATGTCAGCTATTCATCCAGTGATAGCCCTGAGCTGAAACTTTGTGGTCTGTCTTGGCTGCCACAGGCAGGGCATTCAATGCCCAATGAGCAAGAGGGATAGGGGGTGTTGTTTGTTTGTTCTCACTAACAATAACTCTTGCTGGCCAGGTAAGAACAGTAGGGTTGTTGGGACCCTGAAAGGAACTCTAACAAAGCCACAGCTGCGGAGGAGTCTCAGACCTCATCTATTCCCTACATATCCCTGTGGTCACATAGGCCTTATGGGTGTAACACAGGCCTGAAGAAGTTTGTGGTGCTAAGAGGTATGGATGATGTATCCTCTGTAGGATGCAGCTGCTAAAGGGAGAAATGACCACATACTTGAGAAGACCTGCTCTTAAAGCTTAAATAAAAGTCCAGAGTGACCAAATCCCATGTGGGAAAGCAGTCCAAACAAGCCAGCACATTTATCTCACTCTGACTGGACTCTGGCAAGAGGCAAGCTGCACTGTTAAGTTAGCTGCTCAAGAGGGGGAGTTCACAAGGATAATATCCCACCAGATTTCATGAACATGTGCATATGTGACTAGCTGTCCTCTGTCTCGTTTACTGAAGCTAAACATTCATTCCCACCACTTTGCCTGGAAGTTGCCTAACTGTGGAGGAATAGCAGCAGTGCCAGGCCGGGACAATTTTGAGATAGAAAAAACGAAAACTTCATGAGTCTGAAATTCTCAGATCATTTCCTGGAAGGGAAAGAAAGCACCACACGTTACAGGGGAGAAATTAACACAATGGGTCATCCTTGCTTATTTAAAATAAAAATTAAAAAAAATCCAAACCTAGGTCTAAACAAACTGAGGTGCCGCCAGTAAGTCCCAAGCAGGCCTGGAATCTTTGCCAAGCCAGAAGGGGCAGCATTTTAAAAGACTCCATTCAGCTTCTTCACTGCACCTGGAATGCAAAGAAACAGAGGCTTTACTTTTAATCCTAACTCTCCTTCTCCTTAAAGAAGAAAAAACAAAGTTCCATTTTATCTTTAACAACCAAAGAGGGTATAATTCAGCCTTCCCCAAAAATGCAGGATTTAAAAAAATGTAAAAATTGGGGGTTTGGGACAGAAAACCCAAACCACATCCTGTGCATGAGGTCTCCAGTCTGCAGGAGTTTGTTTGGGTATTCAGCTCCATTTGAATACTTCACATATTAATCAGCAGAGAAATGTTTTGATGGAAAATTACTTCTGGTGTTTTTCCTCTCCAACTACATAGCACAAGAGTTCAGGGACAGTCTGCAGAATGGTCACTTAATTGTGCAGTCCGGGCCCCAATGAGAAATGAGTTGTGTGACAACCACTAAAATGTTTACTGCAACCAAGAAAAAATATTTAGTGCATTAAAACTGGCTGAGTAGAAAATGGAAGCCATTGATTGAAGATTTCAGCAAGTTCTGTGGAAATAACAATGCATTTTATATGGTACAAATACTCATTTTATTTGTGAGTGAATTCTCTTCTGGAACACGATGTAATAAAATATGTCCTTTTTGACGTTACACTGCAGGGTTTAGCCTAACAAAAACAGTGTTTGGAAACTGTTGGAATTATCATTTATGCAGGGTATTACCACAATACTAATTTAACCATAAAAATTCCTTAAAGTCCAAAGGCCAAATGGTATTTTATACAATTGCTCTAAACATGCCTTTTAAAAGCCTAAATATTAAGCAATTTACTACGTCCAAACAGTGACACAACATTTACAAGCATTTGATCAAGATACAAGTGGGCTAAACCAAGGGGTGCTTAGACCCAGATTGGTGACTCCAGAGTGCTCAGGCAGATATTAGCAGTGAACCCTTTAAGAGTTAACTTTTTTATACCCTGCAACAAACAAGTGATGTCATCCCCAAATACTGACTTCAGCTTAAAACCAATTGGAGACAGTTCACCCTTATTACCAGTCTTAATCCAGATAAAATTTACAACCTCCTTTCTTCTCAAGGCCTTTCCTCCCCTCCTTCTTACTGACCACCAGTTTTTCCATTGCACCGAGTTCACATAGGCTGCAACAGTGGTGTGTGGGTTGGAAGGACCGTGCTGGTTTATTTGAAGACAGATACTCTTTGTCTTATTTAAAACCATTTGCAGCCACCTCTATTGGTCACATGACTTCTCTTCACAAACTTCTCCTTATCCCATTAGTTATTCTTTGAACCAGATGTCCTCTCGACTTCACTCCTTCCGGCCTTGTATCTAATTATTTTCAAGGCCTTCCTCCTGCTTACTACTCAGGGCCTTTCTTTACAACCCATTTTCTTAACCAAACTTAAACTAACCGTAATTCTTTAATTTCATATTTGTCCTGTAGCATGTGACCGTGGTAGTGCATTGTGATTGACATTCACATTTGGCTTTCAAAAATTAGGTTTATTTAGCAAAATCCAGTACAATATCTAAGCAGAACCTGTGGTATGATGGGAAAAATCCTTCAATATGCTGAGTATACTCAACCCTGACTGCAAACTTCAAGGGGTATTGAAAGGCATCAGCACTCTGAAGATTTAGGCCCTTCATTTGGCTGAAGGGTACCATAATAAATTTGAGATATGGGAAAAATTTAAAATACAGTGAGGCAGAGAAAACATGAATGCCAAACAAGACCCATCAGGCACCTGGTAAAAATCAGGTGATAGCCAGCAAACTTATGCTTTCCTAAGGAAGAACAGGGTATCCATTGGTGGCTTCTAATAGAAAAAGACTTTTCACTTCAACCTTGGTGTTGAGCGCTGGTGGAATACTCTCACATTGGGCCACCCATTCTCTGAAACCAGAAGAACAGCCAACATTTTTTGATCCTCCTCCTCATGACACACTAATCAAAATCAAACTCACAGCTAGTCTTGATGAGCAGCAGGTTCTCACACCTGCCAGCAATTTGGCCCCGAGGGAATCAGATGCCCAGCAGGTGGGATGTAATAGGTGTCCGAGGTGAAGGTGCTACTACCAGCTGTGCTTCAGCATGCTCCCAAGCTGACCAGTTCATAGAGCAGCAATGAGACAAGTCTCTGAAATACAAGTTATCCCAGGAGAGGAGCTGAGGGTTGATGGTAAAATGTACATTTTACCTAGTCAAATTTTATGCTTAACCATGCACTTGCATTTCAAAGGTGAAAGCGACTTGGAAATATTTGTGCTATGGAGAAGATGTTTTATGCAAAAATCCTAGTTGCCACTATCCTCATGGAAATGGTCATTCTCTCTCCTTCAGCGATTTTCATCCTGGCAGTGCTACAAAGCCACTTCATCAGCAAAGAGTGATAGCGATTCACAAAGGCACACAGCAAATGGTCTGACATTCCAGTTACGTGTTTGAACTGTTGCAAAAATGCATCCCTGTCAACACAACATGACATGAGAGGCTACAATGTAATGCAATTGCCTGACATTGTTTCATATTTATTGGGTGACTCTCTGCAACTCCATTTGACTAACATTGCCTTCCCGCTCCACCACCCCCGTTATACTGACATTCCAATGGTTCTCAAACCATGGGCTGCAACCCCAAAGCGGGTCGTGAGTTTCTTTTAATGTGGTCACCAGGGCTAGTGTTGGACTCCCTGCTGCCAGAGGCAGAAGCTGAAGCCCAAGCCCCGCCGCTCAGGACTGAAGCCATGCATGAGCAACTTAGCTTCACTTGGTTGCCTGTGGAATGGGGCCACGGAAAATTGCCCTGCTTACCACCCCCTAACACCGTCCCTGATTCTAGACTCTAGAATCTAGAGTAATACAGGACACTGAGGTCATGTAGTAATTTTTGTTGTCGGAAGTGGGTTGCAGTGCAATGAAGTTTGAGAACCCCTGCTATATTCTG
Organism: Mauremys mutica; assembly: GCF_020497125.1. NCBI lineage: Eukaryota > Metazoa > Chordata > Testudines > Geoemydidae > Mauremys > Mauremys mutica. Next base: position 34,035,310 of record NC_059085.1, read on the forward strand.
ACTATTCAAGAGAATTGAAGGAATAAGGATACAATACTCTAGGCCACCTAGATAGGACAGTGATAGTTGCCTTAGAAAAGGCCCAAATATGGGACCTTATGTATGACACAAAATATTCATGAAAGAAACTTAAAATACTCTTAGATTCTTTCATTTTAAATTAGTGCCCATAACTCTTCATCTAGCCAGTGTCTGTGTTCAGGGTCTTTCTAGTCTTCAGTGTATGAGCAGACAAATTCTTGCTATGCATCCTACTTTGTGTAGTAAAAATCCTGCTCCCCCTCTATCTCTAATACATAGCACAGTCTTCTTTTTAACTAGAAAATTTCCTGGAAAGAATGGGTTAACATGACAGGAAAGAAGATTATCCATCTCACCCTCCCTGTGCAAACCCAGAATATGGCTAATCACATTTACAAAACCTCACACACTAGGAGGTTGAGCCATCCTTTTTCCAAACGTACAACTTCATTTAGTCAGTATCCATGTGCTGCTTCCTAGTTCTGGGATATCAGCCATAATCTCTCCTTATGCTTGCTTGGTCTGAGCTCAGATCTTTCAAAAAGGCACTTACAAGGCTTTTGGGGACTGAAGAAATTGAAACATACAGTAGTTTTCCAAGCATGACTTATTCAGTGACTTGAAGAATTTGCAAACCTGTTACATTTAACTGAAACAAGTACTGTGTATGTTATCCAGTGTACTCCATGCTTTCTACATTGGATAGTCATGAAATGACATTTGGAGAGAGAACTATGATAGGGAAAGAGACCTCACTCTCAGCTTTATATTATCTACTTTTATCTACCATGTTAGTTTCTCAGGCTGTGCCACTTGAAATTCCACAGGTTGGCAGTGGCTCAGTGTAATTCTTGACAGATTTCAGATTCTCTCTACAACAGACAATTGGCCACAAACTCAAGAGCTTTTCTATCTAAGCCTATATTGGTCCTGTTTGTCAGAGTATGAAACTCTGGAAAACAACTTACTGTAACTCCAGAAATAGCTATTGCAACAACATGTCAGTTTCACATTTTGTCCAAGCATGACATTGTTGCCGGCACAAAGGCCTGAGGCGACAGCAACAGTGGTTCGTTGCCCGGTGTGCCTCGCTCCAATAGACACACCAAGGTGGAGAAGCAAACAAAGGTTTATTTGAGATCTCAAAGCACGGTACTTGGAGACAGACAAGTCTCAAATCAAGCACACCCCATACAAGCAGCTCTTTCTCTTTATACATGATTTCAGCTAAGCATCTCTATTACCCCCACTGCCCAGCCCCCCCTTCCCCCCCTCTTCTTCCCTCCCTTCTAGTTCCCATATAGCAGATACATTATAAAGTAACAATTACACTAAACAGGTTAAATCATACCTGGCAAAAACCACTTTAGCTCGTTAGTAACTTTTTCCCGACCGGTTATTTTGTTTCACTCCCTTCAGCCAGGTGCAAGCAGGCTTTATAATTGCCTCCTGGTATCAGTGTTGCACTGATAACTAGTTGCCACACATTCCATTCTTTCCATCTGGCCTGTGGGGTTAATTAAAGTCTAAACATGGAAGCGGTTCAGGCAAGCAGAGGCCTGATACAGGGAGCCTTCATTGGCACTGTTGTTTTCCACCCTTCTGTTAATACTGGGCTATTCCTGGTGCCACCAACAACATGACGCACATAGTAATCTATTAGCTCCAAGACCTGGAGGAGGTGGTAAACCTCAGGTATCAGGGGATAGCCACGTTAGTCTGTATCCACAAAAACAACAAGGAGTCTGGTGGCACCTTAAAGACTAACAGTAAAACATAATTGGCCAAAAAGCAATATTTGAACAGCTTTCCTTTGAACAGATCAATGCATTCACCGTCTTAAAAGGTCTATTCACCAGCTGTGTTTTATTTGCCACTCTACCAACTCAGAAGATAAGTGAATGACATGACCATCCTTTACAGTAACTTCTTATTCCATGCAACAGGAAATTATTTGTGCATCCACACCTATTTCAGGAGCTGAGCCCAGCATCCAAGTCTAGCTCCACATAGATCTCTTAGTATTCAATGTGTAACTGCATGTTGTTTCCACAAACCTGTTATATACACAGTGGAGGCTAAGAATGGGTTATTCAAAGTCAGTTTGCAGCAGCAGATAAAGATCTGACTGCCAATGGGGCATACTTTCTACCCTGAGCAGCCTCCATGGACCAACCTGCAGGGTCCTATAAACAAAGCTATCTCATTTTCTGAATGACCCTGTTATTGGAAAGCAAGTACGGACAAACTGAGAAAACTGCTTCTAAAAACCCACCTGGGTCACTGAACAATATCGTGGATTATGGCTTTTGCAAGTTGGAGGTGATCATAAGACCTTGTCTAAACACACAAGCTGAACTGATTTAACTATACCAGTATAGTTAAAGCAATACACACACACACACACACACACCATGGATGCAGTTACACCAACATAAAGGTGCTTGTACCCATCTAGTGTAGTCCTCTAGGGGAAGGAAAATAAACTATATTGGCATAAGGCACCTTTACACTGATATAACTCCATCCAGACTACGGGTATATTCTCTCCAATTTGTCCACAACTTTCTTAAAGTAGGGTGCCCAAAATTGGACACAATATTCCAGCTGAGGCCTCACCAGTGCCAAATAGAGCAGAACCTTTATCTCAGTTTCTTACATGGGACACTCCTGTTAATACACTCTAGAATGATATTAGCCTTTTCCGCATCTGCATGACATTGTTGACTCACATTCAATTTGTGTTCCAGTATAACTCCCAGAGCCTTTTCTGCAATACTACTGCCTAGCTAGTTATTCCTCATTTTGTAGTTGTGCATTTGATTTATTTTTTCTTTCCCAAGTATGGTACTTTGCACTTGTCTCTATTGAATTTCCTCTTGTTGATTTCAGACCAATTTTCCAATTTATCAAGGTAATTTTAAATTCTGGTCCTATCCTCAAAGTGCCTGCACCCTTCCCAGTGTGGCAAATTTTGTGTGCACTCTCCACTTCATTATCCAAGTCACTGATGAAATTATTGAAATGTATGATTCCCTTTGTACCTGATCCACAGAGGATATGAGTCTGTTACAGTTCTCAGCTTGGTTGCTTGGCTTTTTTAGCTCATGCTGTAGACACTCATGCTTTCAGCTATAGTAGTTGACAGTTCAGTCTCTGGTGTGACAGCTTAAATGGCAGCCATCACACTTACCTACTATGTTTTCAAGGCAGACTATATGTTTTGTCTTGTACTTGGTCAGCAGTATGTCAGAATGCTCACTACTACAGGACCCTGTTGTGCAGTGATATTTAAGAACACCACCAAGGAGTTAACGTTACTGTGACAGAGAAGCAGCAAAGAATCCTGTGGCACCTTATAGACTAACAGACGTTTTGCAGCATGAGCTTTCGTGGGTGAATACCCACTTCTTCAGATGCAAGAAGAAGTGGGTATTCACCCACGAAAGCTCATGCTGCAAAACGTCTGTTAGTCTATAAGGTGCCACAGGATTCTTTGCTGCTTCTACAGAACCAGACTAACACGGCTACCCCTCTGATACTGTGACAGAGACTTCATTATGCTGATCTAACATAACTGCAAAGTGCCTAGCTCCTCTGGCGAGAGGGCTAAAGAGACCTACTCATACTTTATATTAAGGGTACATTTATAAATAGTTTTTAAAGGGTTAATTAATTATTAATAGATGGTTTAATGATTAATCAAGTGTTATGGATTGTTAGAGTCAAACAGGTTGTTTATAGCAATCATTAACACCTTCTCCTGATGTCCTGATAACCAGGGCTTGGAAACAGATCCATGCACTATACAGGCACATCTCTGAAACTATTATCTCGTTCTCCTGAATCGCAGCTTTTTTACCACTCTCCCGCACCCCCAGCTGTTCTGGTTGTGAAGAAAACCTCTCAAATGGAAATGGAATGTAGCCGTGCAAAGATCTCAAGGTGAGTCTGAAACAGCTCCAACAGGTGTGAATGGCCCCATTCATCTTCCTGAGGTGTGAACCCAGACACCCAATGATGATTGTCTGAACATCAACACAGTTAGCTATTCCATTCCTCATGTAAAAGAGGAGAAGCCGGGTCACAGATCTGCACAATTCCTTGTGGGCAACATCTCATTTTTGTGCCACAAATGGGCAGGAGGTGCCACCGCTTATTTTTTTTTCCTTCTAATCAAGAAGGATCCAAGCCTATGGAGGACAGCAGATTCCGTGGGCATAGTCAAGACCACCCAGGGAAGCCTGATTTAAAGAGCGCCGTGGACCTCAATTAACTGAGAGACCTTTGATTTTGATGACTCAAATGAGAAGTGCTTATTGTGGGGGAGGAGGCTGGAAGAGTACCAAGACTTTCCCCCCCCAATCCAACCCGAGTCTATAACACATACTACTCATGTCAGTAAACTTGTAACATCTATTAGTCACCTATTAACCCATTGTATGCTATTGATAAATGTACCCTTCATAGAAAGTGACCAAAACCCCTTGGAGAGCTACAGAGCTCAGTCCTGCTGCTAAAGAGCTCAGTGGCAAAACTCCCATTGACCTCAATGGAAGGAGGATCATGTCCATTGTCTATCTTTAACTGGCTTAGGCCAGACCTATTTTCAAGAAGCTGGATGGGGATGTTGCTAAATGTTTCTATGACATTCACGTAAGTAGTCTGACTGTATCTCCTTGAAAGTGACAATGCACAGATGTATGTTTCTTGAACGCCCATTTGCTTTTCCATGACATTCATCCTCAAAGTTTTAAAAATTACTCCTGAAAAATGGAGTTCACTGACAGCAAAACAAATAAATTGTTCAGTTCTGGTATACGCTCGTAAAATTGATCTGTTCCAGCTGAAACCAGTTGAAGAGGAGAAATGAGAACAAGGGGGTACCTTATGCTGAAGCCAGTTGAAGCATCAAACACATTTCGTAAGCTAGGAGTACAGCCAACTCTATCACTACAGTTTTATAAAGCTGACCTCAGGCAGTTCATATTGAGCTGTGGCTGTGTGATTTGCTCTCTTAGCTGCTATAGAGACGCTCTGGAAGCTTCTTATTAGCTTTTGAAAAGAGACATGGCACAAACTGGACTTCTAATTTTTCTCCTCATTAGCATACTACTGCTGGATCAAGCTACTGGCCAGGCTTCCAAGTTCAAAGCCAGAAAGCACAGTAAACGTCGAGTGAAAGGTAATCAGTTTAATTTGGGGGGGTATATGCCACGGGCATTTACAATACTCTTAAATATTATTTGAACCAGTGGTTAATATTATTTTTAAAATGTGTTATCAAAGGGTATTTGTGCCTATATTTACTCTGTCTAGAGAGATTTTGTATACGTTATTTGGGTGTAGTGTAATGTGCCAAACTGTATTACATAAATATAGGGTAGAGAGCCAAATACCGTCCTCTCAGCTCCATTGACTTTATTTGGGATTCTGAGTTGTAAATGAGATCTCAGTTTGGCCCATGATTTTCAGTTATGTATTATGTAATGGATATCACCAAGAATGGAATATCGTGTGCATCTGATCAAAACAAGCTGAAGAAACTAACAGACTCCCAAGGATTTTTGTTGAGATTTATTTTCCATGACCTAGAATGTTTTTTTGTAACTTTTTAATGGGATATTTGTAGGATATTCTTCTATTCTAATTCTTTAGGAGTGTTGTACAATGATAGACAAAAGAAGCCAGAATGAATTGGTGAGAAAGGTATAGTTTCCCGCTAAACATATGCAGAGCAAAGACAAAAACCTTGAATGCTGGGAAATGTGTGTATTTAATTTAAACTTACTTCCCATTTTTTAGAAAGCATAATGTAGATTACACAGTTGGTGAATATTTACTTATTAGTCAGTGAAAAGTAAGCAGCTTACACAAGTCCATTTCTTACTATGCTCACACTACTCTGAAAGTCAGGAGACTATATGGCATTTGTTTTCCCTTCTCATGAATCTATCTGTCTAGTTTTGAGGGTTTTCCACCATGCTCATTACCATGGTATCTGGGAGCCCTGATTCCTATTTTAACCCATGTGCATTTTTGTGCAGTAGCTAAGTAAATCTGAACATCGGGCCTTTTTTATTTAGGTGACTAACTTTAGACACCCAAAATTGAAAATGTCTGCCACAGCATCTTTTGGGATTGTTTGGGGTTCTTTTATCAAGACAAATACATAAGGCAGGTTGTAGCCCAATCACTAAATATAGTTTTCAATGCGAAAATTCCATGAAAACAAACTCTCAACATTTCCAACCTACAGCATTATGTCGATCTAACTTACATATGAATACAGCCACTGTAGTTATTAAATCGCTTGTGTGTGTGCACAGTTGGCTCCTTGTGTCAGCAGGGCGTGTCCACACCAGGAGTTCTTGTACCAATTGAATTGTCAGTGTAGGACATTGTGGGATGGTTTTTGAAAGTCAGTAAAAGTTGACGGAAGTAACTCAGTGACTACATTGACCCTGCATTGATCTAATTTCATCGACCTTGACCCTACCCCATTTGGGGAAGTGGTGTTACTAAATTGTTGTAGAGAGGCGCTTATGTTGGGGGGAGCCAAATTTAAGTGAAGACACTTCCACAGCAAGGTTGATGTAATGCAGCTTACATTAACCTAACCATTTAGCATAGACCAGGCCTCAAATGTACAGCCAAAACCAAATCTCGTCAGCAGCCCTAGTACAATAATGACTGATCTCTAAGCAATAGTCTGAATTTATAATTCAGTAACACATTAAAAAGTTGGAATACGTGAACTACCATGAGAGTGCATTGGAATTTACCTAAAGAGAGCCCAAAATGCAATTCAGTAGAAACCAATGACAAAATAGCAAGCTGCCATATTAATATTATACTGTACTTAATCTTGGGAAATTAATTTTACTAAACCTATGTATTTTAAAATAGTTAAATATGCAATGTATTTGTTTATGAATATTTGTAGCTTTATTCTCATCCTGCATAAATTTTGTGTTGGTATAATCTCGCTGATTTCAATGGAAGAAGGTGCACTAGTGTCACAGAGAAGTGAGTCTGACCCAGGTGAACATTTCCTTTGGCTTATATTGATTATTAGAATTGCATTGCTTTGATGTTGTGATTTTATGGCATGTAAATGATTGCTACTTAATTTTATTGCATTATAGCATTTTGATTGTCTCTGAACATTGTAATTACTATGATTTTTCTCCCAACTAAAGAGTTATGCAAATCTCATACCTGCAGAAGCCCATGATATTTTAACAGGGCTTCTGATTTAAAGATATTCTTGAATGTGTATATTTATTCATTCATTCTTTCTCTTAAGAAAAGGATGGTGATCTAAAGACTCAGATTGACAAGCTGTGGCAAGAAGTAAACTCCCTGAAAGAAATGCAGGCACTTCAGACAGGTAAAACATGTTTTATTAGTCTGTTTTACCAGGAAATAGAATCATAGAATATCAGGGTTGGACCTCAGGAGGTCATCTAGTCAACCCCCTGCTAAAAGTAGGACCAATCCCCAACTAAATCAACTAAATGTCACTAAACATTTTATCAGTGAAACCAAACATTTCCTGCCCCCACTATAATGTTCAATGAGGAATCATACTTCTTTGACAAGTGGGATTCCTTAGCAACATGTCACTGAGATGTTGCCAACATCTTCCACTTGATGAAGCCAGCAATGACCTGGACTTTGGAAGAGCCATGCTGGCATACCTCGTGGTCTATTAGCACATAGGGAAGCATAGCCAAAAATAAATAAGATTTAATAAATGAGACCATTGTGCAAATCAAGCATTGAATGTAATCTCTCTCTTTTAAAAGGCATTTCTAGTTTTAAATCACCTTGGGTCACTTGAAATTAGCATTTGAAGGGAGGAGGATGGTGGAAAAAGTGACTGGAAATGAAGCCCTAAAGAGTTTAGGTCCTCTGTACGTTATCTTTCTAGTGACAATATTTATCAATTGCCCAAACAGAGATTTGAATTATGAATTTCCAATCAATATCTGACGACCAGGACATACTGTAACTAGCCCTTTCGCACTTGCTGTCTTGAATTTATTTACTAGGCCCTAGGCGTAGCTAATACATAACACACTTTACTTTGGCACTTAAATGTCACAAGTATGAAAAGACCTTTAGATCCTTGTCTTTGGTGTGAAGCCAGGAATACACCAACTTCCTGGCAACTAAACCAGCTCTGCCAACAATACAAACATCCATTTCTCCTCAGCATATGTTATGAACCCGATGAGGTGAAGCCAAATGTGTAAAGTTGGCAGTAGGGACTATTTACGGGGGAAAAAAATTAAACAAACAGGCCTACACCGTCTTTGTGTGTATGTGTGGTCTCAAACAACAGCATAAATAATCCTGAGGAAATTACGTTCCTGGCTGGATCCAGGCTGAGAATGGTGACCCAAGTAGATTAATATAAAAAGCGTAGAGGTGGGATTTTCAATAGCCCCTTCTGAAATTAAGATCACAAGTCACATTGACTTTCAGTGGGACTTGTAGGCCTCACTCCCTTAGGGGCTTTTGAAAATCTCCCACTAAAATGTCAACTCTGTTCTGGAACATCCCTGGCCATTTTGCCAGCCAGGGCAGAAAATGTTCTTGGTGGTCTCCCTACCTCCACAAACCTGCCCACGAGCAGCCAAATGCACAAAATAAAAAACAAAAGCTGAGTGGCGCTGCCCTGTTCACCTGCCCCTAGAACTGGTCCAGACCCTATTCTAATATGTGACTCTGTTTCTTAATCAACATGCTCAACCATATCTATTCACAGTCTGTCTTCGTGGAACAAAGATCCATAAGAAGTGCTACCTGGCATCTGAAGGTGCCAAGCATTTCCATGAAGCCAATGAAGACTGCATAGCCAAGGGAGGGACACTGGCTATCCCCAGAGACAATGATGAAACCAGCTCCCTTCGAGACTATGGCAAGAAAAGTCTGCCAGGGCTTGCAGACTTTTGGTTGGGTATCACCGACATGGTAAACGAAGGGAAATTTGTTGATGTCAATGGGATGGCTCTAAACTATTTCAACTGGGATCGCTCCCAACCAAATGGGGGAAAGCGTGAAAACTGTGTCTTGTTTTCCCAGTCATCTCAAGGCAAGTGGGGGGATGAAGTCTGCCGTACTGTCAAAAGATATATTTGTGAATTTCTAATCCCATAATTCCATTCCCATGAGCTGAACCAATATTTAGTTATTAATGTGCAGGTTTTGCATGTTAGTAGTTCCTCCTACTTACAGTGGTGAATTGAAAATACTTATTAAAATGCACATCTTCCACAATACACAAACCTTGCCCTCAGGCAGGAATTTTCTTTATTAATTTATTTTCCATTCAACTGCTAAAAAGGTTGTGTTTAGTGAGGTGTCTCACCATGCAACTGTCACATATGCTGTACGTTTTGTTTTGAGATGTATTGCATCATATTTTGCCATATTCTCACAGTCCGATGTTCATGTTATCAACATCATAAAGTCAAAATCCATCTTTCAAACCCACACTACATATCTCTATAGATTACTGTTTGCTCGAACCCCCTCCAGAACTCCGGTCAATATTTATGAAAGTTCCGTACATAGAACATTCACTAGAGAGTGAAGTTTGCCAGCATGAGGCTATGGAAGCTTAAGCAGAACTTTAGTGGTGTATAAACCACTGAAAATAGATGGAATTCATCTGCTGGAGCTCAACAACGTAGCTCTGAGATAAGATTTTGATCTAAAGGAAGAAAAAAATGAATAGAAGCTGATATTATTCTGAAAGATTATGGAGTTAAAAATGACACATTCCTAGAAAGTGGGGGAAATATTCCCACTAGCGATCGAGACATCATGAAACGCCAGCTGTGGAAATCTTTTGTATGTACTTGTCATTTGGAAAACATTGTCTTTGTGTTTCTGCCCTGACTTGTTTACATGCAAATTCCAGTTAAGCACCTGATGTTTGGAAGTGGAGGAATTACACTGTTTATTTTTTGCTATTCTTAATCTTTCAAAAGAACTGTAAATAAGTCCTATATGTATAGAGAAATGGAAATGATAGAAAAAAAGAAGCCAGCCATATACTTTGCTTTGCATCACCCAAGTATACTTTATCTTAGTGGTATATACAATGCAGTTTGCAAATAACCTCTTGCATCCTAGAACCTGAATTCTGTTACTTGGAAGCCAACTCTTAGTTTTCCTTTTAATTATACAATACATTTTAATTGCTAATAAATCAAACATATAATTCACTAGTGGGTTGTTGAGTTTTTTTTGAGAACATGAAGACATGTACAATCAGCATTTCGGAGATAAAATGTACAAGATTACATGTATTGTGGTTCTCTGTAAATATTGTGTATACATCCTGTAAGAGAGAGAATTCCATCAACACTGAGGCTGAGTGAAGCTGCTATTCCATAATATCGAGTACTTAAGGCGGGCTTTGCTCAAGATGCATTGAGAAGACAGGGGTCAGACACAGATTAGGTTTAGGATAGGGCTTGGATTCATGTTCAAAGCCAAATCTGGGCTAGGATCAGAGTCTAATGTCACCAAAATCTTGCAAGACTCTGGGCCAGAAAAATAGAAATCATAAGAGTTCAGCTGTTCTTGTGACATTTCTGCTATCTTGGGCTGAGTTTGATGCTGTTGAAGTCACATGAGAGATATAGAAAATAGGCCCTTTCTGATTTCAGCTCCAACCAAGAACCAAAGCTAATGCAGCAGGTCTGGTGTCAGCAGTGATGCAAATGGAATCCATTTCTTACCGGTACGGGGGCCGGGGGGACACCAGGAGCAGGTGACCTCTTCACATGACACTCCATGTGACTCCTCCTCGCTCCCAGCCCGGGGCCCCCATGCTCTTCCCATCCGCTTCCCAGGATCCACACCCCTTACCTGGGGAGGCGGGAGCTCTGTCCTCCTCTCATTGTCCTTTGGAACCACAGCGGGGAAAGGAGCAGAATGTGGAGCCGCAGCTCCTCCGGCGGCTGTACCACCCCAGCCCCGCCCTCTCCAGCCCTGTCCTCCGTCAGGGCTGCTGCTGTACAGACGGAAGAGACCCTGCATGGAAGGGCTGGGCGTGGTACAGCTGCGCCGGAGGAGCTGCTGGCATGGGGCCATTCAGCTCCTTCAGTCGTGTTCTGCTGCTCTTCTTTCTGGTACGTCGCACCACCTATAAATATCTTGCTGGTACGGTGTACTGGACCGTACCACCCTACCTGCATTGCTGGGTGTCAGTGACTCGGAGTGGAGGTTCCACTTCCAGTTGGGCCCATCACTAGTATTTGTAAGTGGAATGTGATACCTTTGGGTAAATGGTTTGCTCACCCACAGATTTCTCTAGCCAGGTCACATAATTTCTCACAAACTAATCACCATTAGAGCTGGTTGGCACCTGGCTGGGAGACCACCAAAGACAGTGCAAGATGCTGCAACAGGAAATGGGGTAGTCCTTTTTGATAGGTGTCACTCTTCTCACTGATCCAGCATTCCAGTACGGCAGTAAAGGAACTGACATCTTCCAGGTGAGATGCTACACCAAAATCCTGACCTCATCTAGTCTTTTGCTGTCCATAGCCCTTATCACAAGAGTAGTGAGAATAAGTGAGTTCTGTAGGCAGATTTCACTGTAGGTAGTTAGATTCTGGCTAACTAAATTCTCCTAAACTTTCAATCAGATAAGCTTTTCTCCTCATCTTTAGCCTGTTGTGTCATGTTGCTGTGTACTAGCAAACAGCTGCCCCCTTCCATTCCAGAGATCAATAGTGGGCAATGATACCTGTACATATAGAACCATTTTATACATGAATAGTTATTATTACTGCATCTTCATTGGTGAAATCATTATTTCCCTAGACGAGGAACCTGCAATAGACGCTTAACTGTCCACCCTGCTAGCCATCCTCTGAATTAAATTATGGGAGCAAAGCAGGCTATCAGGATCTATCCATCTCTATTAAGCTCAGCAGATGCTATGGTCCCCCTTTGGTTTTGTTTATAAACTGTGATTTAAATAAATGGAGAGCCCTACAGTAGTTTGATATGGCCTCTTGAGTGCTGGTTCATTGGGTTAGTTAATTATATAAATATAGCTTAAACTACATTATGTTCAACATGTAATTTCATCACAGTTTTGGAAACCTATTCACATGTGCAGTAACACAAATACCTACCAAATTCCAAGGGGGTTACTCTTTATTTCTACTTAATTTTCATCCATTTACTTTAGGTAATAGCAATATAAACTGGTTATGGACACTACTGGGGGACATTTTTCCATATACAGCAGATGTCATACACTTTGTTAAACAAACAGACATCTGTGCCAATTAATTAGTTCACAAAGTTACAGGCAGTATGGGGGACTCAGACTTAGGTCGTAACACTGGCAGCCAGATGCTTTGTCTAATAACTGGGATATCTGAAGTAGACCAGAAGGATGGGGTGAAAAAGGCAGGGCAAAGAGAATGGAATGACTGGCAGGAAGTTGAGGGTGGGCAGCAGGAAGTGGGCAGGGGAGAGAGAGGAGTTGGGATAGATGAAGAGGAGGAAACAGAGTGATGGTAAGAGTCAATTGCCGGTAATTGGGCCAAAGCAAAGAGTGTTCCTCTCCGCCCATTCACTCACATCCATGAAATAGGTCACTTGATGAGCTGCACGGAGCTTTGCAGTTGTGGATCTAGTAGTGACTAGCGAGTCCTAGAAGGACCTTGTTAAATAGCACAGACAATCTTCTTCCATTGCCCCCACCCTCACTCCTCCACCCAGCCTACCCCATCTTGTAGATACTATGTAGCAATTGCACAGAAGTGACTATTGCCCTCTCCCCACAGAAAACAGAGTCAGTTTCACCTCCTTGCTCCTCTCCCTCCAAGAGGGCTTGCATGGCCTCCCTAATGCAGGGACCACCTGGTGCCAGTAAAGGGTCTGAGTGCGCCAGCAAGGCACAAACTGCCACATTCTCCTGCTTTTCCTCTAACTGTGATTCTATCCCTGCGTGAAGCCAGGGTGACTTAGCATTAGGGGGTGGGTGGCTGATGCCTGATAAGGGAACAAGCCTGTCCCAGATGGCTTGAACGACTTCATCAGAGCCTCACAGGGGAATGTATTTCCTAACCAAGTAGCCTTTCTGTGCTGCAGCTCCACTTTTATCCCAGAATGGTGAGTGAAATGGAGAATGCTCCCAAAGCAACGCACTGCTCTTGGGTTCGAGGTAAGAGATAAAAGCTGGTAAGCAGCATGAACAGCACTTGAGCTATCATGGCACAGTGGAAATCGCACTTCTCTGTAAATAATCACAGTTTGGGAACACTGACATAAATCCTACTCACTCTGAAAAAGAGAGAGTAAAGCTTTGTTGAAGAATTCTTGTCCCAGGTGCTCAGACACTACTGGGATGGAACCCTCGTAAGCATTTTGACAGAAAAAAAGACTAGAGATCAGACCGGCAGAGGGAAAATAACCATTTACAAAATATTTTTTGCCAACTTTTCTACATGTTAAATAGTTTTGTTTCTTCATCTGTGGTTGTAAGTGCAATTAATTGTACAGCATTAATTAGCTCTTTTTCTTTCATTTGGATTATTAGTGAAATAAATTAACACAAAAAATAAAAATAAAAAACCAAGGAAAATATTGGTTCCTGGTTAAAGAGAATCAAAATGGGACAAATAATTAGATTCAACAGACTACAAAGTTATTTTCAAGTCAAGTAGTAATCATACAGACTCTGTTCCCTATGTTCAAAACAATGAGTACAGCCTTTTGAGAATTTAGATGCTGTTTTATCATATGTATCATCACGTCAAAGTTGTTTTCATTTCAAAATGTTTGAAATGGAACAATGAATAGTTGTTTTTTTCATAATATTTGAGTTGTTTTTTTTAATTCTCACCATTTATATTGCAAATGTTAATGAACTAGTTCTAGACGTTTTGTTTACTAAAAATTGGTTTTTGGTAAATGAGAAATATTGATAATTGTTTTGATAAAAATTGCAAAAAAATAAAAGGCCAGCTCTTGTGTGGGAAAAAATTGACAGTATTTTATTAAATGTTATTTCTGAAAACAGGCCATTTTCCAATAAAACATGTTTTTGTTTGAAAAATGTTGGCTACCTGTAATCTGCATCCGCATTTTATTTTATACAGATATAGTGTATGTCAAGAGTCTCAGTATTTCTTTCTTCCAGCAGAGGTCTACCTTTCCTTAGTAAAACCCAGAAAGATTTTCAGACTATAACTACCTAAATACACACACAGAGCTACCAATTCCCTCAAATGATTTTTTGCTTTGATGTAATAAAATACAGGTTTGGCGAACAGTATATGACAAGGACTGAAAACCAAACAAGCATGATAATAACTGATAATAGCTTTGAGGATCTGTGAAACCCATGACCACAGAGAACTTAAGGCTTGAATTTAAGATGGGCTGTGGCTCTGCTGTCTGAACTCATTGATTGGGATGTGGGGCTGTCATCTTCATATGAATTATTAATATTGCCTAGGTATCCCAGTCAGAGATCAGGACCTCATTGTGCAAGGTGCTGTACAAACAAAGGACAAAAAGACCGTCCTTGCCCCAAACAGCTTATACTCCCTCCTGATAATGGAATGTGTCGCATAACCCATGGATCTTGATTCATCCCCTAACCAGACCCTCCAGTCGTAAATACCTTGCATTCCCAAACCCCACCTGTAATCCTATTGATGTATTTCCTCCAAATTCCCCTTCTGCTGCCTTCCCCCGACTCCAAATTCTGATAGTCCCTGCTCTTTGCACCTGGTTGTACAGCACCTAACATAATGGGGTCCTGATCTCCTTTGAGGCTCCCAGATGCCCCTACAATACAAATAATGATGGTCTCCACTGAACACAGCCAGGGTAGCTTTGTTTTGATCACTGTCAGAGCAGCACATGATAGGTGGTTGGTTAGTTAGTGATTTCCCACTGATGACTTTCCTTAGTGATTAGTTGTGATGGCAGACCTGGAAATCAGCTGGTTCCTTTGCATGGGCTGGAGAGCATTGAATGTGATAGATAGTTTTCCAGTTAAGTAAGTTACAGTAAAAGTACCCAAGATCTGGAGTAGAAATTGCAGTAGTGATACCTAGTGGTATAACAAAACAATGTGGTTCCTACTTAGTTTTTAAAAATGCCAGATGATCTCAGTAGTAAGTACTGTTAAAACTGCTTCCCCCCGACCTTCTAATTCAATGCTAAAGAAATCAGTGCAGTGTAATAAATCAACCCAGCTATTATTACATTAGGAAGGGATCCATATTTTGGAAGTCTACATTAACACCTAATTAAAATGTTCTGAAGGCAAATGTATTGTCTGACTTATTTCTAGTCCATTTAACTGATGATGACTTATGTTCAACCTATGTTATAAGATTACACTTAGAATGGACCCTTATGTGGATAACCAGGACAATGCAAGAAGAGCAGAATCAGGCATACTCTTGGCAGGTCTATGAGATCAGATGCATGTAGCATGGTTTCAAAAGGCCCGAATCTGGGATATCCAGGAGGAGATGGGAACCTCTGTTATCTGACCTGCCAGGTTAATTTTGAGGAGACTTAATCTGATGAGCCACAGAATTGGTTAAAAGTGCACAGGCTCTGTGCAACAATGATAAGTAGCCCATGATTCACAGAAGCAATGCAGAGAGTACAATGCCAGATTACCTGCAGTTTGGCTTTGAGGTTGTCTCTGGTTAGACCAAAGGCACTGATGGCCATGCAGATTTAATGATTAAACTCATGGCTGGTGGAATATCAAGAGGATTCTGCTTACATTCAGCAGAGACTTGTGTAAATAGAATTAATAAGTTAACCCATGGAAAACATAGGGAAAAGGAGGACGATCCAAGCATTTAATTCCGGAACTTTGGAAATAAAAAGATGTGTGATGACAAGTTATTCCCCAGAATCAGAAAAAACAGCATTACTTCATGATGATGCAGGACAAGATGAGCAGAATAGGAGATCATAGTTAGGATCCTAAAGGACCTGATTTTCAAAAGTGTTGACCATCCAGCAGCCCCCATTGAAGTCAATGGGTGATCAGTACTTGTAAAATTCAGGCCATTTATTATGGAGCCTAACTGTGGATGTAGGAACCTAATTCTAGGCTCCTGCTTTTTAAAATCTTGGCTGTGATGACTAGGTAAGAAGTCCATTGGAAACTCTGGTGCCTAGTGTCTCATGGGGGAAGTCTCTATGCTATCTTGTAAATACTGTGGTAAAGGCCCTATGTGACTATTTTATCTGCGCCGTCAACCCACTGTAAAACTATAGCACTAGTTAGCAGGCATGCAGAAGGAACCAATATAGAATAACCCTGTATTGATTTATGTTAGTTTTAGGGGTAGATTTGGGAGTTAGTTCAGAACAGATGGGATTGCCCATGGACACTATAAATGGGAAGAAGAGAAAGGGCCCAAGTACAGAAGTCTTAGGGGCAACGAGAAACAGTGAAAGATGGGGATGTTGAGGCAGAAAGAGAAGGAGCAACTATCAGGGACACTACGGTGTAGGCTCAATGTGCATGCAGTAATTATATGTAACAGTCATCTTGACAGCTGCTGAAGAGTTTAAGTGATTAGGCCATAAATGTCACAAATAAGTAATGAATCTAAAAGGATGCTGCTACTACTATGTATTTTAGAAACCAGCTGCAGGTTGGTATCTGGAAAAAGAATGATCCTGGTGTTTCTCGGGCATCTGGTTTAATTGTGCTTAATAAATATATACAACGGAACATTTGCTACCAGATCATATTCACTCTGAATCCACTAGGATTATTACAGCTAGATGATCCTATACCTCACTACTATAGATACCGACAATTTAAGACTTGCAGCAGGAGACATGTAAGGACAGAGCGAATGGTTACCTTGTATGGAAGCAAAGTCTCTGGAGAATGGCTGTGTATGTTTTAGTGAGTGTGTGATACAGCCATATCACAATGGACTAGAGATCTAATACATGCACCTATGCATTCATCTAACAAGCAGGTGCTCCATCTTCCAAGGTTTGCATAATGAAGTCAGTATAAGCTAGTGAGAAATATTTCACATATATCATTAATGGATTTGCTAGGTATTGACTTTTAGGCACAGCACTCAGTGAGCTGACACAAATTACATCAGATTATAGAACCATACATGTGTAGGACTAGAAGGGACTACAAGAAGTCTTCTAGTCCAGCCCCCTGCACTCAAGGAGAACTAAATATTATCTAGTATAATCCTGATGCTTTACAAGCAATGCCAATGGTAAGGTCCTGCTGTATGTTCTGGTTTTTTTTAGTTCAACATATATAAGTTATTTATAGTGTAATGAAGATTCTAGCATATTCTTAATATTTAAGTGAATGGTTAATAATAATATAATAGGAGATATACCAATCTCCTAGAACTGGAAGGGACCTTGAAAGGTCATTGAGTCCAGCCTCCTGCCTTCACTAGCAGGACCAAGTACTGATTTTTGCCCCAGATCCCTAAGTGGCCCCCTCAAGGGTTTAACTTACAACTCTGGTTTGAGTAGGCCAGTACTCAAACCACTGAGCTATCCCTCCCCTGCCATTAAACAGCAACTCATTTTTAACTAGTATTGTATATTGCTCTTCTTCATAGATTTAAAACTGCCTGGCTGTGTGTCATAGATCCTAAATTGCTCAGCAAGAACAGAGATTCATCGTTTAGCTCTACCGGAAGGGGCCTGTGCATTTGGAGCCTCTGAGCTCTGTGCTGACCATTGGGAAGTCCTGAGCAGCCATAGGGCCTTGTACACAAACTTTAAGGAAGAGGCTTAAAATGTTCAATATTTGTAAAAACGAAAAATCCTGCCTGCAGTTTATCAGCATCCCAGGCTAATTCCTATCATGTGCTCTTCTCTCCACTTATCCTTCCACCTTGGCCTCTGGTGATGGCAATGAACGGTCCTTCCAGGAGCTCAGGATTGGGTTGGAAATAGCTCCCCTCAAGGAGTCCTCCTCTAGTCATTGCTGTCTTTGTCTTGGCCTGGGAAAAGTCACTCACTCTGTTCATTCCAGCCTCACCACCCTATCTTTATTGGGGAGGCTCCAGCAGGGAACTGTCCCTTGTATAAAGGATTCACCCCCAAACACATGACTCAATAATTAATATTTTTAAAAATACAATTAGCTTCAGCTTGTCATATTAGGCAAACAACTCTTATTAAGGCATGAGGTTCTAATCTCATCCTGTCATTGCTAAGCAACTCACTGGACATAAGAACAGGGTCCCGCTCCCCCCACACACATCTCTCATTCTTCCCCCACTATGCTGTTCTTGCCTTTTTACAGATTTTACAAGTGATATTTTACCTCAGTATGAACTGAGAGGCAGGACTCTTGGGTCTTATTCATGACTATGGGATTGGTCCTCTGTGAGTTTAGGCAAGTCACTGTTCAGTTTTGTGCTCCAATTGCCCTTCTCACTTGGGAGTTTAGAATGGGAAGTTCCACTAGGCTGGTTTTGGCTGCAGTAGCATCTGCAGGGTGGATGTCCATGTGCAATGGATTTCAGTACAAATAGTCTGCAAAGAAGAAAGTAGCCTACGGGTTTCTAATTAAAATGAACCAGGGAGCCACTAATACACTGGGAAACAGTTTCCAGAGTTTGAATTTCAGGATTCTTGCTCAGAATGCTCAGTTTAAACCTTCCCCTGTGATAAAAACCAGCTCTATAGACCACAGTAGCTGCTGTGCTGGGGTATAAGGTCCTTCGGTATCATCTGGGAAGGATATGACAGCCCTGTTATGCCCCCCACCCCTTAAGGGTCTGTAAAAAGAAAACCCCCACAGCAGCATAAGGTTTGGGAGATTAAATCTCAGCTGGGGGGTCAGAATACCAGCTGAAAGTACTTCCCTGAGCTCAGGCAATCAGATGCAGATGTGACTAGATGGGCTCAAAGGTTTTAAAGGGAGCTTTAGTCACATTATAGTAACTACAGATAGGTGTTTGCTAGCTGGGAGTTGTGATTGGGTGCACTGCAGCTGCCAGAATTGCTGTCTACCTTAGGACAAACTGTTGAGTTGCATGAAGAGTACGTTTCCAGAGACTTTAACAGTTTACATCTGTTAGTTTGAACAAGAACTCTGTGAGTAGACCAGAAACCTCATAGAGGGGTTTATTTTGTCTGATGTGGAACTCCTGTGAACTATCTCTGTAGCACAAACCCTGGCCTTGCCCCATTCCCATCCTGTTAAGCAGATGATGATCTAGAAATCTCTTGGTAGGATTCCATGAAACCATCTCCTTACCTGACCACTAACAATGAACAGAAAGCAAAGGGCCACCAGAACCCAGCCATCTCCTCCTCAGACCCTACTAGAGATTACTCTAGCTGACATGATTTTGAAGATCAGATTTTTAAATAAAAAGAAGAATGTGCTGATGTACAATCCTAGTCCTTTTTCTGCCCTCCCTGATTTCCATGTTGTTGCCTTTATATAGATGAAGACAGAATGTGGCCTATCTAGGATGGTTCACATGCAATGTGTGACTCTTCTGGAATTGGGAAAAAAAGAGTAAGACTTACAATATAAATATTTATCTTTTAAAAAGAGCTCTGCTACTCTGTGGTGTTTACTTTGTTTATCTTTTGTGGTTTGCCATTGCTGTTGAGAGTTTGGTACTATTTTCTGTTTAGAAGACTGAAGGGTTTTGTTTTGTTTTTGTTTTTTGGCTTTCACCTACAAAGCCTCATTCTGGCATAGTTGCTTTTTGTTAAATTCCTTATCTGTGATTAGCTTAGTTAACAAGACAAGTAATGTCAGAGCTCAGCTACTACACTGATGGGTGCCCTAGGAACATTATATTACATAATTAGAGCCTGGTTCCTTTCTCTTACAATGATGTAAATCAGGAATCACTCCACAGATGTCAAGGGTCCTGATTCTTGGTTCTCTTTTGCTTACGTATGCGGCAGGAATGGAAGCAGAGAAAAAAGGTGCTTTTAAGTTACTTTGTACTCCCCATATTCTGGAGCAGTCAGGGTTGCTCAGCCACTGGTGTAAGTTAGAGCAGTATGTGGGTGCTGGGAAGCAGAAACCAGCTGTAACAGAGTGAAGGCCAGCCAGACCCCTCTCCCATCCTCAATACACCCCCTGTATCAGTGGTTGGGAGTAGGGTCAGTACAGAGCCTTTATGCCAGCCTCTGTAGAAGGGGTATATTCAAAGGGTTGTTTCCTCCCCTTTGTGCTGCCATTGTAGCATGGAGGGGGCCTTCTGTGTTAGACTTAGCACAATGGGTATGGTTTTGAGAAAATGTGTATCTTTTCAGAGGCCTGTGAGGTTCTAGTGCTGAGATGAAACAAGGAGAGAACTGGCAACTTTAAATAAGCTTTGCGTTGAGTTGGGGGCCCTGATCTCTTTGAAATGCATGTTTGTAGAAGGTCCAGTGAATGGGCTGAGTTCAAGTATTGGCTTAATGAACTGAGTTGGATCATTGTAGCAGTGGTATAGTAGTATTGTAGGGGGGAGGGATAGCTCTGTGGTTTGAGCATTGGCCTGCTAAACCCATGGTTGTGAGTTCAATCCTTGAGGAGGCCACTTAGAGATCTGGGGCAAAAACTGGTCCTGCTAGTGAAGGCAGGGGGCTGGACTTGATGACCTTTTGAGGTCCCTTCCAGTTCTAGGAGATTGGTATATCTCCAATTATTACCTTTTACCTTTACCTGTAGCACAGCATCAAAGAGCAATCCACCAATCTCTTTGGTATGTCAAATGGAAGAGAGGAAAGCTTCTGTGAAGCAAAGTTTGTTCTAACTAAAACAACTGACTTGGGTCTGATGGCCTGTGTCCAAGGAAGATAGAGGTGCAAGAACCCAGGCCCTCTATTTGTATGACTGCCGAAGAGCCTCCCACAATAGCAGTCCTTGCTCTCCCTGTGCTCTGGCCTCTGCTCCTCACTCAGAATAAGTTGGCAAAAAGGGAGTGGAGAGGGCAGGGTTCAGAGAGAAGGACCAACCTGAATGCAGTAGCGCTCTGCTGCAGCCCAATGAAGGAAGCAGCCTTCCATGTACACAGAGCAGCCAACAGAGAGCAGGGACATGCCTGCCTGAGGTTGTGCCTGCACAATATAGTACCCCTAACAAAGGTCCTGTTTCTACAAACCATGTGCTGAAGCCCATGCCTAATTAGCAAAGCACCTGTGAGCACATGCTGGATAAGATAAGTTTGCTGAATTGGGGACAGAGTACAGAGGAAAAGGGCATTATCCACACCTGAATACCATGTGGAATGTGTAACAACACTATGAGTTACCTTCAGATTGCCAGGGAACGGCAGCATGGAAAATTCTGCACAAATAGACCAAGTTGTCAGGGTAGCACAAGAATATAGGCTAACAAAAAGAAATTGGGGCCAACACTTGTAAAAGTAGAGTTTGAAAATCCCCTGCTTCTTCAAATAAATATTATGCTGTTGTGATGGGATGGATTCTCTCTGTAAGGTGGCTGGATCACCAAGCTGTCAGTAATTAATAAACTCTTCAAATTTAAACAAAACACTCTTCTCTTAGCAACTGTAACTTGAGCCAAAGTTATAAAAAGGTTTCCCATGATATTTAAGCTTCTCTTCAGCTTCCCACTCACCCTTAAGGGGAATGAATTAAAGTAATGTTACCCACAATTCCAGATGGGCACCAAATGACACCTTTTGCATCATGTATGTGCCCACCTTGTATGTGTAGCTGTGTCTGGTTTGTGGAAAGAGGACCCCTTTTCTGCTACTTTTGTTAAATTTACTTGTGTTGCAAATTTCCTTTATTGTTTAAAAATGGGCCTGGGATTAGTGTCTGATCCAAAGCCACTGAAATCCAGGGAAAGTACCCCACTGACTTCAGTGATCAGACCTCCTCTCCCTGCCACCACCCCCACAAGCTTTTGGCCACCTGTAAATAGAAAACAATACAAAATGAGTACAACAATCCTTAAAGGCTGGGATTTTCCAAAGCAGCCTAAGGAAATTAGGAGCCCAAATCATTTTGAAAATCAAAGAGAGATGTATGCCTAACTTCTTATGGCTCCTTTGAAAATCCCAACCTAAATGAACAGACCTGCTGAAATAACTGGAAGTATAAAAATTGTGCTCACCAGACAACCAGATTCAGCCAAATTCTGCATTAACATCCACCAGTGTAAGTGCCAGGGAACTCTATTGATTGCAATGGTGTTACTCTGGATTTACACTGGTGGGGTGGAGGGCAGAATTTGCCCTATGAATTTGAATGAAACCACAAAATTAATGTTTGTTCATGAACTAAAGTAGGATTTGATCCTAATTCTCTGCAAATGAACAGCTGGTAAAAGTAGCCTGGGTACTACATGCTATACCCATAAGCCTCCTATATTCAAACTTCATTTAGAAACTGCACTTCAGTGTTCCTTTTCCTTTCCATTATTCAGCCTTGTTTTCAGTCCTTTTCCCCCCTCACGTTTGCTCTGTAATTTATACATATCTGAGTGCAAAGTAATTTATCCTGGACCCATAAGTGTAAATTCTATTAACATTGGCTTTTGTTTAAATTGTTACTGGGACAATCAGGTTTTCTTGATCTCAGACCAGTTCTAGCTTTGAACACCTTTACGCCTCCTTAGCCTGCTTCAGAGTTTCTTTAGTGCTGTTTACATGGCTAAATAATTACCTAGCAAAGCTAAATCTTATGTATTGCTTCATTCTCCTGTTTAGGTCAGATGTTGCTTTGCTCTTTTCTTTTGCTCTTAGGTGTTCTCATAAAAAGTCAGCCTGGGGTGTGCATGAGCATAACAGCACTTGGGGACCAGTTTAAATAGGGGCTTCCTCAGATGGTTTCCTCAGATGTAGAGGTTCACACTCCCTGGGGTAGGGACTCCCTTTTTGATGTTTGTGTGTAGAGCCTAGCACAACAGGGGGCCTGTAGGTGCTACAGCAATACAAATGAATAGCAGGTAGTTTAAAAATCCAAAGCCGTGGCAGATGTTGGTTTAGAACTGGATTGTCAGTTCCCTGTATTGTTGTATATTCTGAGAAATCCCAATAAGCCTGTCTTACTTTGGGTACCGGCATATCCTTGTGAATCCAGTGCCTTCTAGCATGTACATATGGAGACAGGAGGGGAAAAAAAACCTGTTATGAGGTGAACTATTAGTTTTCTCGTACATACTCTGGTGAGTAGCTGAGACATTTGTTGCTTTAAAAAAAACCCACTTCATAAACACTGTTTGTTTTGACTATTTTTTCAGTTCTGTGAACTAGGCCTCATTCTTACTTCTACAGCCCCCTTGCACTGCTTGGGCAGCATAAAGGGCCTTCAATGTATAATTAAATGTCATTTCCCACCTACTGTATAGCCCTTGTATACTGGCAGAGCAATGTAAAGATGCTTAAATGTAACCACATACCAGAGTGTCTCCATGTGACAGGGTGTAGACCCCACACAGGCACCAGAATTGACTGCACCTAAGGAGGGTCTGGACAGGTGAAGGGGATGGGTTTAAAGGAGGAGACAGAGAAGATAGTGAGCTCCCCCTTGCTGGGAAGGGGCCTGATAGAAGGTGGGAAGAGCAGAGAAATAGGCAGTCTTCTGCTGTGAGGATATTACACTATAGTTGAGGGTCTCCTCTGAAGGAGAGTGGTGGCCAGCTGAGCCCGATTAGGGCTGAAGGTCGTCT
This sequence comes from Mauremys mutica, assembly GCF_020497125.1. Taxonomy (NCBI): domain Eukaryota; kingdom Metazoa; phylum Chordata; order Testudines; family Geoemydidae; genus Mauremys; species Mauremys mutica. The sequence continues at coordinate 34,059,014 of NC_059085.1, forward strand.
TTATATTTCTGCTGGGTGTGCTAAAGCAGGGGTAGTCAATTATTTTTTGTCAATGTCCAAATTTCTTGGTCAAGGTCCAGATTCCCGAGAAAATAATAATTAAAAAACCCAATAATGGCAAAAATAAGTAAATAAAAAGATTTTGGGGCCCATTCAAAAGCATCTGGGGGGTCCAGATTTGGCCTGCAGTGCACCCATTGACTACCCCTGTGTTAAAGGATGCTGAAGGGATCAAATGCTAGAATGTGTCTTGACCAGAGGTCAGGCCACGAAACACAAGAGGGGAAACTGGGACACAGCTACTATCATCCCACATCCACCTACTTGAGAGTGTGATGCAGCTGTAACTCTGCTGCATTCCCCTAGAAAATATTACAAGCTCCAAAACTCCCCCAAGCGTGGATACGTTTATTTCAGTATAAAAGTGCTTGCAACCAGTATTGCTTATCCTATGCCAATACAAGAAACTCTTATACCAATATCACTACATCCACATGGCTTAACAGTATAACTAAATCAGAAAAAGAGCATGCTTCTAACTGACAGTTATATCAGTGTAAATTTAGTGTATACCAGGCTAGTAGTCAAGGTTGGGGAAAATGGAAAAAGATACTGTACATTGGATTGCCTCATGCAGTTTTAAATGGTTTTAGACTTGTGTGACCTCACGTGCAAATTAATTTGGCACAATTTCTTGCTGAAAACCTAACTACTAGATAAATTGTAATCCCCTTGAATACAGCTTACCCTCTTAGGGGTGCTGGAACAATTTGTATAGTGGGGGTGCTGAGAGCCATTGAACCAAACTGTAAATCCTGTATATAATGAAAACCACTTAAAGCCAGGGAGTGCTGCAGCACCGCCCCTCCCCCCCCACACCCATAGTCCCAGCAGCTATGTACCCTCTTTACATCCTGATCCTGACCCCATCAAAGTCAATAGACATTTTGCCAGTGATGTCAGTGGGAGCAGGATTGGGCCCTTAGCATTCTGTATATCTAAAGACTGGCTTATAGTGGTATTTAAGTGATTTAATAAATAGTCTTGAAAATAAAACCTGTGGCAATGGAAAGACTCCTACTGACTTCAATAGTCTCTGGATCAGATCTTGAATGCAGGCTGCTTATTGCAATTAATATGATACTGACAGCCCAACAGGGGCTTCTAATGAATTCTTAAAAGTGTTTGCTTGTATGGACAATAACTTTTCTGCCAATTTTATACAGGGCTTTTGTCTCTTTCTAAATAGACTGCAAGGGACAAGCAGCTGTAAAGGCAACTACCACAAAACAACATTGTGTCTGGTTTGATAAGTGAATTGCAAAAACCTAATTAAGCACCTTTGGTGTATTGTAATTGGTTCTCTGCTATGAATAAGCTTTTCTTGATTATATATCAACCATGTTGTTTGCTGAATACGGATGTTTTACAGAGGAAAGAAGAATGCTGAGGTGGGTGTCTTCTTGTGAAGCATTAGTATAAATGCAAGAGCTAATTATGTGATTTCCGAGAGCATCTTTCTGAATGTTAAATCTAGACATGTTTGTATGCAGTACAGAAGAAAGAGCAGATGCAAGAATACCATGTTTAAGAACAAGACCGTGCGGTTACTAAGAAGCCTTTCATAGATGAAAACGGTAGCCCATACTATTGAATATATTTAATAAGTGGAGCACTGAAGCTTTGCTCCTAAATTAAAAAAACATGGATAGATGAAAATGCACATTGGAGATCCCTAATCTTCATCCCAAATATTCCTTCCCTCTCCTGCATGAAGATGAAGCCTGGGCTCATGTGTGACACAATTAGCAAATGAATAGTGCATCAGATCCACCCTTCCTGGACAAGCTCATTAAACAACCCCCTACATTCAGCTTTAAAGCTGAGGCTTGATAGATCTATATTTTTAGGATAGGCTCACTGTCATTTCTAGCTCGCAGGGACTCCTTCCCAGGAGAGGACTGCAGCTCTGCAAACTCAACCTGGAATTTGAAACGCAAGCTACTTTCTTTCTGGTTAATGCGGGCCCAGAGTCTGCCCCTGGTTAAATGAGTACAATGCCATTGCTTTCAGCAGGGTTGCACTAAAAGTTATAAGTGAGGGCACCATTTGGTCGCTGCAATTGGAACTCAATGAACAATTCCATTGTGAGCCAGAGCACAATCCAGCTCCTACTCGCTTAGCTGTGTTGGCTGTGCCACCTCTAACAGGTACAAACTATTTTATTCCCAGACAGCAGAAATGTTTCAGACTCCACCTAACAAATGGATCTCCATAAAAAGGTGCCATTTTTACACAGCCTCGTCTCACAGTAGAAGCATGTTTTAAGGTTATTCTTCAAATTATAGCAAACAAGACCCCAGGTCACCACTTTAAAAAGCTAGGTTATGCCTGGTCCAGTAAATCCCAAATATGATAAAATAGCTTCAGGTAAAATGATAGGCTCAGTTTGAAGGATTTATCGTACACCATTAAAGGATGTGGCTGGTGTTACACAGCATGTTTATAGCTTGCTTTAAAGTTGTTTTTACCAATATAAAGAGGGGAAATTGCTACAACCACTGGGATTCAGATAGGTGCAGCGAACTGTTCAAAGGCAGACAGGTCTCTGCAATTATGTTGCTTATCCTCTTTCTGGGCACATGTGGTGTCAACCCATTTTAATGCTCTCAGAGCAGAGATGGAATCCATCATCAGGAATTAGCTCCTTCCAAGAACCAGCATCAGACAATGTCCTATCACCACACTGGCTGTGGAGCCAAAGAACCCTGATAGACACACACCCTTCATGGGGTTGGACAAAGCTGATCAGTTAGTGTGTCATCATGTCGATGTTTCAGTTTTTCAGTTAACATTTTAAACAATTTCCAGTTTTGGCCAAAAAAAATGGGGAGGGGGGAGGGAAATCTGAAAAAAATAATTGAAATGTTTTTCTGCTCTTTTACCATCTATAGAGCTGGTTTAAGTATCTGAAATGTTAACATATCAGTGAGAACTTCGATCAAAATTTAAATGGAAAAAAGATGGGGAGAAAATCATGCTGCTTCTTCAACCATTCTGCTCACAGCCCTGAGGCTGGAGACCAATCTGACCAGATTCCATCCTAAACCTTCCGAGCAATGACTAGCAAGACTGCCCAACTGGCAAGAGAAGTCCAGACCTACCAGGGCTGGAAGAATCTTTCATCCTCCAGCCCAAGGTAAAAATTCCATTCTTACTCATAGACTTTAAGGCCAGAGGGGATCATTGTGCTCATCTAGTTTGACCTGCACATCGCAGAACACAAACCCTCACCCACCCACTCCAGCAAGTGCCTCATGCTGCAAAGGAAGGAGAAAAAACCCCAGGATCCCTACCAATCTGCACCTGAGCCCGGGCTAAAGAAACAGACGGCCCTCCTGGGATGGATGACTCCTGTAAGCTTCTAAAGCAGATCAGAATGGCAGAAGAAACTCCCGCTGGGGGGCGGATAATTGCTGGATCTACTTGGATCCGGCCAGACTCTGATATGTGTTCTGGCCCCTGCTACAAAGTTGTACCCTCAAAATGGAGAATCTGCTCCTAAATCCGAGTACGAGTGATCAGTTTGGGGTGGGGGTGGGGGTTAAAAAAAACAACCAACAAACCGAAAAAGCTGTTGGAGCCCGCAGGCTCCAGGTGCTGTATGTACGTGTTGGTGCTGCTACTCCCTCGCTTTGCAACGCGCGTCTAGGTTCTTGAGTGCACTCCTAACTGCTAAATATGGTTTCTCTGTTTAGACAGTGAAATGTTGCAGGATCAGGATGAAAAAGTGTCTTCATCGAGCAGTGTCCACAGACCAGACCAGCAGTTTTCCAATGAGATTTGCCACTGCAGCAAGTTGCACTACAGACTTTTCCCCTGAAGGAAGAGCAGTTTCACTTGTGTTTTTTCGAGCGTATACTTTGGAGCCAACAACTGCCAGGGAGGAGCCAGATCCAGCCAAGGGCCGGATCTGGATTTTTGCAATGTTAATGTGCGGGGATGTGTCAGGGTCTTAGAACTGGCGGCAAGGGAGGAAGCTAGACTGGCTCTATTTAGACAGTAGAAAGTGAGGGCTCGGAACCGAAACGCGGCAGCGTCCCTGCTGCTGGATCTGCTTTTCTTTAGCAGCCCTCCTGCTCCGGGACGCGTGGGGGCGAGGCTGGAGTTCCCCGGCGCAGCAGAAGCTGCCGGACCCGATCTCTGGTTCTGACTGTTCAATATCAGGGCTGGCTAGATCCAGCGTGACTTTCCGCCAAAGCTCCCCGCCTACCCCCTGCCGCCCTGAGACACTGACCCCTGGGCTGAAAAGGGAACTGGGCGGCACCTCCTCCAGTGTTTCTCCTGGCTCCCTAGTGGAGGAGGAGGGCCCGTGATTTCACCAGGAAACAGGAGGGGGGAGACTGCTGCTGGGAGCCACAGGGACTGAGTCACCGAGGCGCAGAGGCGAGCGGTGCAGCAGCGGGAGTGACCGCCGGGGCGGAGGTGCAGGAGGATCCGCCGCTGCCCGGGCGTGCGCGCCGGGCTGGCGCTTCCCTGGAGCCCGGGTTGGGGCGCGCAGCGGGGGGACAGGGAGAGCCGCTCCTCCGCCCGGGCGCCGGGAGCATGGAGGAGGCAGGCGGGCGCCTGGATGCGCGGTACGAGCGCCTGGCGCTGGACACGGCGCTCAGCACCCTGCTGGCCGTGCTGCTGTACGTGGCGGTGAAGGTGAGTGTGGACGGGCTCCGCCACTGGAGGGCGAGGGTCTCGGTGCTGATCGTGGGGGCTGGCCCCGTGGGGCTGACGGCCGCGCTGGTCGCTGTCCGCTCGGGCAAGGTGCTGAAGCTGACGCTGCTGGACGAGCGCTCCCGGGCAGCGCTGCTCTGCAGACCCCAGCAGATCGCCCTGCAGCCGCGCAGCGTCCGCTTCCTGCTGGCCCTCGGGGTGGATTTCGACAACATGGAGGGCTGCTGGGACAACGAGCACTTCTTCACCCGCGTCGGCGTCTTCCAGGAGCACCTGCTGAGCATCCTGGAGCAGCAGAAGTACAGGCAGGAGATCCGGATCCTGCTGGGCACCAAGGCAAGTACCCGGCTCCCTGCAGTCCGCGCTGCAGCTGCAGGGACGCGCCGAGTTGCACTGGCTCTGCCCGGGGACTAACTTCGGCTGGCAACTTACACCCGCTCCCCGCCGGCTCCTCAGAAGGGGGAGGGGGGGGGCTAGGCCTGACCCACTAGTCTCACTGGGAGCTGTTTTGCCAATGACTGAGCCCGTGAGGGCTGGTGAGTAAACTCGTCCCTGCCGGCTCCTCCACCCCCCGCCAACTTGCTTCAGAGAGGGCCCGATCCCACTGAATTCGGTGGGGGGCGGGCAGCACCTCGCCGGACTGGGCCCACTGCTCAGGGGAGAGACCTCCCCTGGAGTGCTGGGTCCCCGTCCTTGGGAAGGGGCTGTGCAGGCAGCAGTCCCCCTGCTAAGGCGGGAACGGGAGGGAGGGAGCATCAGCAATTTGTCTCCCTTATCAGAGCAAAGCGCATGGGAAGGAAAAAGGTAGAAAGAGGAACGATGTTCTGGGTGTGGAGAGTGCTACCTTCCTTTCACTGACGTGTGGGACGACTTCTCTGGAAAAGCTCGTTGGGAAATGGTTCTGTCTCCTGTGCACACATTTTTTGGGGGAAAACAATATTTTTGCAATGTTTTGAGGTTTTCATAATTTTATTTTCAAAAATTGTTGGTTTCCAAATATTTGGGGCGGGGTCAGAGGTTGCTTGGGTTTGGGGAGGACCTGTTTTTGACAATCACTCCCTGCAAATATTTTGTTAAAAATTGACTTTCGATGGAATTTCTACTTTAGTTGACACCCTTTTTGTCATTTAAAAACTTTTGACTTACTCTAGTAAGCTTCTGGGGTGGGGGAGAGAGTTAGGGACACCAGGACTTCGGAGTCCCCAGGAAGAGAAGGGGAAAATAAACATTGTTGGCAGGATATGCTTACAACTAGCACTATCCAGCAGGCACCCTGCATTTTGGAGGATTAACTTATTTTAAAGTAGGACTTTTTATCTTTTGACTTACTGTTGTGTAACTGAGACCAGGGCCACCTTGTGTTAACTGCTCTACATAGAAGGGAAGGGATCTCAGGAGGTCATCTAGTCCAACCCATGCTCAAAGCAGGACCAACCCAAACTAAATCATCCCAGCCAGGGCTTTGTCAAGCCCAGCCTTAAAAACCTCTAAGGATGGAGATTCCACCACCTCCCTAGATAACCCATTCCAGTGCTTCACTACCCTCCTAATGGAGGAGTGTTTCCTAATATCTAACCTACACTTCCCCCACTGCAACTTGAGACCATTGCTCCTTGTTCTGTCATCTGCCACCATTGAGAACAACCAAGCTCCATCCTCTTTGAAACCCCCCTTCAGGTAGTTGAAGGCTGCTAATCCTTCCTTCTGTAGTGGGGGGCCGAAAACTGGACTCAATACTCCAGATGTGGCCTCATGAATGCCGAATAGAGGGGAATAATCACTTCCCTTGATCTGCTGGCAATGCTCCCACTAATGCAGCCCAATATGCCATTAGCCTTCTTGGCAACAAGGGCACACTGCTGACTCATATCCAGCTTCTCATCCACTGTAATCCCCAGGTCCTTTTCTGCAGAACTGCTGCTTAGCCAGTCGGTCCCCAGCCTGTAGCAGCACATGGGATTCTTCCTTCCTAAGTGCAAGACTCTGCACTTGTCCTTGCTGAACCTCATCAGATTTCTTTTGACCCAATCCTCCAATTTATCTAGGTCACCCTGGACCCTATCCCTACCCTCCAGCGTATCTACCTCTCCCCCCAGCTTAGTGTCATCTGAAAACTTGCCAAGGGTGCAATCCATCCCATCATCCAGATATAGTTACAGGGTTTCTGCCCCAGTGATCTTACAACAGAAACAGACAAAGGAAAGATGATTATCCCTATTTTACAGATGAGGAACTGGGCCACAGAAAGATTAGTGAGCTGATGAGATCACACATGGAGTTTGTGACAGAGCAGGGAATAGAAACCTACATCTTGTGGATCCCAGTCACAGCCTTAACCATCAGACCATCCTTAGTGCTAGACCTATAGTGTTTGACCAGAACTGCAGTTAATAGACAGTAACTTGGAATCTGAAACTTGTTCTGTATCTTCTTTGGTAGGGTGAAAATAGGTTGACATAATTTATTTTATTACACACAATCTTTATTTTTACTATTATGTTATTTTTAGATTCCAGCAGCATATGTTTTCTTGATTCCAGTGTAATGAGTCAGATGACATGTTAAGGGTTACATTGACACACTGCCATTTTATATTTACTTCAGCATGTATGAAATAATTAAGTTAGTGTACATTACAGGATTAGTTTAGCCAGTAATGAGTTGTTGTTGAACAGATCTATAAATCTAACATGCTGTTAAACTAATTACCATCTTATATATTTAGTAGGGTAATCTGTCTCAGCCAGCTAAAGTAAACAGAGTGAAATATATCAAGATTGAAGGCACTAAACAAACTGTAGCCAGCATCTAATTAAGCAGGGAACAGATATGCTGAAGGGTGACCTCAGAAGGTTCAATTTGGATGTGAGCATAATTTAGAAAGATTGTCCAGATTTAACAATGGAACTAGCTTTGGTTTAATCTATCCTTCCCAATTGAGGATTAAGATATTCAGCTCCAGGGACCTAAATTCAAACAAGCTTGGTCTCCTCTCTTCTCCCCAGTGGACAAATAAAACTAAACACATGCACAGCCCACCACATACACTAGCAGGATTCAAGCATTAAGACATCTGTGCTGAAAGTGAGTCCTGGACATGAAATAGCAGGGAGTGCTTATGCAATTCTAATGCATTGACAGAGCTATGTGGGGAATCATAGAACTGGAAGAGACCTTGAGAGGTCATCTAGTCCAGTCCCCAGCACTCAGTGCAGGACTAAGTATTATCTAGATCATCTCTGACAGGTGTTTGTCCAACCTGCTCTTAAAAATCCCCAATGATGGAGATTCCACAACCTCCCTAGGCAATTTATTCCAGTGCTCTACCATTCTGAAAGTTAGGAAGTTTTTCCTAATGTCCAACCTAAATTGCCCTTGCTGCAATTTAAGCCCATTGCTTTTTGTTCTATCCTTGGAGGTTAAGAACAACAATTTTTCTCCCTCATCCTTGTAACAAGTTTTTATGTACTTTAAAATTATCATGTCCCTTCTCAGTCTTCTCTTCTCCAGACTAAACAAACCCAATGTTTTCAATCTTCCCTCATAGGTCATGTTTTCTAGACCTTTAATAATTTTTGTTGCTCTTCTCTGGACTTTCTCCAATTTGTCCACATCTTTCCTGAAATGTGGCGCCCAGAACTGGACACAATACTCCAGTTGAGGCCTAATCAGCGTGGAGTAGAGCAGAAGAATTACTTCTTGTGTCTTGCTTACAATACTCCTGCTAATGCATCCCAGAATAATGTTCGCTTTTTTGCAACAGTGTTACACTGTTGACTCATGTTTAGCTTGTGATCCACTATGACCCCCAAATCCCTTTCTGCAGTACTTTTTCCCAGGCAGTCATTTCCCATTTTGTATGTGTGCAACTGATTGTTCCTTCCTAAGTGAAGTACTATGCATTTGTCTTTATTGAATTTCATCTTATTTACTTCAGACCATTTCTCCAGTTTATCCAGATAATTTTGAATTTTAATCCTATCCTCCAAAGCACTTGCCACCCCTCCCAGCTTGGAATCTTCCACAAACTTTATAAGTGTACTCTCTGTGACATTATCTAAATCATTGATGAAGATATTGAACAGAACTGGAATGCTTGCATCGCACTAGCCTATACAATATTTGCCTATACTCTTATTAGTCCCTTACTAAGGCCTTAATCAAGCAGAGTATTGAAACATGTGAATAGTACCATTGCATTCGGTAGTTGTTTCTTCATTGGAGACTACTCGTGTGCTTAAACTTAAGCAAATGCCTTGCTGGATCAAGTCCTGTACATTTGATCGTAACCTCATTGAAATCAGTCCAGTCTTTGGATCTGCCCCAATATTCCACTATTCCTATTTTGGAGAAATAATATCCTCCCCATTCTTTTTCAATTACATTGACAGAGATGCAAAATTGTGAGCCAGTTTCAAAACAGCAAGGGAAAGTATTCATTTGACTTCTTTAAACATTGTCATTTAATTTCTTAACTTTTAACTTAATTCTGTGCTTCTTATAGGAACTGAAGTGACAGCTTTGGAAATCGAAATCCTCCTCTAGTTAACCCAGAAGGGGGACAGCATTGGCAATGCAAGCTTCCCTCCATACAGCACTGCATCAGTTCACTTTGAACCTGCCTTGGATGGACCACCTGTAAAGATAAAGGGTGTGACCAGGTAGAAAGGTGCTCCACAAGTCCTAGTGCATGAGGGGTTCCAGACTCCTGTCTGTCACATGGGTCATCAAATGATAGGGATATAAAGATAGAGAAGTAGCTGTGACAGCAGCTAGCTAAGGGGAAGAGTGTGTCTTCCCTTCCCAGCTGACCAAGAGGTTGGACAGGTCTCTGGCCATTGGAACCTACTGTTCAGAGTGGCTTGTTTTTGTTTGGAATCCTTTGTTTAAGAATCAATAAAAGAAAGCCCTGAAGAAAGTGATTGAAACTGCCACTGATGAGGCTATTATTCATCTACACGGGGCTATTTTATTCTCCATGTCCATTCAAGCCTTGGCCTTTATTAGGCTGTAAACAAGGGTGACAATTGTGAAAGTGGCTTTGTGATCTCAATACCTATCCAGGAACTGGGCTTGAGAACAAAATTGTTATCAGATTATGCTAAATTCAACTCAATACTGACCTAGATGTGAATATAGCTCCGGGGTATACATCACATTACCGATCTGTTGTCATCCAGTCCTCACCACAAAACATAGCCTGTAATATTGTTCACTAAAGAGGGATAGTCCAACCCATTAGATGTGTTTATACAATGTATCAAAATATTTTATGTCTGCACAAGGCTTCACTCTGTGACTTTATGAAAACAGAATACATATTGAAAAGAAAATTGGTCCAATCTTGGCTGGTATAAATCCATGTAGTTCCATTGAAGTTGTCAGAGCTATGCACCAGCTGAGGCTGTGACTCAGTATTGCATACTCTTTGATTTTAAGAACTACATATTAACAAACAAGAAGACTCTCTCAATATTGGCTGTTTGTCGGACATGGGATAATTTCCAGCTAATAGGGACAAATTTAAGCATGAATAATGTTCCATTTCTTGTAGTATAATAGATGAGCTTGATTTCAAACAGGACATTTTCCAAATGATAGGCCTGATCCTGTCTGGTACTGAGCAAATGCAACTCCCATTGAAATCAATGCCTCTCAGTCAGGTCCTAATGTGTTGCTAGAATTCACAATTTCTTTGGAGACCTGGTTTAAGGAGTACCTCCGGCTGCCAGATGAGGTAGCTATCAAAAAGGGCATGACACTTATGTACTGAGGGGTGCAGGCACACTAAATCATTCTCCAATATCAACTAGTAGTTGATCTATAGAGTGGAATAAGCAGCAGTGCCAGAAGAAATTATTTGTTCTGAACACCAAATGTACATGTATGATGCACATGTATTTTTAAAGTATAAAGGGTAGCCTACCGGGAAAGGGAGGCTGGGAAAGTAAACACTTCCTTGGAATACTTCCTTGATTAGAAGAGTGAGGTAAGGCCTCCATGTGTTTTTGTTTTTACATGCCATGGTAGACTGGCTCCAGCCTACCTCAAGGACCTTTCCTTTCTTCACATCCTTCCCCTTCTTTTAATCTAGTCCTGAGTTCCTCAACCATTCCTCTGCACAATCTGGCCTCTTTTGAACCAAGAGTCTTCTCTTTTGCAATTCCTTTTGTCTCAAATAGCCTCTCTGTACCATTGACTCCATCTCACTGAAACTCTCAGATTGGGGGACCCCAACCTCTTGTCTCTTGTACATCTCTCCCTCGCTGTAGAGCCTTCTGGCATTTGTATGGAAAAAAAGGGCATACACAGGTACAATAGTGATATGTAACAAACCCTGGCCACAGACACATGCAGGGAAGAACCCAGGCCCTTTAGCATCAAACAAGGTCTCTACCTCTTGAACAAAAGGAGAAGACCTTTAGGTGTGACAAAGAAACACCTGGGTTGGGAGGCTGGTGCATTACACTTGCTCAGTTGGTTTTGGCAGCTAACTACTATTGCTGTAAAATTTCTTCATGATGCAATTCAGCACATAGACAAAATTATAGCTAAGAAATTTTATAGTCTGAAATATTCCAGCATGTATTTAGATTGATCTTGCAGTCTTGCTCATTTTATACTATTAGTTTTTTGGACAGGAACATGGCCAGTGACTACAGCACTGAAGTGGGATCAGTGACAGCTCCAGGCACCAGTGCTTCAAGCGCGTGCCTGGGGCCGCAAGCCATGGGGGGTGCCCTGCTGGTCCCTGCGAGGGCGGCAGTCAGGCAGCCTTCGGCGGCGCACCTGCAGGAGGTCCGCCGGTCCCGCGGATTTGGCAGCAACTCAGCGACGGAAACGCAGAATCCGTGGGACCCGGGACCTCCCACAGGCACGCTGCCGAAGGCAGCCTGCCTGCCATGCTTGGGGTGGCAAAATACATAGAGCCGCCCCTGAGTGGGATCCAACACCACCTATAGTCTATTCTTGGCTTTGCCAGTGACCTGTTATGTGATTTGGGGCAAGCCACTTTCCCTCTCTGAGTCTCTCACTGTGTTTGTATAGTGGCTAGCACAATGGGGCCTCTAGGCACTTCCATATACTGTCGTTTCTAATAATATGTTTAGAATTTTTTATCTTTATTAGGGTGGTAGAGAAGTAGAAGGAAGAAAAGCAAACTTCCAGCTCTGATGCAAATTCATATGTATCATGCATGAGGTTAAGATTTTGTCACGGTTGTTTTTAGTAAAAATCACGGACAGGTTGCAGGCAATAAAAAAAAAATTTGCAGAAGCCCACAACATGTCCGTGATTTAGTAAAAATAACAGTGGGGAGGAGGGAGGGCTGACTGCCAAGGAGATGGAAGCCTGAGGGCCCCCCCCGGGGGGGGAGGGGCACTAGCCCCCACCACAGCCGTTGCGGTGGGGTCTAATGCTGAAGAAGTCGCGGAGGTTTGTTAAAGTCATGAAACCTGTGACCTCCGTGACTAAATCGTATCCTTAATCACGCACAGTGCAACAAAGGTAGAAATTGAGAGTAAAATGTTGCTTCATAATTCAGAGCAGAAACCAAGCTAATGGGAAAATTTAAGGTTATATAAGCAATAATGCCATAGTAGCAGTAATAGTGCTAGGCAATAAATGTCTCCAACTCATAAAAACCAAAGATGCAGGCTCAAATTTTACGATCTTCTGAGATGTTTATTCATGGATGACTGGCTCTGTTTCTCTAGAGTTTTATTTGACCACTTTCATAGTTAATATAAATAGAACATTTTAAATGTGAGCTTTATGGTGAACAAAAGGTCAAACATGGCAAATGCAAAGATAAGACCACTGGTTTAATAACCAAAAACAGTAAAGCAAACAAGGATTCTTTTGCTACTTTCATCTTAACTGATTTGGAATTCTGTATACATTAGAGATGTATCAGATCTAACTAGTGAAAGCAAGTAACAGTACCATATAATTAAGCAACCGTTCAAGCCAAACTGGCATTTCCAGTTAAGTTTGTTTGCACCCTCACCAATAAAAAGCAAAACCAAACCATATGAGTGTTTCAGCAAACTATATGTTCTGGAAACTCTAACATAAAATATACAATAATTATAAGATAGTGCCCATTGTCATAAGCTTTACATAAGCCATAGTGCAAAACGGGGTGGGGGGGGGAAGGAACCTAAACAAAATTTAAAAGTCCCTGAAAACCCTGCCAAAACAAGATACATCATTGCACATTCTTCTCCCCCTAAGGAGGGGATGAGGGGACAAACACACGATATATGTTTTTCATAAGAACAACCATCCTGGGTCAGACCAAAGGTCCATCTAGTCCAGTATCCTGTCTTCCAACAGTGGCCAATGCCAGGTGCCCCAGAGGGAATGAACAGAACAGGTAATCCTCAAGTGATCCATCTTCTGTTGCCTATTCCCAGCTTCTGGCAAACAGAGGCTAGGGACACCATCTCTGCACATCCCGGTTAATAGCCATTGATGGACCTAGCCTCCATGAACTTATCTAGTTGTATTTTGAACCCTGTTTACAGTCTTGGCCTTCACAACATCATCTGGCAAAGAGTTCCACAGTTTGTGCGTTGTGTGAAAAAATACTTCCTTTTGTTTGTTTTAAACCCGCTGCCTATTAATGTTGCTTAATGTGCTACTGGAAGGCGATGACTGCAGTATAGCAACCTACAGAGAATAGACTACTTATACAGATAGGTGGTCACTAGAATGAGTAGGGGTTACACCATCTAGCCCTAAGTGAACAGAAAGATGTGATGCAGCAGTATAAGTATTAAATAATGGATGGGCTAAAATATAGATGCAAAAGCAAAGTGGTTGAATATGTCCCCTTTCAGGGTCGAATTTGTGTATAGTGAACTCCAGGGATTCTGGAGTTATGCCAAGGCTGAATGTTTTCCCATTATATTGGACACGTTCCTCTATTTTATTCATGATAATGCGTTAAAGTGTAAATCATAATCAGTTCTGTAAATTCTATTGGTGTAATTTGGTTATGTTAAAGAGACTATTCTGATGATCTAATATGACCTCCTGCATAACCCAGGTTATTTTTACCTCCGTTTCGCTCTCACTTGTGAATTTATAAATCTTTCAAAATTGTTTGTTGTTGGTTTTTTTTTGTTTTTCATTTCACAACATTCTAAAAAACATTTTTTTCTGTTATTAATCTCTTTAAAACACAAGCTAAGAGTTTCAAATAAGAACAGTTTTAATTGATAGGTACAACTGTTAATGCTATTACATCAGATGTTGCCACAGCTACCTTATATCATATATGAAATATCTGACTATCAATAAAGAAATGCTTACAATTTCAGGTGAACTAGAGCAGTGAGTGCTCAGAAATAGTTGCAAAACCATCTGACACATTAATTCTACCATTTAGAGTGTACTTTGCCATTTACAATGTATGTTTGATGAGAATATTGTTTGGGAACAACTGTTGTCGCTGAGTTTGATCATTACAAAATTTGTTTGAAGGGCAGCTCTAAAAACCCCTTAGGCCACTTCCTACATTCCATTTAATCTGCCATGCATAGTTAATAACATGAACACTCTGTTTAGACGTCAGTTCATGTAACAAGGGTCCCACAATCATAAGAATGGCCGTACTGGGTCAGACCAAAGGTCCATCCAGCCCACTATTCTATCTACCGACAGTGGCCAATGCCAGGTGCCCCAGAGGGAATGAACCTAACAGGCAGGGCTGGCTTTAGGCCTATTCCACCAATTCCCCCGAATCGGGCCCCGCGCCTAAGAGGGCCCCGCACCCAGTGAGAATCCCTTCCCTGGCTAGAGGCGCCTTTTTAGTTTTTACTCACCCGGCAGCGCTCCGGGTCTTTGGTGGCACTTCGGCGACGGGTCCTTCACTCGCTCCGGGTCTTCGGCAGCACTCTTCGGTGGCAGGTCCTTCAGTGCTGCCGAACACCCGGAGCGAGTGAAGGATCCACCGCCGAAGTGGCACCGAAGACTTGGAGCACCGCCCGGTGAGTACAAGCCCCATGTGGTTTTTTATGTGGTTTTTTTTTTTTAAGTCATCCTTGCTGGGGCCCCGTCGAAACTGTTCGAATTGGGCCTCGCACTTGCTACCTGCTAACTACCTGCTAACACGTAATGATCAAGTGATTTCTCTCCTGCCATCCATCATCACCCTCTGACAAACAGAGGCTAGGGACACCATTCCTTACCCATCCTGGCTAATAGCAATTAATGGACTTAACCTCCAGGAATTTATCCAGTCCTCTTTTATACCCTTTTATAGTCTTGGCCTTCACAACCTCATCAGGCAAGGAGTTCCACAAGTTGACTGTATGCTGTGTGAAGAAGAACTTCCTTTTATTTGTAATAATCCTGCACAAGGTTCTCATTGGAATTATTCTGGATTTACATGCTGTAAATGAGATCAGATTCTGGCTTCTAATCTCTCTCTGACTGTTTCTTCATCAGTAATATGGGGACAACAACTCTTAGCTGTTCCACAAGTGTGTTATGAGATTATAAATTTAATTAATGCTGCTGAAGAATTTTGCGATTCTCTGGTGGAAGTAAAAGCAGCAAAGAGTCCTGTGGCACCTTATAGACTAACAGACGTATTGGAGCATGAGCTTTTGTGGGTGAATACCCACTTCATCGGATGCATGGTGGAAGTCTATCAAGAAATGTGAAGTGTTACTATTTTGTGGTTACATCTCTGGGGCCAAATTATAGGAATGTAATATGCTTTTCCTCTGCATTATAACAGTAGATCTGATTAAGATTTGGTCTACATTTTTTGACTTAGCTGTTGCAGGTGATCTTCCCAGCATTTAGTAATCACTTTACTAGATGCTGGAGGTAAACCACTGACCTCAGAGTGGAACCAAAACTCCATGTGCATAGGCTACTCCCTTAGTACAAGCCAGGTCTGGGAAATTTGATGGTTGCAAAAAGTACCATATGCCAGAGCTGTGTCTGTCTGCTGCCAGTGTTGTGCCTCACTGATCATTTATCTTTGATAATGTAAGGAGTGCTGCTGGGCTAGATGAAGACCAATTTTTTGCTGACATTTACCCAGTTATAAATCTGGAATAATTGGACTGGGTCCTTGGACCAAGTTCTTGGGACTGGCTTATCTATGTCCAGAACAGTTCAGGGTAGGGAGCTGTGAAACAGATCAATTGAATCATGGAGCAGGTCCTCAAGGAATCAATTCTGAAGCACTTAGAGGAGAGGAAAGTGATCAGGAACAGTCAGCATGGATTCACCAAGGGCAAGTCATGCCTGACTAAACTAATTGCCTTCTGTGAGGAGATAACTGGCTCTGTAGATGAGGGGAAGTGGTGGATGTGTTATTCCTTGACTTTAGCAAAGCTTTTGTCTCCCAAAGTAATCTTGCTGGCAAGTTAAAGAAGTATGGGCTGGATGAATGGACTAGAAAGCTGGCTAGATCGTTGGGCTCAATGGGTAGTGATCAATGGCTCCATGTCTAGTTGGCAGCCGGTATCAAGTGGAGTGCCCCAAGGGTCAGTCCTGGGGCCATTTTTTTTTTTCAATATCTTCATCAATGATCTGGAGGATGGTGTGGACTGCACCCTCAGCAAGTTTGTAGATGACACTAAACTGGGAGGAGTGGTAGATACGCTGGAGGGTAGGGATAGAATACAGAAGGACCTAGACAAATTAGAGGATTGGGCCAAAAGAAATCTGATGAAGTTCAACAAGGACAAATACAGAGTCCTGCACTTAGGATGGAAGAATCCCAATGCACTGCTACAGACTAGGGACCGAATGGCTAGGCAGCAGTTCTGCAGAAAAGGGCCTAGAAGTTACAGTGGACAAGAAGCTGGATATGAGTCATCAGTGTGCCCTAGTTGCCAAGAAGGCTAATGGCATTTTGGGCTGGATAAGTAGGGGCATTGCCAGCAGATCAGGGGACATGATCATTCCCCTCTATTTGACATTGGTGAGGCCTCATCTGGAGTAGTGTGTCCAGTTTTGGGCCCCACACTACAAGAAGGATGTGGAAAAATTGGAAAGAGTCCAAGAGCGGAGGGCAACAAAAATGATTGGAGGGCTGGAGCACATGACTTATGAGGAGAGGCTGAGGGAACTGGGATTGTTTAGTCTGCCGAAGAGAAGAATGAGGGGGGATTTGATAGCTGCTTTCAACTACCTGAAAGGGGGTTCCAAAGAGGATGGATCTAGACTGTTCTCAGTGGTAGCAGATGACAGAACAAGGAGTAATGGTCTCAAGTTGCAGTGGAGGAGGTTTAGGTTGGATATTAGGAAAAACTTTTTCACTAGGAGGGTGGTGAAGCACTGGAATGGGTTATCTAGGGAGGTGGTGGAATCTCCTTCCTTAGAGGTTTTTAAGGTCAGGCTTGACAAAGCCCTGGCTGGGATGATTTAGTTGGAGATTGGTCCTGCTTTGTAGCAGGGAGTTGGACTAGATGACCTCCTGAGGTCTCTTCCAACCCTGATATTCTATGATTCTATGAATGAGGTGGGATTTTTTTCACATTGTTTGCTTTTTAGAGGAGATCAACACGCTAAAGTCTGTGTTTTACTGTAATAGGTTGACATATAACATTCACGGTCAACTCTCCTTTTCTTTCAGTTCTCAGATGACTTTATAAGGAAGAGTTTAGCCTCTGAGTGGCCACAAATAATTGTGATAGCAGATGGATCCTGCGGAGAATCAAGCTCAGTTCTTGGAATCAGTCCAGATTACATTGTGGAATCCTGTAATGGTTATGGAGCAAATGCAGCTATTGAGAGGCGTGATCAGAGACAGGTAATGAGAAGAACACTCATTGTTATCAGTTGTTTACTCCCGTCTGCTGTATGATGCTCTATACTATAGAAATAAGGTGGGGATTTAAGGGCTTTTATGCTGTCATGTAACATTTCCTTACTCACCTAGAGTTTGCTTGCAAATTATTTTTCCCACTGAGTTAAATAGGTGATGCTTTATATTCTGGGGTACGTTTTAAAAGGCTTTATAAAGGGTGGGTAAATTATTAATAGATGTCCTAAACATGTTACAGACACATGAGGAGTATGTGTTGTAGATCGCTCTAAGTACATCGGTAGAAGATCTTATGGTTATAAGCAACTTATTGACCAGTTGGGCCCTGTAACAACTGAATAACAATTTCTTAAAACATGTATATTAATCATTTCTTACTTCATCAATACCTTATGTAAGGTTACGAATGTTACTATTATTTTGTCGCCTGAGTTCAAATTAATTTGTTCTCAATGTTAAGAAAAATAGACAACCCCAACAGCTTCATATTCAACTTTCTTGGCAAATACAGTAAATAGGGCTGAACAAGACTACATAAAGGAACAACTGATTAGAGGAAATGATTACCATGTGCAGTGGATAGTTTGACTGCTAGAATATTAAGGGAAGATGACAAGAATAGATGAATTGCACACTATGCCAGTTGCCTTTTCCATGGATTGCTTATTAGTATTGCTGTGCTAATCCCGTCATCCTTTGAAAGGAAAAAAACAAGCCATGAATGAATAGCAAGGGAAATGTCAAGCTTTATGCAAGGCTCAGGAGATGCTGTTCATTATCCAGGGACAAAGACTCTTGAGAAGAAAGCTCATAAATAGGCTGGGCATAATTCAGTTCTTTTATAATTGCAATAAATACCAATGTTTGTTTTTAAGTATTTTTTAATTTCTACCTATATACATTTTCACAGTTGTGAGAAATTCTGGTGGGGTCAAATGTGTGGAGTGAGACAATAATTATTTAATGTCAGACATTGAGAGTTAAAAGAAATAAAGCTTTATAACTATACAAACACAAATTGTCAACCTCATAAGAATGGCCCTACTGGGTCAGACCAAAGGTCTGTCTAGCCCAGTATCCTGTCTTCTGACAGTGGCCAGTGCCAGGTACCCCAGAGGGAATGAACAGAACAGGTAATCATCAAGTAATCCATCCCTGTCGCTCATGCCTAGCTTCTGACAAACAGACGCTAGGGACACCATCCCTGCCCATTCTGGCTACCTACCCTCCATTAATTTAGTTCTTTTTTGAACCCTGTTATGGTCTTGACCTTCACAACATCCTCCGGCAAGGAGTTCCACAGGTTGACTGTGCGGTGTGTGAAGAAATACTTCCTTTTATTTGTTTTAAACATGCTGCCTATTAATTTCATTTGGTGACCCCAAATGACCACCAATTTCATTTGGTGACCCCAGTTCTTGTGTTATGAGAAGTAGTAAACAACACTTTCTCTACACCAGTCATGATTTTATAGACCTCAATCATATCTCCTCTTAGCCGTCTCTTTTCCAAGCTGAAAAGTCCCAGTCTTATTAATCTCTCCTTAAACGAAAACTGTTCCATACCCCTAATCATTTTTGTTTCCCTTTTCTGAACCTTTTCCAAGTCCAATATATCTTTTTTTGAGATGGGGCGGCCACATCTGCACACAGTATTTAAGATGTGGGCATACCATGGATTTATATAGAGGCAACATGATATTTTCTGTCTTATTATCTATCCCTTTCTTAATTATTCCCAGCATTCTGTTCGCTTTTTTGACTGCCACTGCACACTGAGGGGATGTTTTCAGAGAACTATCCACAATGACTCCAATATCTCTTTCTTGAGAGTGGTAACAGCTAATTTAGACTCCATCATTTTATATGTATAGTTGGGAGTATGCTTTCCAATGTGCATCAGTTTGCATTTATCAACATTAAATTTCATCTGCCATTTTGTTGCCCAGTCACCCAGTTTTGAAAGATGTCATCACATGTCGAACTATACAAAGTACTGTAAATACTCGTTCATTAGCTCGTTCGTTCATAAGCAGACCCCCCAAAATGGATAGGTAAAAGTAGCAAAAACTGTATGACGCTTTCATAAGCTGACCCTATATTTCAGGGGTTGGAAAACTTTGGCTCCCGGCCCGTCAGGGTAAGCCGCTGGCGGGTTGAAATGTTTTGTTTACTTGGAGTGTCTGCAGGCATGGAGCCCCTCAGCTCCCTGTGGCCGTGATTCGCCATTCCCGCTGCTCCCATTGGCTTAGAACGGTGAACCGTGACCACAGGGAGCTGAGGGCTCCATTCCTGCAGACACTCCAGGTAAACAAAACAACAGTGTATTAGATAGTCAATTCAATGATTCCATAGAGTTTAAAATCATCAAATTTTGGTGTAGACTCGTTTATAAGCTGACCCCCACTCTTTGGTGTGTCACGTTTTAATCAAAAATATTTGGCTTATGAACGAGTATATACGGTGAATATCCTTAAATCAAACTCCAAGTTCTCAAGCAGCAATATTTTTACTCTGCCTGTCTGTAAACTTCAATTATTATCGATGGAAATCTTTTTTTCAGCTGTTTGTGTGTTAGTTTACCAACTAACAAAAATTGACTCCTTCCAAGCACACTCATAAATCACAAGAACTTTAATCCTCACAGGCATTTTTTTGTTACTTTTCCATCACCTTACAAATATTGTATGGGCCTTATTTTCAGATGTGCCAAGTGCCCATTTACTTTGAAGAGAGTTTGCAGTGCTCAGCATCTCTGAAAATCAGGCTGTATGTGTGCGGGAATAACTAGTATTTTAAGCATACTACCAAAATGTCTCTGGGCTGCTCCCAGAGCTGCTGGAATGTTTTAGTACCAAAAAAGAAACCAAGGAGGGACTCTGTAAGTTGACCTATTTGTTTGCATTATGGTAGCATCTGCAAAATGCAAGGTGGTCCTCACACATACTGCCACAAAGAGCATACAATTTGTTTTTCTTCTTTTGTATTTAGCACCTATTATTCTATTCTGAAACAGAAGACTCAATATCAGGAAATATACCATGATTTTAATCTAATATCTGTTTTATATTACTTTAATCCAGTGTGATATTGGTTACTATATGGCAAAATAAAATTGATTAGGGCTGTCAAATGATTAAAAAAATTAATAAATAAATTTGAAAATGTAGAAAACATCCAAAAATATTTAAATAAATGGATTCTATTATTAACAGTGTGATTAATCACAATTAATTTTTTTAATCGTTTGACAGCCCTAATCAATGTTATTTTGCCATATAGTAACAAATATCACACATATATATATTTGAAAATGTAGAAAACATCCAAAAATTGATATATATCTATATATAATCAATTACAACACAGAATACAAAGTGTACAGAACTGACTTTATATTTATTTTTGATTTACAAATATTTGCATTGTAAAAAAACAAAAGAAATAGTATTTTTCAATTCACCTAATACAAGTACTGTAGTGCAATCTCTTTATCATGGAAGATGAACTTACAAATGTAGACTTATGTACAAATAAAACCTGCATTCAAAAATAAAACAATGTAAAATTTTAGAGCCTGCAAGTCCATTCAGTCCTACTTCTTGTTCAGCCAATCACTCAAACAAGTTTGTTTACATTTGCAGGAGATAATCCTGCCTGCTCCTTGTTTACAATGTCACCTGAAAGTGAGAACAGGTGTTCTCATGGCACTGTTGTAGCCAGCGTCGCAAGATATTTATGTGCCAGATGCACTAAAGATTCATATCTCCCTTCATGCTTCAACCACCATTCCAGGGGACATGCATCCATGCTGCTGATGGCTTCTGCTCAATAACAATCCAAAGTAGTGTGGACTGATGCATTTTCATCTTCATTATCTGAGTCAGATGCCACCAGCAGGTCTTTTTTGTTGGTTTGGGTTCTGTAGTTTCTGCATCAGAGTGTTGCTCTTTTAAGACATCTGAAAGCATGCTCCACACCTCATCCCTCTCAGATATTTAGAAGGCACTTCAGATTCTTAAACCTTGGGTTGAGTGCTGTAGCTATTTTTAGAAATCTCACATTGGTACCTTCTTTGTATTTGTCAAATCTGCTGTGAAAGTGTTCTTAAAATGAACAACATGTGCCAGGTCACCATCCGAGACTGCTAAAACATGAAATATATGGCAGAATGCGGGTAAAACAGCAGGGGACATACAATTCTCCCCCAAGGAGTTCAGTCACAAATTTAACTAACGCATTATTTATTTAACAAGCGGCATCTGCTTGGAAGCAGCATGGAATGGTGGCTGAAGCATGAAGGGGCATATGAATGTTTAGGATATCTGGCACATAAATACCTTGCAATGTCGGTGTGATGTTGCACTCTGTATGATTTTATGAAAATATGCTAATGAGTTTAAATATAATGTAACTGGAATATGCTTCATGCAAAAGGTCTCTTGTAAGGTATCATTACAAAGCTTATAATCTACTGAGTGTGGTCATCCTATCTGTATAAATGTACCACTCTTCTATCTGAAACTAGAAATATGAAATATAACTCTGAGGGCCTGTTGTAATTATGCAAAGTGTGGGCCATTAATGGTGGTTTGGAATCTTGATGACTCCCATTAGCCAGGACAATTGTCTGCAGATGGCTCTGTTTTACTTGCAAGTCTCCCTATATGTGTGTGCTGGCATGCGATCATGTCGCCTGAACTGGAATCCGTCTTTAACCTGGTGCTTTTCCACTTAGAAGGAGTGGGTGGGAACCCAGAGAGGGACAAAGGATTCCTGCCTTATGCAAAAGGTCTGTAAATGGGTGGAACAGAACAAAGGGGAAGCCATCATGAGGAATCACCTGGCTACCACCTGAGCTGGAACAAGGGCTGTACCAGGGGAAAGTACTGTGACCAGACTAGGAAGACGTCCAGTCTGTGAAAGAGACTTATTGAAACATCTCTCAGGGTGAGATTTTTATCTCTATTCAGTTGTATTACTGTATTAGGCTTAGATTTGTGTGTTCTATTTTATTTCCCTTGGTAATTCACTTTGTTCTCTCTGTTACTACTTGGAACCACTTAAATTCTACTTTCTGTATTTAATAAAATCACCCCTTTACTTATTAATTAACTCAGAGTATGTATTAATACCTGGGGGTAGGGGCAAACAGCTGTGCATATCTCTCTATCAGTGTTATAGAGGGCGAACAATTTATGAGTAAGATGGATTTATTTGGGCCTTGGACCCCAGTGGGAGTTGGACATCTGAGTGTTAAAGACAGGAACACTTCTGTAAGTTGCTTTCAGTTAAGCCTACAGCTGTTAGGGGACGTGGTTCAGACCCTGGGTCTGGGTTTGCAGCAGGCTAGCAGGTCTGGCTCAAACCAGGCAGGGCACTGAAGTCCTAAGTTGCCAGGGCAGGAAAGCAGGGGCAGAATTAGTCTTGGCACATCAGTTGGCAGCCCCAAGGGGGTTTCTGTGATCCAACCTGTCACAGTCGGCTGCAAAAGTGCTATGCAAATGCCTGTTCTCACTTTCTGGTGACATTGTAAATAAGAGGGCAGCATTATCTCCTATAAATGTAAACAAGTTTGTTTACCTTAGCGATTTGCTGAACAAGATGTAGGACTGAGTGGACTTGCAGGCTCTGAAGTTTTACATTGTTTTGTTTTTGAGTGCAGTTATGTAACAAAAAAGCCTACATTTGTAAATTGCACTTTCATGATAAAGACATTGCATGACAGTACTTGCATGAGGTGAATTGAAAAATACTATTTCTTTTGTTTATCATTTTTAGAGTGCAAATATTTGTAATAAAAATAATATAAAGGGAGCACAGTACGCTTTGTATTCTGTGTTATAATTGAAAGATATATTTGAAAATGTAGAAAAACATCCAAAAATATTAGTAAATTTCAATTGGTACTTTATTGTTTAACAGTGTGGTTAATTGCGATTAATTTTTTTATTCATGATATATTTTTTAGCTAATCGTGTAAGTTAACTGGGATTAATCAACAGCCCTAATTTAATCTTTAGGTAACAGATTCCTGTCCAATACAATTGGTAGTGACTGGAAGCCATTATTGTTTGATACATCTGGCTTGTGAAATGACCTGCACTCATTTACACACTCATTTAAGAACATGAGTAGTTCATTGAAGTCCTCTGCACTTCCTATTCTGCACGCCTGTCACAAGCACTAGACATCAGTAGAGAACTATAGACTGGAGGGAAGGATTTGACCTCAAGCCTTTTCCAACTTTCTTTTTGGTGAGGGAGGGTTATGGTGATATTTCATGTGTAAGACAAGTGCTGAGAAGATATAGATATATATAATACAGGGATTTATCTCTAATGTTTCTATAGTGCTAGAATGGGGCAGACCTTAACAGGGGTGCCCAGGAGAGGGTGGAACATATTGGGAGGCTCCATAGCTGGATAGCTCCAGAGAGGCTGAAAGAAAGCCATGCTCTGGTCCCCAGTTCTCCTCTCACTAGCCCATACCATGGTTTGACCACACTGAGCTGGAGCAGACTACATCAGCCTTTACTTACCCACCTTAACAAATACTTTACACTTGTGAGTAAAGCCTGAAGAATTTGGTGCTGTAGTAACAAGCTGAAATATATGGAACAAAGACTGGCTATTTGACAAAACTGGCTCTATTGAACAATCTCAAGTCACAATAGTCTTAACAACCAGAACTTTTTTTCTTTGCATTATTATGTGGGACAAATTGTAATGTATCTGGGTCCTGCAGATCAATGGATTTGTCTTTGAATGTGAAATTAATTTCCTGTACATGTATAGTATAAGATGTGGCAATTGTAAATTACAAACAGACACAAGTCATGTTGGAATTTTATGGTCTCTCTTTTTTTTCCCCTAAGAATTCTGACACCAGCAAAAGTGCCTGGGCAGGTTCAAATAACTGTCTGCCTTATAAATTATAACATGTTCAGTTAATTAAAAATGTCACAATTTACATCATATAAAATGAAGTTGAGAGATTTTTCCTTTTCTGAGGCAGTTAATTTCTAATAACACAAAAGTACCACCCCCACAGCCTTATTGAAAAAATTATTCTCTAAGAATACTTTGCCCTTACGTGTAACTTTCCAAGCATTTTACAAAAGAATAAAGTATCATTATTCCCACTAACAGATGGGGAAACTGAGGCACAAGGGTTTCATGGCCCACACAAGATCACACAACAAGGCAATGTCAGAATCACGAGTAGAATCAAGTTCCTTGATCTCATGACTGAATCAGTGCCCAGTCCACTGGACCATGCTATGTTCCTATGGAAAAGGCAGTTTGCTTTTAGAGTTCTTAGTGCAATTTCACTGAGCTGAAAACACGATATACTAGTATCCCAGATGGGTTCTTTTCTCAGCCTTCAGTATGAAGAAAAATCATCTAGAACAGGGATCGGCAACCTCTGGCATCCCTTGGCCTGCGCCGCTTCCCACAGCCCCCATTGGCCTGGAGCGGTGAACCGCGGCCAGTGGGAGCTGCGATCGGCCGAACCTGCAGACGCGGCAAGTAAACAAACCGTCCTGGCCCACCTGGGTGCTTACCCTGGTGAGCCGTTTGCCAGAGGTTGCCGATCCCTGATCTAGAACAACACAGGAAGGAAATGAAATGGCAATGCAAATGCATGGGGTAACTTTCTGAATTCTTCTTATCTGGAAACAAAACCTCACTCTCTAAATATTTAATTCATTGCAAGGCATCCCATATGAGGGTCATCCGGTGGAATCCATGAAATGAATACATTAGTCAGATTAGCCCTTAATTATTTTTCCCTTTTTTTGCACTTTATAGGTGCCAACTCCAGAGATCCGTGCTCACAGTCTATATTTTGATCTCTCTGCTTATGGAATGGATATATCTTCCATGGGTAAGGAATCTCTGAAGCCAGGATTTCATCTGAAAATCTATGGGACATTCCGTAATCGATACATGGCTTTGGCATGTCCAGCTTCTGATTCCAAAGTTGTTAGATTTCTACGGCATACTCTCAATTCCTCAGTGAGTATTCAGAACTATCGCTTTTCAAAGGGCCAGGAAACTCTTTGAGAAGAGAATTATTTTTCAATGTTTTAAATTTGGTAACACCAAGCAAAATTATTCAGCCCTTATTCAAGCAAAACTTTTATTTATGTCAACTGGAGTTTAGTTCAGTTGCAGAAAATTGGCCCAAAACCTATGATCGGATGCACACATTCTTGGCTTGAGCCACTATATAAAGAGTGGAGGTTTCAGTCGCAAAGACTGGACACTCGGTTAAAGCTGCTTCTTTCTCATGAGCTATATGGGAAACAATCTAGACCTGGGTACCTAAGGTATGCCTACACTGCAGCTGGGAATGTGCCTCCTAGTCAAGGTAGTCAGACACATGCAAGCTCTGCTCTAGCATGCCCAAAATAGCAGCGTGAACATTGTGGCATGGGCTAGCCACCTGAACAAGGACCCCAGGGGAGCAGGCTGGCTTGTACTCTAAAGCAGGGGCAGGCAAACTTTTTGGCCTGAGGACCACATCGGGTTTCCAAAACTGTATGGAGGGCTGGTTAGGGGAGGCTGTGCCTCCCCAAACTGCCAGGCATGGCCTGGCCAATGCTCCCTATCTGACCTCCCCCTGCTTCTTTCCCCCTGACGGCCCCCCTGAGACTCCTGCCCCATCCACCCCCCCCTCCCTGTCCCCTGACTGCCTCCAGACCCCCTGCCCCTGACTGTCCTCTGCCGCCCCATCCAACACCTCCTCTCATTCCTGACTGCCCCCCAGGACCTCTGCCCCATCCAACCACCCCTTCTCCCTGGCCTCCCCCAGACCCTCTGCCCCTCACTGCCCCCTGCTTCCCCATCCAACTCCTGCTCTCCTTCCTGACTGCCCCCACCGGGACCCATGCCCCCATGTTCCCCGCCCTCTGACCGCCCCAACCCCTATCCACATCCCCACACCCTGACCACCACTCTGAACTCCAGTGCTCCCTTACCATGCTGCCTGGAGCACCATGCCACCCGGCTGGAGCCAGCCACGCCACCGCGCAGCACAGAGACTGGGTCAGGCCGTGGCTCTGCAGCTGCGCAGCCCCAGGAGCTCGCAGCCCCACCACCCAGAGCGTTGTGCCAGTGGCGCAGTGAGCTGAGGCTGTGGGGGAAGGGGAACAGCAGGGGAGGGGCTGAGAGCTCAGGGGCTGGGCAGGAGGGTCCTGCGGGCTATGGATGTGGCCCGTGGGCTCTGGTTTGCCCACCTCTGCTCTAAAGGCTAGATTGCACCACCACCTGTACCCAACATCCATAATGCTATGCTTAGCATGGTGGCTCAAGTAGAACTAGCGTGTGTGTCTATGTGGGCTGGGAGGCATGCTCCCAGCTGCAGTGTAGATATACCCTAAGTCAGCTAAGGTTTGGGATCCATCAGAGCTGCTTCTCTGTGAGGCTGCCAGAGACTACAGCTCTTCAGAAATATTCAATGTTGATATTTTCATGTGTATCTCCTTATGACAGAGTGCTGGAAGCTAGCAATGGAGCCAGCACTGTGATCACTTAGGCATCAGTCAGCAACCCAGGAAAAGGCTGATTCGGGATATGCAAGCTAATTAGCTGAATAGGCTGGGAGGGCTGATAAACCAATTAGCCCATCAGCTTCAGGGGCTATACAAGACACAGGAAGGAAGTAGGAGGAGTGAGGACCCAGGCTAGCTGTATGGAGTGTGTTCAGACAGCTCAAGAAATGGAGATCTGTGTTCTTCCTTGGCCCTGTGGGAAAGGGCTAACAGTAGAAAAACACTGTAAATATTGCTGCACAGAACTGTCTTGGTGTTTGGTGATGGGAATGTAAATAAATCACACAAAGTTGTCACTTCCCCCAGAAACCTCTCAAGCTCTGTCCAGTATGTGAGAATGGTGACGGAGCCTGCCCCATTACACTCCTAACAGCAGAGCTGGTGAGAACTCTGTCAGTGAAGTTTGTGGTGTTGTTGAACAATTGTTTCATCAAAGCTGAAATGGTTTATGAAGATGCATCCATTTTGAGTAAGTTTTTGTTGGGAAGGTTTCTGAGGTCCACAGTGAAGTCTCTGGTCACTTCCCCAGAGACACTTTTTCAACACAATGTCTTTTAACCAAAAAAAAATAAATATTTTTTTTTTCATTTCTCATAAAAACAAAACAAACTTCAAAACCTCAAAAAGTTATCAACAAATGAAATTGTCATTCTTTGGCTAGCTCTACCTATTAGCATTAATAAGGTTTATCCATGTGAATCCCACAGCAACTGATGGGAACATACATGCTAGGGGTAAGATTGAGCCATTGGCTCAATCCTGAGTAAGGGGTGGCACATTGCAGCCCTGCCAGGGCAGTGCAGCTGAGAAGGAGTTGTGCCGCTTTGCTTTGGTAGCGGTGAGGGTAACTTACTACTACTCTCTTTTCCAGGGTGTAGCATATTCCTACTGCGCTGCCAGCTTATTTCTACTGCCGTCAGCCAGTGTTTAATTGGTTATGAAAGAGGTCCTGGGGCTTAAATAATTTTTTTACTTTCAAAATTAGTGCAGCAAACCCAGACACAAATTACTCACTGCCTTTAGTGAGTAGGAATGAGGTCTGTTTTTTACCACTGTCATGTCTAACGTTTTTGAGCCTTTAGAACATGAAGAGAATATGTATTGCAGAAGAAATCTGTGTGAGTACCATGCTTAGTGCAGGAATACAAGTGTGTGCTGAAGGCTTTATTAACAGGGTTTCAGAGCTCATGCCACCAGAGATCCAGTAAACATGAAGTTTTTATGGGTTTAATCACAGATTTAAAATGCTGGATTCCATCCAACTAGGGAATGGAGGTCCCTGTGTATACATCGGTTGTGCCAAGAAAAGCAATTGAAATGTGAATAATGAGGGCACATTATAAACCACTATTCTTCAAAGATCTATTTTTCATTTTAAAAGGCTGGGTAAGTGCAGCCTTTTTTGGGAGTAGCTTTCCCCTTCAATCTCTCTTGAAAAACAAACTCCGGTTCAGATTCAGTGACAGAAATTAAAGCATCAGTGCAAACATCTTGTGGAGCCAGGGCCAGATTTTCAAGAAAATCATTACTAGAGCTGGGTGGAATTTTCAGCAAACGATGCAGTCAGTGACATCAAATTAATGTTGACTTCACCAAATTCTTCTAGATTTTTTAAAAAATCGATTTTAGATTTTGGTTCAAAATTTTTTAAATTTTATTAACAATTAAATAGTTTAAAAATGGGCAAAATCAAAAGGAAACCGTGTGGGTGGCTTTTTGGAATGGCAAGCAAATGAACAAATCTTGTTGTCCACCTCTACTTATGACCGGATTTTTTCAAGTGCTCAGCACCTACAATCAGAGTTTCAAAAGCGCCCAGTACACAACATCTTGAGCCTCTCTGAAAACTGGTCCTACGTGGACACATCATTCAGTGAAAAGTTTGCAATATGCTTTTCAGGCTCCTGTATTATATCTGAAATTAAACACAATGTAATCTTCAACATACATTTCTATAACTCCTTGTGGTCTCACTGGATCAGCTTAACACCCTATTAGTAGGCTAAGCAAATGCAACTGCTTTTTAAATTTGTTGATGGTGTTACAAAATTGATGGAGAATGCAATTGATCTAATATAGCTAGCCTTTACTAATGTGTTTGATAGTGTCTCATGAAGCTTTATTTGAAACTAGTTCAAATTGTTTTTTAATCAGAATAAAAAACTGGTCAAAAGACCATAAACAAGAGGCAATAAACAACTGAGAAGTATCCAGCGGAATGCTTCAGGGACGGGCATTGGGACTAGTGGTATTAAATATCTTTTTATTCAAGTGGCAATTTAAGGTTAAGGCTGAGCCTCTGGGGTACCATTTCCAGTTCTACAAGGGTGAAGCCCATTGACTTTAAAAGGACCTGGTTGATATCTTACACAATTCTTGACAATATAGGGGCCTAGAATTAACCCATACTGTTGTGCCTTCCCTCCCCACCCCCGCCAATTGCATGATTTAAAGATACTATGCTAATTTATCTGGGTTATAATAAGACAACCAGCCACATGGTATTTGAGCACCAGCTGAGGGTGGTTTGACCATGACTCAGTGACAAATGGCAATTGCATAAAGGTCTTCATGGTGTACTTTGTTTCTGTAGTTCAAGGGTGATATGAATGACTACAAGTTGAATTTAAATGTGTCCCTTTTCTCAGTTTGTCACCTTTTCTACAGACTTAGAGACATGTCTAAAATGCTCAACACTGTCACGTGTCCAAGCATTCGAACATTCTGCACTCATTGATAAAGCATCTTTAAAGCAAGTTTTATTCAGAGAGGTTGCTATGCTATTATACAAGTGGATGTTTGTAACACGTACATCTTCAGGGCCTTGCTAGTGAGAGAAAGATAGGATTGCAGCCAGAAGACATGACATGCATCACCGAGATGGCACAAGAAGCGGCAGGTTGGAATCAGAGATGGAGTGGAGGAAAAGAGAGGCAAGGGGTTTTTGTTCAGCGTTTTTTGTTGTTTGTTTTAAAAGCCTTACTCAATGTACAGTCACCCTGTCAGCCAAAAGAACCTCTGTTGGGCACTTCACAGAAGGGCTTATGATCCTTCTTTGTTTAACTTGCCCAAATTGCTTAACACAAAAGGCCCAATTGTGATCTCACTCTTAGTAGTGTAAATCAGGAACCAGGGTAATGAAAACTTACTTCAGTGGTGGCACCAGTATAAATGACATCCAGAATTGGGCCCAAGAGTTTTCCAAACCAGATATTTTGTTAGTGCAGTC